>NC_134687.1:252666561-253035311 GCF_050947455.1 Rhinoderma darwinii | reverse complement strand
ACTTACATGCAGCTGTTCGGCTCTGAAAACCCTTGCCATGAAGCTCCCGGCGCAGAGTTTTTGTGCGAATGTAAATGCCAGAGGGGATATGGAACGCTGCAGTTATTGAATCAGCAGAGCGTTGGCGAGTTTTATGAACTATGTGCCCTTAACGACCCCGCTCTGTAACTTTACACGGTCTACCACTTTGTGGCTAAGTTGCTATGGTTCCTAAACACTTCCACTTCCAATAATACCACTCACAGTTGATTGTGAAATATTAAGAAACTTCACAAACTGACTTGTTGCAATAGTGGCATCCTATTACAGTACCCTGCTCGAATTCAGTGAACTCTTTAGAATGAAACAACCTAAACGCGAACGATAAGGTAACATAGCCCCCAACAAGAAATAATATGCAAAAATATATGCAAAAGTAGAAAATCTTTATTAGATACAATATACAATGACATAATACGGAATAAAAGGATGAACCATACAAGGAGAAAACAACAGTAAGGTCAGATGTAAAAGACCAGTGACCTACAGAGACAACTAACCGTCAGTTGCCGGAAATCATTCAAATAACGCACAAAAATGGATAAACAGTGCGCAATGTATAAATATACCCACCGTAAGGGGATTAGGTAGCGGGACAGTCGTCTCCTGCGGTAGACGGGCACTCGGTATCAAACACGCCAGTAAATTTCAGTCCGCACAGCAAAGATGTGGTACTACTGGTTTTATTTACAGGCTGTACATGTATAAAAAGAAAACAAACAAAAAGAAAACGCTAAGCCTGTCCGGCACTAACTATACAGTCAGGTATCCTAACTAACACAGTGCAGGCCTAATGCCTGGCACCATAAACCATGCAGACCATACAACCTGTTATGAATGCAGTCTGTTTTGCTCTCACAAGCTCCTCTCCCAAGGCTGTGAGAGAGTGTGACTGAACTGCAGCCTTTTTAAAGGGCTACCACACCTGACCCCTGATTAATACCTAGACAGCCCAAGACCAGGACTGTGTGATGGGACCCACCCATCTCTCCCCACTCCAACAATAGATAAAACCTATTGCAGAGGGAGAACCACATTCTCTGCTGAATTTACTCCCTGGTTGTTTTCAGATAGCAGAAGACAGAAATCTTGGGGAAATATAGACCCCATCCACAACCTCTCCACATGGTCTGTCACATTTACTTCCCTCCCCCTGTTTCAGACTAGTGGCTGGAACACATCTGGTCACACAGCAATGAACTCAGGAAAATGCATCTGCATTTCCCATTTCAGTCCCTGGCCTGTGTTTTACAGTAAATCTATATTCCTGTAAGGCCAAGAGCCATCTTGTGACCCTCCTATTTTTCTCTTTGTTTTCACACATCCACTTAAGTGGGGCATGATCTGTGACTAATTCAAAGTGACGACCAAGAAGGTAATAGCGGAGTGCCTCCAGTGCCCATTTAATAGCAAAGGCACTCTTTCTCAACAAAAGCATATATTTTCTCAATGTCGTTCAGCTTCCTACTCAGATATAGTATGGGATGTTCTTCCCATTTCGTATCTGTGACAGTACAGCCCCCGACCCACATCAGATGCATCTGTTTGTAGAATAAATTCTGTTTTAAAATCTGGGGTAATCAAAACCGGCTGAGCACACAAAATGTTTTTAAGAGCCTGAAAAGATTGTTCAGCCTCTGGTGCCCACTTGACCCTTACGGAATCTTTCTCTTTAGTCAGGTCTGTCAGAGGGGCTGCCACAGAAGTAAAGTTTGGTATAAATCTTCTATAGTAGCCTGTGATCCCCAGGAAAGCACGAACTTGCTTCTTGTTTACAGGGTGAGGCCAACCTTGTATGGTTTCAATCTTATTTACTTGGGGCTTCACCAAACCACGGCCAATCGTATACCCCAGATACTTGGCTTCCTCCAATCCAATTGTAAATTTTTTTGGGACTGGCAGTAAATCCCGCCTCAGCAACTGAATCAACAACTGCCTGTACTCTAGGTAAATGGGATTCTCAATCTGTACTTTGGATGATGATGTCATCAAGGTAAGCTGCTGCATACCGCATGTGCGGTCTTAAAATTTTATGCATAATTCTCTGTAAAAGTTGCTGGTGCCCCATGTAAACCAAAGGGCAGGGCAACATAATCAAATAACCCATCAGGCAAGGCAAAAGCTGTTTTTTCCTTAGCGTCTTCAGAAAGAGGTATTTGCCAGTACCCTTTAGTTAAGTCTAGGTGTAAAGGATCTGCCAGACACAACTTCTGTGTCGACGCCCATAGGTAATCAGTCTGCACCTGCTTCTATATCTGTGAGACTGACTCCATCTTCCACCACCCAGGATGACAGGCTTAGGAGTGGGAGAGCCTATCACAGCCTGGCCAGACGGAGCTAGCTCCCGCCCTCTGTCTATTTATACCTGCCTTTCCTGTTCCTCCTTTGCTTGTGATTCTTCTCTGCTGGTTTCCTGGCCCTGCTGCAGCTTCTTGAACTACTGATCCTCTGCTTGTGATTGACCTTGGCTTTACTGACCACTCTTCTGCTCTGTGTTTTTGTACCTCGCTCATCTCGTTTTACTCGGCTCGTTCACTTCTCTTGTTGCTCACGGTGTCCCCGTGGGCAACTTCCCCATTTCCCTGGCTTCTTTGTACCCTTGTCTGTTTGTCTGTCGTGCACCTATTGAGTGTAGGGACCGTCGCCCAGTTGTACCCCGTCGCCTAGGGTAGGTCGTTGCAAGTAGGCAGGGACTGAGTGGCGGGTAGATTAGGGCTCACCTGTCTGTCTCCCTACCCCGACATTACATAATCACAAGCCATATACCTAGTCTACCCTGGTCCCTGACACTACTATGGACCCCCTTGAGACCCTGGCTCAGCAAATGCAGGGCCTCTCCCTACAGGTCCAGGCCCTGGCTCAGAGGGACAACCAGCCTGATGCTACCCTGGTAGTGCCCCTCACCTCACCTCTTGAACCCCACCTCAAGTTGCCTGACCGGTTCTCAGGGGACCGGAAGACCTTTTTCTCCTTTCGGGAGAGTTGTAGGCTCTATTTTCGCTTAAAGCCCCACTCCTCTAGTTCTGAGAGCCAGCGGGTGGGTATAATTATGTCCCGGCTCCAGGACGGTCCCCAAGAATGGGCCTTCTCCTTGGCTCCTGACGCCCCTGAACTTTCCTCCGTTGATCTTTTCTTTTCTGCTCTCGGGCTCATTTATGACGAGACTGACAAGACTGCCTTTGCCGAGAGTCAGCTGGTGACCTTACGTCAGGGTAAGAGACCTGTTGAGGATTATTGTTCTGACTTTAGGAAGTGGTGTGTAGCTTCGTGGTGGAATGGCCCTGCCTTAAGGTGCCAGTTTAGATTGGGTCTGTCGAACGCCCTGAAAGACCTGCTAGTTAGCTATCCCTCTTCTGACTCTCTAGATCAGGTTATGGCTTTAGCGGTACGACTTGACCGACGTCTCAGGGAACGACGACTTGAACGTGTTTGTGTTTTCTCCTCTGACTCCCCCATGATGCCTCCCGAGGTTCCGTTGCTTCATTCTTCCACGGAAGACTCGGAGATACCTATGCAACTCGGGGCCTCCGTGTCCCCCCAACAACGTAGAGATTTCCACAGGAAGAATGGTCTCTGCTTCTACTGTGGGGATGACAAGCATCAAGTGAACAACTGTCCTAGGCGTAAGAATAAGCAGCCGGAAGAACTTCCGCGCCTAAGAGACCATCGGGGAGGTCACTTGGGCGCACAGGTATTTCCCGTAAATATGAAACGTAATAAAATCTTGCTTCCCTTTCAGGTCTCTTTTGGTGGTAGGTCTGCTACCGGCAGTGCCTTCGTGGATTCAGGGTCTTCTGCTAATATTATGTGTGTGGAATATGCTATGTCTCTAGCTATGCCATTGATTGATTTGCCTAAACCTGTCCCGGTAGTGGGTATCGACTCCACTCCTCTTGCTAATGGTTATTTTACACAGCATACCCCTGTTTTTGAACTCCTTGTTGGCTCCATGCATTTGGAGCAGTGCTCTGTACTGGTGATGCAGGGATTATCATCCGATTTGGTTTTAGGCCTTCCCTGGTTGCAGTTGCATAATCCCACGTTTGACTGGAATACTGGGGATTTTACCAAATGGGGTAATGAATGCATGACGTCATGTTTTTCTGTTAATTCTATTTCTCTCCCTGAGGAGGTGAACACTCTACCTGAGTTTGTTCAGGACTTCGCTGATGTTTTCTCTAAAGAGGCCTCCGAAGTTTTACCACCTCATAGAGAATACGATTGTGCAATTGATTTGGTACCAGGAGCTAAGCTCCCTAAGGGTAGGATATTTAATCTCTCTTGTCCCGAACGTGAAGCCATGAGAGAGTATATCCAGGAATGCCTGGCCAAGGGTTACATTCGCCCCTCTACTTCTCCGGTAGGTGCTGGCTTCTTCTTCGTAGGGAAGAAGGATGGTGGTCTTAGGCCATGCATTGACTACCGAAACTTGAATAAGGTCACTGTAAGGAACCAGTATCCCATTCCTTTGATTCCTGATCTCTTCAATCAGGTTCAGGGGGCCCAATGATTCTCTAAGTTTGATCTACGGGGGGCTTATAACCTTATCCGCATCAAAGAGGGGGATGAGTGGAAGACTGCGTTTAACACGCCCGAAGGTCATTTCGAATACCTCGTCATGCCCTTTGGGTTGTGTAATGCTCCCGCGGTCTTCCAGAATTTCATAAATGAGATTTTAAGAGACTACCTGGGGGTATTTCTTGTAGTGTACCTTGATGACATACTTGT
This sequence comes from Rhinoderma darwinii, assembly GCF_050947455.1. Classification (NCBI taxonomy): domain Eukaryota; kingdom Metazoa; phylum Chordata; class Amphibia; order Anura; family Rhinodermatidae; genus Rhinoderma; species Rhinoderma darwinii. Next base: position 253,030,544 of record NC_134687.1, on the reverse strand, counting down.
GTTTTCCAAGGACTGGTTCTCCCACATTGAGCATGTCAGGAAGGTACTCCAGGCCCTTCGGGAAAACAAACTGTTTGCTAAGACCAAAAAATGTGTGTTTGGGGTGCAGGAGATACCGTTTTTGGGTCAAATCCTCACTCCTCATGAATTCCGCATGAACCCCGCCAAGGTCCAGGCTGTGGCGGAATGGGTCCAACCTGCCTCCCTGAAGGCGTTACAGTGCTTCCTGGGGTTCGCTAATTATTACAGGAGATTTATTGCTAACTTCTCGGTCATCGCTAAGCCTCTTACGGATCTCACTCGCAAAGGTGCTGATCTCCTCCACTGGCCTCCTGAGGCTGTCCAGGCTTTTGAGGTCCTTAAGAAGTGCTTTATCTCGGCCCCAGTGCTGGTTCAGCCCAACCAAATGGAGCCATTTATCGTGGAGGTTGACGCGTTCGAGGTGGGAGTGATGGCTGTCTTGTCCCAGGGTACTAGGTCCCTCACCCATCTCCGCCCCTGTGCCTACTTCTCCAGGAAGTTTTCGCCCACTGAGAGTAACTATGATATTGGCAATCGCGAACTCTTACCCATTAAATGGGCATTTGAAGAGTGGCGCCACTTCCTGGAGGGGGCTAGGCACCAGGTAACGGTCCTTACCGACCACAAGAATCTGGTTTTCCTAGAATCTGCCCGGAGGCTAAACCCGAGACAAGCTCGATGGGCGTTATTTTTTACCAGATTCAACTTTTTGGTCACCTATAGGGCTGGGTCTAAAAATATTAAGGCTGATGCACTGTCGCGTAGCTTCATGGCCAGCCCTCCTTCGGAGGAAGATCCTGCTTGTGTTTTGCCTCCAGGTATAATCATTTCCTCTATTGATTCTGATTTAGTCTCTGAAATTGCGGCTGATCAAGGTTCAGCTCCCGGGAACCTTCCTGAGAACAAGCTGTTTGTTCCCCTGCAATTCCGGCTAAGGGTACTTAGGGAAAATCATGACTCTGCACTATCTGGCCATCCAGGCATCCTGGGTACCAAGCACCTCATTGCCAGAAACTATTGGTGGCCTGGGTTGCTCAAAGACGTTAAGGCCTCAAATGGAGACTACCCTGGGGACGACGGAGGGACCTCACGTACTGCAAACATGAGATAAGAAAGAATAAAATCCCTGTTTTTCCCATCTTTATCTACAACTTTCTTTAACATCGCCTTTAGCGTTTTATTAAATCTTTCTACTAATCCATCAGTCTGTGGGTAATAGACCGATGTACACAGTTGTGTGACCTTAAACAATTTATACAACTCCTTCATGACTCGTGACATAAAAGGGGTACCCCGGTCTGTAAGGATCTCCTTTGGTATTCCCACTCGAATGAACACCTGCACCAACTCTTTAGCGATGGTCTTGGATGATGTATTACGCAATGGTATAGCTTCAGGATAACGAGTAGCATAATCCATAATAACTAAAATATGCTGGTGGCCTCGTGACGATTTTATAATAGGCCCTACCAGGTCCATTGCTATTCGCTCAAATGGCACCTCAATAATTGGTAGAGGCACCAAGGGACTACGATAGTGTGGTCTGGGAGCCAAAATATGACACTCAGAGCAGGTATCACAATAATTTTTCACCTCTTTGTGAACCACAGGCCAAAAAAATCTTTGTAGAATTCCCTCAGTGGTTTTTTCAACTCCCAAATGTCCCCCCATAATGTGGCCATGAGCAAGATCTAACACCGTTGTTCTAAATGCTTTAGGGACCAGTAATTGTACCAAAAGATCTTCTCCTTTTTTTACAACTTGATACAACAGGTCTCTTTTTATAGCCATGCAGGGAAAAGAAAGTCTAGTATCTGGCTCCACCAGTTCCTCATCAATAACCTTCACATTTTCGCTGGCTCTCATTAGGGTAGGATCTTTTAACTGCTCTGCACCAAACAGATCTTTTCTCACTTCAAGATCAGGCATATTGTCAGTCAGGGGGTCTTCTCTCTCTGGATTGCTCTGACTCTCTGTAGGGACAGTATCACTATGGTCAGCTTCCTCAGAGTCTCCAGCCATGACAGGAAATGGAAATGTTTGTAGTACAGGCATATATACTTCTGTACTACAGTTACCCCTAACATTTTTGTCCTCATATACAGGCAGTGTAATAGTAATTCTATTTTCCCACAACTTCCAGAAATGTGGGAAATCTCGCCCCACAATGACATCATGCATTAACAATGGTACTAAACCCACCGTGAACTTTACTGCACCAAACTGGGTGTTTATGTCCACCATAGCAGTGTGGTAATCAGGGGCATACCCATGTATGCAAATTACATTGATGGTCTTATCCTGCCATTTTCTGGAGTTTACTAAATCTGATTTTACCAAAGTCACCAAACTGGCTGAATCTAATAATACATCTTTACCTTCAACAGAAATAGTGCACATTTGTTTCTCACAAGCTATATTAGGCAATGCAGTACATGCTGGCCGAGCATACAAAGACAAACGACGGTTTATATATGCAGCATCACATTGCATAGGTTCATTAGTCATTGGGCAATTAGCAATCACATGACCTGGCATATGACATCGAAGGCATCTGATTAAGTCTTTACTGAGTCGCTTATAAGCCATAGACCTCCCTGGCACAGTTTGCCAGTCTCTAGACCCTCAAGTCTCTCCAGAAGTAGGCACAATTCTATCAGATCTGCCAGCCCCCTTTTCCCTTAGAACAGTCTTACCAGGTAATCCTGTAGTTCTCCGCTGTGGGGCTAGGGTGCGCTTTGGCAGATTCATCAGCTCCTCGGCTGCTTTGTACCTCTCCACCATCTCTACTAGCTGGTCAGCATTTTTGGGATCCCCATGGCTTACCCACTTGCGAAAGGTAACAGGCAAGGACCTTAAGTATTGATCCATTACCACCCATTCCACCATCTGTGGACCTGTCAGGATCTCTGACTGCAACCACTTCTTGGTAAGGTGGATGAGGTCGTGCATTTGAGAGCGTGTAGGTTTGTCTATTTGGTAGGCCCAGTTGTGCACACGCTGTGCGCGGACGGAAACTGTAACTCCCAGTCTGGTTAAAATTTCCCTTTTCAGCTTGTCATAGTTTATGGCATCCTGGGTATCCAAGTCAAAGTATGCCTTCTGCGGTTCCCCTGAAAGGAACGGTGCCACAAGTCCTGCCCACTGTTCCTTTGGCCAACCCTCTCGTTCAGAGGTTCTTTCAAAGGTTGTTAATTAGGAATCTGCTGCTGTCATCAAAAATGGCTAGCTCTTATTGATGTAGAACTGGCACCTGCTACACCTGGAACCCTTTCAACCATATTGGTTAGTTGCTGCACAACACCTTTTAAAATATCCCGGTATTTTCTTTGTTCTGCCTGTCTAGCCTCAAGTCTGTATATCTGTATTAAATCCTTTATATCAAATCCCTTATATAGTCGGTTATATCCGTTTTACGAAGGATGATCATTTTTCTAACGAGTGTATACAGCCAGAAGCAACTGGTCTCAATGGCAATGTGTATTTATCGGTGGATCATATTTCATTACTTATATACCATTATATAAATATAGGTCGGTGTTGTTCATCTGGATTGTTATTTTTTAAAACTTTGATCATAGAATATATGGTTGATCTAATGTTCAATGTTTTTGTCTATTTTCTGTCCTATACAATACACTAGATGTGATGTTATATTATTTGTTTTCCTTACAGCGATTGTGAGAAAGTCCTTGGTTAGGCCGAAACGTCAAAAAATACCTATCGCTTGCAATACTTTTGATTTATACGATAACATACCATGTGGAATGAATGAAAATAAAATTCTTCCTTTGAATCAAAATAATCACTTGTCTCTTGGAGTGCTTTTGGGTTTTCTATATAGCCTCCAGTTGGGCAGTCAGTCTGCAGTTTGTTTCATCCAGAGCTATCTGCTGCACCCTGGTAGCCTCCTGTTGTGCTCTGGTAGCCTCCTGTTGTGTTGCCACAGCATGCAGCATCGCTTTAAGCATCTCCTCCATCTTCTAAGGTGCAGAGTATCAGTCTTTGGAAAAATGCAATATATAAGGGACTCTGGCCCTTCAAGGTTTTTTTTTTTTGTTTTGCTTTGTTTTTCCACAGTGCCCGCATTCTCCACCAATTGTAAGGGGATTAGGTAGCGGGACAGTCGTCTCCTGGGGTAGACGGGCACTCGGTATCAAACACGCCAGTAAATTTCAGTCCGCACAGCAAAGATGTGGTACTTCTACCCTCAGTCAGTTTTATTTATAGGTTGTACATGAATAAAAAGAAAACAAACAAAAAGAAAACTCTATGCCTGTCTATACAGTAAGGTATCCTAACTAACACAGTGCAGGCCTAATGCCTGGCCTAATGCCTGGCACCATAAACCGTGCAGACTATACAACCTATTATGAATGCAGTCTGTTTTGATCTCACAAGCTCCTCTCCCAAGGCTGAGAGAGAGTGTGACTGAACAGCAGCCTTTTTAAAGGGCTATCACACCTGACCCCTGATTAATACCTAGACAGCCCAAGACCAGGACTGTGTGGATGGAGTGGGGACCCACCCATCTCTCCCCACTCCAACAACCAGGCCCTATTCCAGGTTTAAGATAAAACCTATTGCAGAGGGAGAACCACATTCTCTGCTGAATTTACTCCCTGGTTGTTTTCATATAGCAGAAGACAGAAATCTTGGGGAAATATAGACCCCCATCCACAACCTCTCCACATGGTCTGTCACACCACATATAGACATAGTGGTGCTAACTAAATGTAAAAAATAATGAATGGTTGTAAAGGATTTGCCTGACACAGCTTCTGTGTCGACGCCCGTGGTTAATCAGCCTGCATCTGTGCCTAGCTCTGCTAGAATGACTCGTTCTGCTACCACTCAGGCTGGGAGGCTGAGGAGTGGGAGAAGCTATCACAGCCTGGCCAGACGGTTCAAATCACAGGCCCATATACCTTTTCTACCCTGGTCCCTGACACACTATGGAACCCCTTGAGGCCCTGGCTCAGAAACTGCAGGGTCTTTCCCTACAGTTCCAAGACCTGGCTCAGAGATGCAATCAGCGTGATGCTACCCTGGTAGTGCCCCTCACCTCACCTCTTGAGCACCACCTCAAGTTGCCTGACCGGTTCTCAGGGGACCGGAAGACTTTTTTCTCCTTCCGGCAGAGTTGTAGGCTCTATTTCCGTTTAAGGCCCCACTCCTCAGGTTCTGAGAACCAGCGAGTGGGTATAATTATGTCCCGGCTCCAGGACGACCCCCAGGAATGGGCCTTCTCCTTGGCTCCTGACGCCCCTGAACTTTCGCCTGTTGATTTTTTTTTTCTGCTCTCGGGCTCATCTATGACGAGACCGACAAGACTGCCTTTGCCGAGAGTCAGCTGGTGACCTTACGTCAGGGTAAGAGACCCGTTGAGAAGTACTGTTCTGACTTTAGGAAGTGGTGTGTAGCTTCTCGGCGGAATGACCCTGCCTTGAGGTGTCATTTTAGATTGGGTCTGTCGAACGCCCTGAAAGACCTGTTAGTTAGTTATCCCTCTTCGGACACTCTAGATCAGGTTATGGCTTTAGCGGTACGTCTTGACTGACGTCTCAGGGAACGACGACTCAAACGTTTTTGTGCCTTCTCCTCTGACTCCCCTATGATGGCTCCTGAGGTTCCATTGCTTCGTTCTTCCACGGAAAACTCGGATGAACCAATGCAACTCGGGGCCTCCGTGTCTCCCCAACAACTTAGAGAGTTCCGCAGGAAGAATGGTCTCTGCTTCTACTGTGGGGATGACAAGCATCAAGCATTACGACTGTCCTAGGCGTAAGAATAAGCAGCCGGAAAACTTCCGCGCCTAAGTGACCATCGGGGAGGTCGCTTGGGCGCACAGGTATTTCCCGTAAATATGAAGCCTAATAAAATCTTGCTTCCCTTTCAGGTCTCTTTTGGTGGTAGGTCTGCCACCGGCAGTGCCTTCGTGGACTCAGGGTCTTCTGCTAATATTATGCCTGTGGAATTTGCTATGTCTCTAGCTATACCATTGATTGATTTACCTAAACCTGTCCCAGTAGTGGGTATCAACTCCACTCCACTTGCTAATGGTTATTTTACACAGCATACCCCTGTATTTGAACTTATGGTTGGCTCCATGCATTTGGAGCAGTGTTCAGTGTTGGTGATGCAGAGATTATCGTCGGATTTGGTTTTAGGCCTTCCTTGGTTGCAGATGCATAATCCCACGTTTAACTGGAATACTGGGGATCTTACTAAATGGGGTAATGAATGCATGACTTCCTGTTTTTCTATTAATTTGGTTTCTCTCGCTGAGGAGGTGAACACTCTACCTGAGTTTATTCAGGAGTAAGCTGATGTTTTTTCTAAAAAGGCTTCCGCATAGAGAGTATGATTGCGCAATCGATTTGGTACCAGGAGCTAAGCTCCCTAAAGGTAGGATATTTAATCTCTCTTGTCCTGAACGTGAAGCCATGAGAGAATATATCCAGGAAAGCCTGGTCAAGGGTTACATCCGCCCCTCTACTTCTCTGGTAGGTGCTGGCTTCTTCTTCGTAGGGAAGAAGCATGGTGGTCTTAGGCCATGCATCGATTACCGGAACTTGAATAAGGTCACTGTAAGGAACCAATGTCCCCTTCCTTTGATTCCTGATCTCTTCAATCAGGTTCAGGGGGCCCAATGGTTCTCTAAGTTTGATCTTCGGGGGGCATATAACATTATCCGAATCAGGGAAGGGGATGAGTGGAAGACTGCGTTTAACACGATCGAAGGTCATTTCGAATACCTCGTCATGCCCTTTGGGTTGCGTAATGCTCCCGCGGTCTTCCAGAATTTCATAAATGAGGTTTTAAGAGACTACCTGGGGGTATTTCTTGTAGTGTACCTTGATGATATACTTGTGTTTTCCAAGGACTGGTCCTCCCACATTGAGCATGTCAGGAAGGTGCTCCAGGCCCTTAGGGAAAACAAACTCTTTGCTAAAACTGAAAAATGTGTGTTTGGGGTGCAGGAGACACCATTTTTGGGTCAAATCCTCACTCCTAACGTATTCCGTATGGACCCTGCCAAGGTTCAGGCTGTGGCGGAATGGGTCCAACCTGCCTCCCTGAAGGCTTTACAGTGCTTCTTGGGGTTCGCTAATTATTACAGGTAATTTATTGCTAACTTCTCGGTCATCGCTAAGCCTCTTGCGGACCTTACTCGCAAGGGTGCTTATCCCCTCCACTGGCCTCCGGAGGTGGTTCAGGCTTTTGAGGTCCTTAAGAGGTGCTTTGTCTCTGCTCCAGTGCTGATTCAGCCTAACCAAATGGAACCATTCATCGTGGAGGTTGACGCCTCCGAGGTGGGAGTGGGTGCTGTCTTGTCCCAGGGTACTAGGTCTCTCACCCATCTCCGTCCCTGTGCCTACTTCTCCAGGAAGTTCTCCCCCACTGAGAGTAACTATGACGCTGTCAACCGCAAACTCTTAGCCATTAAATGGGCATTTGAAGAGTGGTGCCACTTCCTGGAGGGGGCTAGGCACCAGGTAACGGTCCTTACCGACCACAAGAATCTGGTTTTCCTAGAATCTGCACGGAGGCTAAACCCGAGACAAGCTCGATGGCCGTTGTTTTTTACTAGATTCAACTTTGTGGTCACCTATAGGGCCGGGTCTAAAAATATTAAAGCTGATGCACTGTTACGTAGCTTCATGGCCAGCCCTCCTCCTGAGGAGGATCCTGCTTGAGTTTTTCCCCCAGATATAATCATATCCTCTGTTGATTCTGACTTAGTCTCCGAAATTGCGGCTGATCAAGGTTCAGCTCCCGGGAACGGCTGATCATGACTGAGAAACATGACTCTGCACTATCTGGCCATCCAGGCATCCTGGGTACCAAACACCTCATTTCTAGAACCTATTGGTGGCCTGGGTTGCTTAAAGACGTTAAGGCCTACGTCGCCGATTGTGAAACTTGTGCTAGGTCCAAGACTCCTAGGTCCCGACCTGCGGGATTACTATGTTCTTTGCCCATTCCCCAGAGACTTTGGACCCATATCTCCATGGATTTTATCACCGATCTGCCTCCATCCCAAGGCAAGTCGGTGGTGTGGGTTGTAGTAGACCGCTTCAGCAAGATGTCCCACTTTGTACCCCTCAAGAAACTACCCAATGCCAAGACGTTAGCTACCTTGTTTGTCAAACACATCCTGTGTCTCCATGGGGTTCCTGTCAATATTGTTTCTGACGGAGGGGTACAATTTGTTTCATTGTTTTGGAGAGCCATCTGTAAGAAGTTTGAGATTGATCTGTCCTTCTCCTCGGCCTTCCATCCTGAAACTAATGGCCAAACTGAGAGGACTAATCAGTCTCTAGAACAATATTTAAGGTGTTTTATCTCTGACTGTCATTATGATTGGGTCTCCTTCATTCCCTTCGCCGAATTTTCCCTTAATAACCGGGTCAGTAACTTGTCGGGGGTCTCCACCTTTTTCTGTAATTTTGGGTTTAATCCACGGTTCTCCTCCGTTTCACTTGGTGGTTCCAACAATCCCGAGGTAAATGTCATTCATCAGGAACTGTGCACAGTCTGGGCCCAGGTTCAGAAGAACCTTGAGGTGTCCCAGAGTATCTAAAAGACTCAGGCAGATAAGAGACGTTCTACTGGCCCCTAGTTTGTGGTCGGGGATCCGGTGTGGCTGTCCTAAAAAAATTTGCGCCTTAAAGTCCCGTCCAAAAAATTTGCTCCCCGATATATAGGGCCGTACAAAATCATTGAGGTCCTTAACCCTGTCTCCTTCCGGCTGGAGTTACCCCCGTCCTTTCAGATACACAACGTGTTCCATGCCTCCCTCCTGAAAAGATGCTCCCCGTCCTTGGCTACCTCGAGGAAACCTCCTGTCCCTGTTCTCACCCCTGAGGGGGTGGAATTCGAGGTGGCCAAGATTGTGGACAGCAAGATGGTCCAAGACTCCCTCCAGTACCTGGTCCATTGGAGAGGATACGGGCCTAAGGAGAGGACTTGGGTACCCGCCCGGGATGTTCACGCCGGGTTATTGCTCAGGAAGTTCCATCTTCGGTTCCCCAACAAGCCAGGTCCACCTAGGAAGGGTCCAGTGGCCCCTCATAAAGGGGGGGTACTGTAAAGGATTTGCCTGACACAGCCTTTTTGTCGACGCCCGTGGTTAATCAGCCTGCATCTGTGCCTAGCTGTGCTAGAATGACTCGTTCTGCTACCACTCAGGCTGGGAGGCTGAGGAGTGTGAGAACCTATCATAGCCTGGCCAGACGGTTCTAGCTCCCGCCCTTGGTCTATGTATACCTGCATTTGCTGCTTGTCCTGTTCCTGTGATTCTCTCTGGTTCCTGGCTCTGCTGTTCCTGCTACTTACAATTGACCTGCTTCATATCGACCCTGGCTTGATTGACTGACTATTCTTCTGCTCTGCTTTTGTTACCACGTACTCTCCTGGTTTGACTCGGCTCGTTCACTACTCCTGTTGCTCACGGTGTTGCCGTGGGCAACTGTCCCACTTCCCTCTCTTCTGTGTTCCCTGTCTTGTGTTGTCTGTGGTGCACATATTGAGTGTAGGGAATGTCGCCCAGTTGTACCCCGTCGCCTAGGGCGGGTCATTGCAAGTAGGCAGGGACTGAGTGGCGGGTAGATCAGGGCTCACTTGTCTGTTTCCCTACCCCCATCATTACATAATCACAAGCCCATAAACCAAGTCTACCCTGATGAAATATAGATGATAAACAAAAAATACAGGTTAAAGAGCCACAAAGGTAAACTGAAATAATGGACAAGGAAAAAATACACAAGATGAAGGTTAGCACATACCCTGAGCCATAGTGGGGAGCGGGACCGGCAACCTCAGGAACTGGATGAAAAAAAGCGTCTTGACGCGCGTTTCGCCCTACAGACCGGCTTCTTCAGGAGGCTACATACAATAAAACTCTAGGGGTTTATATAGAAATATAAATGGTTGGTCTCAGCTGTGTGCAAATTGGCGCTCGACACGCCCGCCGGGAGACACGCATCACGGGAAGCGCCGCTCGTCAGGATGACAGGTTTCAGCATGATGATCTCACTGGATCACGCTGGCCTATGCAAGGATCCCGGTCGGTGCTGATTCGATCCGTTCGTCACAGGAACAGGACCTAGATGAGAATACATTTTTTTTGTTTTTATTTGTTTGGGGGAGCTGTATTGCACTATCTACAGGAGGGGGGCTGTATGGCGTTATCTACAGGAGGGGGCTATATGGTGCTATCTACAGGAGGGGGCTTTATGGCGCTAACTACAGGAGAGGTGGCTGTATGGGGCCATCTACAGGAGGGGGGCTGTATGGTGCTATCGACAGGAGGGGGGCTAGATGGTGCTATCTACAGGAGGGAGCTGTATGGCGCTATCTACAGGAGGGCAGGCTGTATGGCGCTATCTACGAGCGGGAGGTCGGGGGCGCTATCTACAAGTAGTGCTGTATAGCACTGTCTACAGGGGGCCACTATCTACAGGGGGGAGCTGTGTGTGGCACCTAGGGGAGGGGGACCCCAGTCAAAAGTTTGCTATGGGGCTCAGTGCTTCCTAGTTACGCCCCTGCTGAAAACACTTTTTTTATGGGTCAAACAAGCATTTAGATGAACACTAGTTCCCGATCATTGCCCTGTGTGAACAGGGAAATGATCAGCCGATAAACATTCATTGGCTAATCGGATCTTTAATGTGGTAAAAAAAAATGGTCTCTTATCTTTAGCACATATCCCTGTGTCTGCGGAGGACAGAAAAACTGATTACAGACAAGAAGAAAACAAACAGAGTTTGTACTTTCAATGGAAATGAGAATGATATACTGTATGGCTCAAAATGCGTACAAGATAAAGGCAATGTCACGATGGGTACATGGACCCACTGGGCCGCCTTGCCGATATGGCAGCTGGCCAACAGGACACAGGTCACAGTCTATAGTTCGAATAGTGTACCTGTGGTAGCTAAGACAGTAGCAAGACAGGTTCTGCTGGGACTAGGCAGCAGGCAGGTTCCAGGCATGGTGTAGCAAAACAGGCATGGTATACAGCACAACACGACTTCAGCTCAACACGGTACTGGACCAGGATAGCACGGGATACAGTTTACAAGTAGTAGGAACAGGAAACACTGGGAACTGGGAAACACTAGGAGACCATTTGCTTAGACAGACTAGGGTTCGACAACAACGCTCAGGCATTGCAGGGAGGGACACAGCCCTTCTTATAGCCCAGGGTGCTCTAGGATTAATCAGCTCAATCTCCCACCTATGTGCGCTTTGGCTCCTTAAGTCTGGCCTGAGCTTGCGCACCCTGGTGGTCACTGTGGAACAGCACGGCCGTATGTGCAGACATCTCTGGAGAGAAAGGCGTCGACTGGATGGAAGGAGTTTGTGGTCAGCAACCACGGACGTTACAGTATCCCCCCTCTTACGCCCCCTCCTCTTGGGAACAGAACTAGAGAGAAACCTCTTAATGAGGGTAGGAGCATTGAGATTCTCTTCTGGCTCCCAGGACCTCTCTTCTGGACCAAACCCCTTCCAATCTACTAAATAAACGGTTCTTCCTCTTATTTTTTTAGTGTCCAGGATCTCCTTAACCTCAAAAGTCTCTGATGAACCCCTAGGAGCCACTGCAGGAGTGGAAGTCTTGGAGTAGCGGTTCAAGATCACCGGCTTCAGCAGGGAGACATGGAAGGAGTTGAGGATCTTGAGGGTAGGAGGCAGTCGAAGCTTGTAGGAAACAGGGTTGATTTGTTGCAAAATCTTGAAGGGTCCAAGGAACCTGGGAGCAAACTTGTACAACGGCACCCTCTGCCGGATATTCCTAAAGGACAGCTAGACCTAAGTACTTGGAAGGCACTGGGGAGGCTCTCGTCTTCTTGTGTCTGCCTTTCTCTTCATGTGGTCGACCGCCAGCAGAATAGAAGATCGAGTCTGCTGCCAGATCTGTAGAATGTCCCTGAATGCAGGCACCTGGGACGTAGTGGAAACAGGAAGAGGTATACGAGGGTGTTGACCATAGCTAATGAAGAATGGACTCTTAGCGGTGGACTCACTAGTATGGTTGTTGTAGGAGAACTCAGCCCAGGGAAGCAGCTGCACCCAGTCAACATGCTGCCTGGAGATAAAGTGTCATAGATAGTTCTCCATAATCTGGTTTATTCTCTCGACTTGACCATTGGACTGGGGATGGCAGGCTGAGGAAAAGTCCAACTTCACACCGAGGAGTACGCAGAGGGCTCTCCAGAACTTAGAGGTGAACTGAACCCCCCGATCCGACACAATATGTAGAGGCAAGCCGTGCAGACGGAAGATGTGTTGGAAGAAGAGATTGGCCAGTCAGGAAGCAGACGGTAGGCCGGTCAGTGGAACGAAATGAGCCATTTTGGAGAATTGGTCCACCACCACCCAGACCGTAATGCAACCAGCAGAGAGAGGCAGGTCCGTGACAAAGTCCATGGCAATATGTTGCTAGGGGGCATCGGGCACAGGCAACAGCTGGAGCAGGCTCGCTGGTTTGGAGTGGGCAACCTTATTTGCTGCGCACACAGTGCAGGAGGAGACAAAGTCCATGATGTCTTTGGGCAGCGTGGGCCACCAGAACTGACGAGCGATTAGGTCTCGGGTCTTACAGGCGCCCGCGTGACCTGCCAATTTGGAACTGTGTCCCCAGCGGAGGATTCTTCTTTTGTCCGCCAGACACACAAAAGTCCTCCCCGGGGGAATGTCTCTAACTTGCAGAGGGTTGATAGGGATGATGCAGGATGGGTTCATGATACTCTGTGGAGACTCCATAGTGTCCTCTGTCTCGAATGCACAGTACAATGAAAGTGAGGGATCAGCGGCACCCCTCCAAGAACATACGTGGAGTGAAGTGATGTGTTCTTGCCGGCTGCCACCCACTGCAGTCCGTCGGTGGTAAAAATCCTTCTTACCGGGGACAAAACGAATAAAGGAAAGATGAGCAGAAAAGTAGCAGTGTCGTATTGGGGCACTACTCCTGCCTGCTTTCCTAGCCAAGTCGAGTTTCCGAGGCTACTGCACTACTCTTGTCCGGTGTCTGAGACGACTGCACTACTCCTGCCTGGTGTCCTAGCCAAGTCCAGTTCCTGAGACAACTGCACTACTCCTTTCTGGTGTGCTAGCCAAGTTCCATTATCCTGCACCATCCTTCTTCCTCTGATTGTCTGGCACAAACCCACCTGTGACCAGGTACTTTCACCTCACTGACTGCCATTAACATTTTTGATCAGCAGCTGCTCTGCTACGGTGGAGTGGCCCAGTGGGTCCACATACCTGCGAGTTGTTACAATACTTTATAATATCTTACTGTGACACTCTCTCTCTCTCTCTTTCTCTCTCTAAGCTTAAAGGGATTTTCCAGTTCCAAAAGATTAATGGCCTATCCATCAATATGTGATGTTTTTTGGGACTGGAAAATCCCTTTAAAGATTGCGATATACAAGGATTTTCTCCTTAATGGTCTTTGAAATTCTGTGTCATGCACGACCCCTTAAAGGGAACCTGTCACCAGCATTTCACCTATTAAACCAGCAAAACCTGGTGGAAGTGGGTGAAAAATTATTTTTATGTTTCATCGCCATTTTTATGTTTTTATGTTGACAGTTCTCGCCTCCCCGCAGCACACACGAGATCCTGCGCTTGCTCATAGATATCCTGTTCTGGTATGTATGAACAACGGGAGACCATAGCGGCGCTTACGCAGTGACTAGATTTCAGGCCCGGACGAAGCAGGGAAGGGTGTCGGACCATACATGACGGGCGCATGCGCGCTATCTCAGAAGAGATTTTGGCATTCCGCGCGGGCCAATTTTCAGCAGTGCGCGGGAATAAGAAGAGGAGCGAACAATACTGACGGATTATTACCATAAATGGCGCAAAATGTTTGCAGACCGTTATTTACGCTCATAGAAGGAGTTTAGAAGAGGGGATAATGGCAATGAACTTTTGAGAGCATCGGCCATCGAGGGGTGAGTAGAGTTCAATAGGTGAAATACTGGTGACAGATTCCCTTTAAGGCACGCACACAGTGTATATACTTTGCTTAGAATATATTGCTAAGAACCAGTTAAGTATAATTTAGTTGCTTGCTACTCTTGGCTCCAGGCATTTGCTCTATAGGTCCAAATTTGTAATCAGCCTACTGTACATAACATATACAAGGGAAAAAGAATGCAATCTTTTACTATTGTAATCGCTTTGTTGACTTAGGGTGAGTTCACACAGTTTTTTGACGAGTTTTTTAACGCGGAAACCGCGCCGCAAAATGCGACAAAAAACGACCATTCCTCCCATTGATTTCAATGGGTGGCGGAGGCGTTTTTTTCCCGCGAACGGGAGAAAGAAGGGACATGCCCTATATTCGGGTGTTTACGCCTCTGACCTCCCATTGACATCAATGGGAGGCAGAGAAAGCGTATTTTGCGGCGTTTTATGCCCGCGGCACTCAATGGCCGTGGGCGAAATACGCAGCGAAAATCGGCGTGCAGACAGGGGAAAACCTGCCTCAAAATTCCAAACGGAATTTTGAGGCAGAATTTCCTCCTGCAAAAAACTCTGTGTGAACCCAGCCTGAGGGAGGATTTACACGAACGGACCTTTATTAGACTATGGGGCCGTGCAGACAGTCCGTGATTTTTACGCAGCGGATGTCCGCTTTGTAAAACTCACGACATGTCCTATATTTCTGCGCATCACGCACCCATTGAAGTCAATGGGTGCGTGAAAATCACGCGCACCACACGGAATCACTTCCGTGGGACGCACGTGATTCGCGCAACAGCAGTAAGAAGTATGATTGAAAACAGAAAAGCACCACGTTGCTTTTCTGTTTACAAACATACAAACAGAGTGTCATAATGATGGCGACTTCTTTGCGCGCGCAAAACGCACACGCTCGTGTAAATCCTTCCTTAGAATGTAATTTGTGAAACTTTTTTTTCAAAACAGAAACTTGTATTTGTTTATGGAGCATTATTCAGAAACTTTTCATATGCTGTCACCACATTTCTTTGTTAGGGTATGTTCACACGCAGTAAGCAAAAACGCCTGAAAATACGGAGCTGTATCAGGCGAAAACAGCTCCTGATTTTCATACGTTTTTTTGTTGCAGCGTTTTTTACAGCCGTTTTTGGAGCTGTTTTTCAATGGAGTCAATGAAAAACGCCTCCAAAAACGTCCCAAGAAGTATCCTGCACTTCTGTTGACGAGCCGTAATTTTGCGCGTAAAATAAAGGCTCGTGCGAACAGAACATCGTAATTTCCATTGAAAGCAATGGGCAGATGTTTGTAGGCGTATTAGGGGCGTTTTTTCAGGCGTAATTCGAGGCGTAAAATGCCCAAATTACGCCTGAAAACACTGCGTGTTAACATACCCTAAGGGTATGTTCACATAGCCTATTTTCAGCCATTTTTCGGTCTTTGAAAAACAGTCGCATTGAACTGAGTTTTTTTACGAGTTTTTTAACGCGGAAACCGCGCCGCAAAACTCCTCAAAAACGGCCCTAAAATGCCTCCCATTGATTTAAAAAAAGAAGCGACATGCCCTATCTTCGTCCGTTTACGCCTCTGACCTCCCATTGACATCAATGCGAGGCAGAGAAAGCATATTTCGCTGCATTTTATGCCCACGGCGCTCAATGGCCACGGGGGAAAAACACCGTGGAAATCGGTGTGCAGGGAGAGGAAAATCTGCCTCAAACTTCCAAACAGAATTTTGAGGCAGAACTTCCGCCTGCAAAAAACTCAGTGTGAACATAGCCCAAGTGCAGGTCACTTCTTGGGACGTTTTTTGGAGCTGTTTTTCTTTGACTCTATGGAGTCAATGAAAAACGACTACAAAAACGTCCCAAGAAGTGACAGGCACTTCTTTGACGTGGGCGTCTTTTTACACGCCGTCTTTTGACAGCGACGCGTAAAAATACACCTCGTGGGAACAGAACATCGTAAAAGCCATTGAAAGCAATGGGCAGATGTTTGTAGGCGTATTAGAGCCGTTTTTTCAGGCGTAATTCCGGACGCAAAACGCCCGAATTACGTCTGAAAATAGGCCGTGTGAACATACCCTTACAGAGTGTCTTTTTACGCTCCGTTTTTAAAACAGCAGCGTAAAAAGACGACCCCGTATGAACTAAATGCTGTTTTTCCATTGATTTCAAAGGGCAGATGTTTGTAGGCGTTCAGCTTCCATTTTTTCAGGCGTTTTTCAAGACGTAAACTCCTCGAAATACGCCTGAAAACACTGCGTGTGAACATACCCTTACTGTAAGGGCTTATTCAGACGAATAATATAATACGTCCGTGCTACGTCGCACGGACCTATGTTAGGCCCCATGCACACGAACGTAAAAACGCCTGTAATCACGGGCCGTAATTACGGCACGTAATTACGGGCCTATAGACTTCTATTGGCCACGGGTACCTCCCCGTTAGCTTACGGGAAGGTGCCGTACACCCGTAATTATGGGAGCGTTGCTAGGCGACGTCAGTAAATAGTCACTGTCCAGGGTGCTGAAAGAGTTAAACGATCGGCCGTAATTCTTTCAGCACCCTGGACAGAAACTACCGATCACAATATAGATCAACCTGTAAAAAAAAACTTACCCAGAACTCCCTGCTTCTTACTCCAGTCCGGCCTCCCGGAATGATGTTTCAGCCCATGTGACCGCTGCAGCCAATCACAGGCTGCAGCGGTCACATGGACTGCCGCGTCATCCAGGGAGGTCGGGCCGGATGTCAAGAGAGGGACACGTCACCAAGGCAACAGCCGGGTAAGTATGAATTTCTTTTACTTTTACCTCGGAAAGGGCTGCCCCTTCTCTCTATCCTGCACTGATAGAGAGAAGGGGCTGCCGATTAGTGCAGTGCAATTTTGCAGCGAATACGTGCCCGTAGATACGGGTAGAATACTGGTGACACCGGACCAGTATTTACGGGCACGGGTCCGTAAATACTGGTGCAATACGGGTCGAATACGTGTGACCAAGGACCCGTATTTACGCCAGTATTTACGTGAGGGAAAAAATATGTTTGTGTGCATGAGGCCTTAGTCAATGGGGCCGTTCAGACTGTCAGTGATCTTCACACAGCGTATTTCTGCTGCGTAAAACTCACGACATGTCTTATATTTGCCCGTTTTTCGTGCATCACGCACCCATTGAAGTCAATGGGTGCGTGAAAACTGCGCACGGCACACGGACGCACTTCCGTGTGACGCGCGTGATGCGCCCTACAGTAATCAACACTATGAATGAAAACAGAAAAGCACCACATGCTTTTCTGTTTACAAACATAAAAGTGTCATAATGATGCCGGCTGCACGAAAATCACGCAGCCACGCATCATATGGTGATGACACACTGACCTTTTGCGGACCTTTTGCACACAAAACGCCACATTTTTTGCGCGCGCAAAACGCACATGCTCGTGTGAATCCGGCCTTAACCCGTTAGTGACCGGCCCATCGTGTTTTTACGTCGGTCACTAACGGGCCTTATTCCGATGCCATAGACTTTTTACATTGCGGCATCGGAATAAGTAAACAGAGCAGGGAGCTGTCAAATCTCCCTGCTCTCAGCTGCCAGAGGCAGCTGAGGGCTGGGAGCGCCCCTGCTCTGCCGGGTGAGATCGATATTAGTATCGATCTCACCCGTTTAACCCCTCAGATGCGGTGCTGAATAGCGTGCACCGCATCTGAGTTGTTTTGGAGAGAGGGAGAGAGCTCCCTCTCTCTCCCACCGACACCCGGCGACACGATTGCCGAGTGTCTGTGTCTCCAATGGCAGCCGGGGGCCTAATAAATTAAAAATTGCTGTTTTCTGTGAATCCTGACTTTAAAAAAATGTGATTAAAAAGTGATCAAAAAGTCGCATCTACTCCAAAATGGTACCAATAAAAACTACAAGTCGTCCCACAAAAAAAAAGCCCTCATACAACCGCATCGGCGAAAAAATAAAAACGTTACGGCTCTTCAAATATGGAGACACAAAAACAAATAATTTTGAAAAAAAAGCGTTTTTACTGTGTAAAAGTAGTAAAACATACAAAAACTATACAAATTTGGTATCGTTGCAATCGTAACAACCCGCTGAATAAAGTTATTGTGTTATTTATACTACACGGTAAACGGCGTAGATTTAGGACGCCAAAAAGGGTGGCGAAATTTCAGATTTTTTTCTATTCCCCCCCAAAAAAAGTTAATAAAAGTTAATCAATAAATAATATGTACCTCAAAATGGTGCTATTAAAAAATACAACTTGTCCCGCAAAAAACAAGACCTTATACAGCTATGTCGACGCAAAAATAAAAGAGTTATAGCTCTTGGAATGCGACGATTGAAAATCAGGAAGACTCAAAAGGAAAACAGCATGTTGCAATAATGGAATGTTGAGGCTAAAGTTAAATATGCGTTAGGCTAGATTCACACGAGCATATTACGTCCGTAATGGACGGAACGTATTTCGGCCGCAAGTCCCGGACCGAACACACCTCAGGGAGCCGGGCTCCTAGCATCATAGTTATGTACGATGCTAGGAGTCCCTGCCTCTCCATGGAACTACTGTCCCGTACTGAAAACATGATTAGAGTACGGGACAGTTGTCCAGCAGCGAGGCAGGGACTCCTAGCATCATACATAACTATGATGCTAGGAGCCCGGCTCCCTGCAGTGTGTTCGGTCCGGTATTTGCGGCCAAAATACGTTCCGTCCATTACGGACGTAATATGCTCGTGTGAATCCAGCCTAATACTTCACTTAGCTGAGATAAAGCAAATTCAAAGATCACTTTAAATTTAAGCAAACGTATGACAGAAATTGGGTTTCCTCGAGTGCATAAATAGATTCATTAACCCCTTAATGACATCCGACATACTATTACGTCGCTGTCGTTAAGTACTTAACGCAATACAATGTATGGGTACGTTTCCAGGATACATAGAAGCTGTATGTGGAAAAGTAAAAATCATTTTCTAATAGAAACAAATTACATAGTTGAAAAAAACACACTGTTTTAGTTAAAAAAAAAAAAAAAAGCTTATATCTGAAAAAGCAAAAATTATTGTTAATAAAAACAAATTTCAAAGTACTGTTTTAGTAAAGGTCTTCAAAGGTGTACATATCCTTCAAGTCTTGGGCTACAGTAACCTGACTTATTTCCATAGGCAAACATTGTATTGTACAATTAATGTGATTTAATGCTTCTGCAACTTCAAGTCAGACGTGACACTTTTACATCACGTGCCGCACAGCCCTTACTTTTGACACCATCTCCTTAAAGGCCCATTATTTTTAGACTTTGCAGAGGCGTTTGACATGTGTAGTTTGTAAAAAAAATATGCATTGACAGGGTATGGCGAAACAACTTGCGATGGTTGCGACAATTTATGACTATTTTTTTGGCACAACATACTGAAATACGTGTACAACAGCTATGAGGTGGCGTCTGTCTTGTATGTTGTGAGATGCAACATATAGATTAAGTAACTTTCTGATACATTTGGCGCAATTAGTGCAAAAATTAAGGTGTCTCTTTTCTCCTTGGTAAGACTATTAAAACATTTGCCTGATTGAGTTGCATGACATTTTTATGCATCTGTCTCATGACAGATATATTAATAAGAAAGACATGAGGTGGAAAAGTCGTAAGACATTTGTTATAAAAAATTTGTTTTAATCAGCTGTTCTTTTGCTACTTGACTAATAAAACAAACAGAAGAATACACCAGGGTCAGGATCTTACACACATATATATTTCAACAAGTTAAAGACAAAAAAAAACAACTTTTTCTGCAATTTATTACAGAATGCTATGATATAAAACATACGTATACTTCCTGCTAGCTTGTCTGCTGCCTGTAAGTTATCATCTGTGTTCCCACAGGAAGGAAATAAAATGATTACCTTTCTATACATCCTCATTTTGTTGCCTGCTACATTAAATACCTACTAAAATTGCTGAATTAGATGAAAATGAAACAGACAGAATTGAGTGTCTAAGGGTATGTTCACACGCAAACGCAAATTACGTCTGAAATTACAGAGCTGTTTTCAGGCGAAAACAGCTCCTGAATTTCAGACGTTTTTGCATGTACTCACATTTTTCGTGGCGTCTTTAACGGACCTAATTGGAGCTGTTTTTCATTGGAGTCAATGAAAAACGGCTCCAAACGTCCCAAGAAGTGTCATGCACTTCTTTGACGCGGGAGTAATTTTACGCACCGTCTTTTGACAGCGACACGTAAAATTACACCTCGTCTGAACAAAACATCGTAAGACCCATTGCAATCAATGGTCAGATGTTTGCAGACGTATTGGAGCCGTCTTTTCAGGTGTAATTCGAGACGTAAAACGCCTGAAATACGTCTGAAAATAGGTTGTGTGCACATACCCTAACCTCAAACAGGCAGGCATGCAAACATACATATTACCTGGCTCTATACTAGAATTAAAATTTTTCAGATAAATTAACTTAAACATTGTCATATTTTGTATTCTTTCTTTCAAGCCACATGACAAAAAAAGTATAATTTCAGATTACTGATCATTTTTACTGTAAATGTATTTAGGACATAAAGCCATAAACCAGGTTTAGTGGTCTATCTAGTTTACGGCTTCCCAAACCTCTAATATAAACTCAGCAGGAAAAGCAAATTCTCCTAATAAATTGTCCAGTCCTCGGCCAAACTCCTCAGGGGTTCTCTTCTCTTTGGCTGTCTCCACAAGAGTTGTAGCTGGAAAAGATGGGAAACACGGTTTTTAAAATAATTAAATTTATGACGATAAGTAGTTTAATATTTTTACAAAAAATAATAAAGAGTTATCAAAACCCTTTCCCACATAAGAATCACGACATCATACAGGAGATTCTCTAATTATCCTTCTCCACCGGAATATATTGTGTAACTGACCGGAAATTCTTGATCCGTAACATCAATGGTCAACGTTAATTCAGCTTCACTCTAGGGTACCATGTCTTATGCGCCCCTATACCATACACAATAAGAACACTTTAAAAAAAAAAATGTATAAAAAATTGCGTAGTTGCGTAGCCGTTTGGGCCTTGTAATCAGTCGTGTGCTTTTTGCCCAAGGTCCGAAAACAGACCACGTAACTACCTTGCCACCCAATTGGGGCAAGTGGGGATTTTCTCACTTCACTTGCCACATTTTTAGATCAAATCCTTGCCCCTATGGTCAGGAATACAGGGTCCTACTTGGTCATCAATTGTCAGTATAACTGCAACACATCATATGAGGCTTATTTGCTTAAGTGCCCATGTGGACTGTGTATTGTGGATATCAGGATTCAGTCCAAGAAACTCTCCTGTTCTGGTTAGTAGAACTGCTTGCTGAGCTATCTGGGATGCTCGACAGTTCTATTTCCAGCGTAAAGCCAGGGCTACACTTTGCAGTGCTGATTGATTTTAACTCTTGAGTGACAGCTGCAGTCCACAAGATTGCATGCGACCTAGTGTATTCATTTGGCCTACAACTGTAGTTCAATAGTTAAAATCAATCAGTAGCACTACAAAAAGTCTAGATGTAGCCCTGGCTTAAAGAGGCTCTGTCATCAAATTATAAGTGGCCTATCTCCTACATAAGGAGATCGTCGCTGTAATGTAGGTGACAGCAGTGCTTTTTATTTAGAAAAACGATCTATTTTAAACCACTTTATGAGCAATTTTTAGCTTTATGCTAATGAGTTTCTTAATGCCCAAGTGGGCGTGTTTTTACTTTAGACCAAGTGGGCGTTGTACAGAGGAGTGTATGACGCTGACCAATCAGTGACCAATCAGCGTCATGCACTTCTCTCCATTCATTTACACAGCAGATAGCGATATAGTTATATCGCTATGTGCAGCCACATACACAAACACTAACATTACTGCAGTGTCCTGATAATGAATATACATCACTACCAGCCAGGACGTCATGTGATTGCTTCTGACCATGTCTATGCCTTATGCCATACCTCCCATCTTTCAACTATCACAAAGGGGTACAACTGATGAGGTGTGCATAGCGCACTGAGGCTATTTTTTTACCTTTTAAGCCACGCCTCTAATCCCACCCAATCCCCGCCCATACACACCCGGGTCAGCCCACACAGTGTCATGCTCCCATAGTGCCTCCCACACAGTATAACGCCAAACAGCTGCCCCCACACAGTATAATGCCCTCTAGCTGCCACCATACAGTATAATGCCTTCATAGCTGCCACTATACAGTATAATGCCACCATAGCTGCAGACATACAGTATAAAGCTAACACAGATGCCCCCATACCGTATAAGGCCCACACAGATTCCCCCATGCAGTATAATACCCACACAGAAGCCCCCATACAATATAATCCCCACACAGATGCCCCCATGCAGTATAATGCCCAAACAACTTCCACCATAAAGCATAATTCCCCATAGCTGCCCCCATGTAGCATAATGCCCCATAGCTGCCAATACAGTATAATGCCCCCATACAGTATAACACCCACACAGATGCCCTCATAACTGTCCCATACAGTATAATGCCCCCTAGCTGCCCCGTACAACTTAATGCCCCAAAAGCTGCCCCCATACAGCATAATGCCCCCTAGCTGCCCTTATACAGCATAATGCCCCCAAAGCTGCCCCTCGTGCCAGTGCCCTTGTAGATAGTGCCACAGTGCCCATGTAGATAGTGCCCATGTAGATAGCGCCCCTATATAGTGCCACAATGTCCATGTTGATAGTGCCAAACCCCCCGGAAAGATAGCGCTACCACCCTGTAGGTAGTGCCATTTGGAAACTCTCTAGGAGCGGAATCCTCAGCCAGAGCATAGGCCTCGGATTACGCTCCTAGAGGGAAGACGTGATGTCACTGTCCATATATGGATAGTGACATCAGTGGCTACTCCTTGAGCGGAATCCCAGTTGCCGACTCTGGCTGAGGATTCCGCTCCAGGAGGAGCCCCTGATGTAAATGTCCATATACGGATAGTGACCCCAGGTGTTTCCTCTAGGAGCGGAATCCCCGGCTAGATCATCTGCAACGAGGATTCCGGTTAATCAGTAGCCACTGACGTCACTGTCCATAATACGAAGCTGTTTTCGAGGAAAAACAGCTCCTGATTTTCAGACGTTTTTTTTAGCAACTCACGTTTTTCGTGGCGTTTTTTACGGCCGTTTATTTTAGCTATTTTTCTATAGAGTCAATGAAAAATGGCTCCAAAAACGGCTCAAGAAGTGACATGCATTTCTTTTTTACGCGGCCATTTTTCAAAAAGGGCGCTTAAAAAAACGGCCCGTCGGAACAGAACACCGTATTTCCCATTAAAATCAATGGGTAGATGTTTGGAGGCGTACTGCATCCCATTTTTCAGACGTTTTTCGGCCGTTTACGGACCGAAAAATGTCCGAAAATAAGCTGTGTGAACATACCCTTAAAAGGTATCTATTATCTCTCATTCAACACTTCATAAAGGATGCTACGTAATTACATAGTTACATAGTTACATAGTTACATAGTTAGTACGGCTGAAAAAAGACACATGTCCATCAAGTTCAACCAAGGGACGGGAAAAGGGAAGGAAAAATTTCTACACATAGGAGCTAATATTTTTTGGTTCTAGGAAATTATCTAACCCTTTTTTAAAGCCATCTACTGTCCCTGCTGTGACCAGCTCCTGCGGTGGGCTATTCCATAGATTCACAGTTCTCACGGTAAAGAAGCCTTGTCGCCTCTGCAGCTTGAACCTTTTTTTCTCCAGACGGAGGGAGTGCCCCCTTGTTTTTTGAGGGGGTTTTACAAGGAACAGGATTTCACCATATTTTTTGTATGTGCCATTAATATATTTATATAAGTTAATCATGTCCCCCCTTAGTCGTCTTTTTTCAAGGCTAAATAGGTTTAATTCTTTCAATCTTTCCTCATAACTTAAATTCTCCATGCCCCTAATTAGCTTCGTTGCTCTTCTTTGTATTTTTTCCAATTCCAGGGCATCCTTTCTATGAACTGGAGCCCAGAACTGAACTGCATATTCTAGATGAGGCCTCACTAATGCTTTGTAAAGTGGTAATATTACATCCCTGTCCCGTGAGTCCATGCCTCTTTTAATACACAACAATATCCTGCTGGCCTTTGAAGCAGCTGATTGACACTGCATGCTGTTATTGAGTTTATGATTTACAAGTACACCCAGATCCTTCTCAACAAGTGAATCCGCCAGTGTAGCTCCCCCTAGGACATATGATGCATGCAGGTTGTTGGTACCCAGATGCATAACTTTACATTTATCTACATTAAACTTCATCTGCCAAGTGGACGCCCAAACACTTAGTTTGTTTAAATCTGCCTGCAATTCATGAACATCTTCCATAGACTGAACTATATTACATAGCTTGGCGTCATCTGCAAAAATAGAAATAGTGCTATTAATCCCATCTTCTATATCATTAATAAATAAGTTGAATAATAGTGGTCCCAGCACTGAACCCTGGGGTACACCACTTATAACTGGGGACCATTCAGAGTAGGAATCATTGACCACAACTCTCTGGATACGGTCCTTGAGCCAATTCTCAATCCAATTACAAACTATATTTTCTAAACCTATAGTCCTTAATTTACCCATTAGGCGTCTATGGGGGACAGTGTCAAATGCCTTTGCAAAGTCCAAAAACACTAAATCCACAGCGGCCCCTCTGTCTAGACTTCTGCTCACCTCTTCATAAAAACAGATTAGGTTAGTTTGACAACTTCTGTCCTTAGTAAAACCGTGCTGGCTGTCACTTATAATGCTATTTATTGTCACATAATCCTGTATATAGTCCCTCAATAGCCCCTCAAACATTTTCCCCACGATGGATGTTAAGCTTACTGGTCTATAATTACCCGGGGAAGACCTAGAGCCCTTTTTGAAAATAGGCACCACATTTGCGCTGCGCCAGTCCCTTGGCACAATACCAGTCACTAGAGATTCTCTGAATATTATGAAAAGGGGGACAGAAATAACTGAACTAAGCTCTTTAAGAATTCTAGGGTGTAACCCATCTGGTCCCGGGGCCTTGTGCACATTTATTTTATTTAATTTAGCTTGGACCATATCTACATTCATCCAATTCAGTATATCAACTGATATATTAACAGCACTGGCACCGGCTACATCAGCTGCTCTTTCTTCTGTTGTATATACAGAGCTAAAGAACCCATTTAGTAACTCTGCCTTCTCTTGATCCCCTGTGATCAACTCCCCATTACCATTATCTAGGGGTCCTACATGTTCAGACCTTGGCTTTTTAGCATTTATATACTTGAAGAATTTTTTGGGATTTGTTTTACTATCCTTGGCCACCTGCCTTTCATTTTGTATTTTTGCTAATTTTATTACATTTTTACAGATTTTATTAAGCTCTTTATATTTTACAAAGGCTACAGCTGTACCCTCAGATTTGTATTTTTTAAATGCCCTTTTTTTGTCGTGTATTGCCCCTTTCACAGAAGGTGTAAGCCATGTGGGTTTTAATTTGAGTCGTTTATACTTGTTACCTATAGGAATAAATTTTGCACTATAATAACTCAAAGTAGATGTGAAAATCTCCCATTTATCATTCGTTCCATTATTTGACATTAGTTCTTCCCAGTCCATATACTGAATTGCAGCCCTCATCCTGGGGAAATTGGCTTTCTTAAAATTAAATGTTTTTGCCCTCCCAGCCTGCGTTTGTTTTTTATATTATAGGTAAAATGTAACTATATTATGATCACTGTTACCGAGGTTTTCACGAACATTGACATTTCCAACAAGATCTGCATTATTAGAAATGACCAGATCCAACAGAGCTTCACCTCTAGTCGGGTCTTCCACAAACTTGTGTATGCTATGTGATTATGCTCTTTAATAAACGCTGAATTTTAAGTGCAACCAAGAACTGATGTCTGTAATTTATACTACGTCTGAGGATATATATATATATATCAGGGGTGTAACTAGGAAACACTGGGTCCCATAGCAAACTTTTGACTGAGCCCCCCTCCACTGGGTGCCACACTCAGCCCGCCCTTGTAGATAGTGCCCCCCTGTAGATAGTGCCATATAGCTCCCTCCTGTAGATTGTGTCGTACAGTCTTCCTGTAGAGAGTGCTATACAGCCCTCACTGTAGACAGTACTATACAGCACCCCCTGTAGACAGGGCTATACGGCCTCCCCATTCAGTGCTATACAGCCCTCCATGTAGACAGTGCTATACTTTCGCACAGCAGCAATTTTTTTTCTTTTTAGCCACGCCTCTAATCCCACCCAATCACCGCTCATACACAGCCGGTTCTGCCCACACAGTATCATGCTCCCATAGTGCCCCCACACAGTATAATATACCCATAGCTGCCTCCATACAGTATAAAGCCAACACAGATGCCCCCATGCAGTATAATGCCCACACAGATGCTCCAACGCAGTACAATGCCCAAACAAATTCCCCCATGCAGCATAATGCCCCCATAGCTGCCCCACACAGTATAATGCCCCCATACAGTAAAATGCCCCCACAGATGCCCCCACCCAGTATAATTCCCCTATAGTAGCCCCATACAGTATAATTCCTCCATAGTTGCCTCCACAGTATAATGCTCCCCATAGCTGCACCTCAAACAGTATAATGCTCCCCATAGCTGCCTCCACAGTATAATGCCCCCCATAGCAGCCCCCACAGTATAATACCCCACGCAGTATAATGCCGCGCATAGCTGCCTCATACAGTATAATGCTCCACAAAGATGAACCCCACACAGTATAATGCCCCCATAACTGCCTCCACAGTATAATTTCCCCCATAGCTGCCCCCACAGTATAATGCCCCCATACAGTATAATGCCCCCATAGCTGTCCCCACAGTATAATGAACCCCATAGCTGCCCACACAGTATAATGCCCAATAGCTTCCCCACACAGTATAATGCCCCCATAGCTCCCCCTGACAGTATAATGCCCCCATAGCTGCCCTCACAGTATAATGCCCCCCTAGTTGTCCCCACAGTATAATGCCCCATAGCTGTCCCCACAGTATAATGCCCCCCATAGATGCCTACACAATATAATGCCCCCCATACAGTATAATACCACCCATAGCTGCCCCCACAGTATAATGTCCCCACAGTATAATGCCCCCCAAACAGTACAATGCCCCCACAGTATAATGCCCCCATAGCTGCCCCACAGTATAATGCTCCCCATACCTGTCCCCACAGTATAATGCCCCCCATACAGTATAATGCCCCCATAGCTGCCCCCACAGTATAATGCACCCATTAAACTGCCCCCACAGTATAATGCCCCCCATACCTGTCTCCACAGTATGATGCCCCACATACAGTATAATGCCCCCCATAGCTGCCCCCACAGTATAATGCCCACATAGCTGTCCCCAAAGTATAATGCCTCCCATACAGTATAATGCCCCCCATAGCTGCCCCCACAGTATAATGCCCCCAACATATAACATAATGCTCCTATATCTGCCACCATATCAGCCCCCGCAAGTGCATAATCTAAAAATAAAAACATAATTACTTACCTATCCCCGTTCCCACGACGGGTGGGGGATCCTTCTCCTCCAGTCTGTGCTGTGAGTGACTCAGAGCAGACAAGCGCGATGACGTCACAACATCGCGGCTGCCTGCGCCGAGCCACAAAGGACGCAGACAATATTAAATGTGGCGTCGCTAACGGTGTAGCAGCCATAGCGGGGGGGGGGGACTAGGCCCCCTCATGCCGCCGGTCCCGAAGAAGCCACTGTAGCTTTTATACTAGCTTTTATACCCGGTGTTGACTTACGGTATAGATAGAGTAAAAGCTCACTATTTAAATACCTCTCAGTATGAATTTAATTGCTACCTCTCGATATGCTAGAGAGTGTAAATAATGTTATTGGAAGCATAAAATAAATTAAGCAATATATTCATTACAGATTTAGGCCTCATACACACGAACGTAAAAACGCTTGTAATCACGGGCCGTAATTACGGCCCGTAATTACGGGCCCATAGACTTCTATTGGCCACGGGTACCTTCCCGTTGAAAAATATAGCACATGTCCTATTTCAGGCCGTAATTACTGCACGGGCAGGCCGATATAAGGCTTCATGCCCACTTCAGTCTTTTTCTTCAGGGTGCTAACCGTTTTTCAGATGGCTAGCACCCTGACCCATTCATTTCAATGGGGCCATGCACACTTCAGTTTTTTTGACGGTCCCGTTGCTCCGTTCCGAGAAAAGTGGAGCATGTCCTACTTTGGTCCGAGATTCTGTGACCGTGAGGCACATGCAAGTCAATGGGGCCGTCAAAAAAACTGAAGGCACACGGAAGGCATCCGTGTGCCGTCCGTGTGTGACGGAGCCGTTGCCTAACAATGGCCAGGCGGGCAGAAGTACACATACAGACAGATACTGCACTGCACTAATCGGCAGCCCCTTCTCTCTGTCAGCACTGATAGAGAGAAGAGGCTGCTGATCAGTGCTGGAAAGCAGCGATATTAAGAAAAATAAATTCATACATACCCCAGCTGTTGTCTTGGTGACGCGTACCTCTTTTGACATCCAGTCAGACCTCCCTGGATGACGCGGCAGTCCATATGACCGCTGCAGCCTGTGATTGGCTGCGGTGGTTACATGGCCTAAATGTCACCTCAGGAGGCCGGACTTGAGGAAGAAGCACGCAAGCAGGGAGTTCTGGGTAAGTAGTAACTTTTTTTTTTTGCAGGTTTTTTTTAATGAACCATTAAAGAGGCTCTGTCACCAGATTTTGCAACCCCTATCTGCTATTGCAGCAGATAGGCGCTGCAATGTAGATTACAGTAACGTTTTTATTTTTAAAAAACGAGCATTTTTGGCCAAGTTATGACCATTTTCGTATTTATGCAAATGAGGCTTGCAAAAGTACAACTGGGCGTGTTGAAAAGTAAAAGTACAACTGGGCGTGTATTATGTGCGTACATCTGGGCGTGTTTACTACTTTTACTAGCTGGGCGTTGTGCATAGAAGTATCATCCACTTCTCTTCACAACGCCCAGCTTCTGGCAGTGCAGACACAGCCGTGTTCTCCAGAGATCACGCTGTGACGTCACTCACAGGTCCTGCAACGTGTCAGACGAGCAAGGACACATCGACACCAGAGGCTACAGATGATTCTGCAGCAGCATCGGCGTTTGCAGGTAAGTCGATGTAGCTACTTACCTGCAAATGTTGATGCTGCTGCAGAATCAACTGTAGCCTCTGGTGCCGACACGATGCAGGACCTGTGAGTGACGTCACAGATCTGCACTGCCAGAAGCTGGGCGTTCTGAAGAGAAGTGGATGATACTTCTCATCAGAAAGCCCAGCTAGTAAAAGTAGTAAACACGCCCCGATGTACACACATAATACACGCCCAGTTGTACTTTTACTTTTCAACACGCCCAGTTGTACTTTTGCAAGCCTCATTTGCATAAATACGAAAATGGTCATAACTTGGCCAAAAATGCTCGTTTTTTAAAAATAAAAACGTTACTGTAATCTACATTGCAGCGCCGATCTGCTGCAATAGCAGATAGGGGCTGCAAAATCTGGTGACAGAGCCTCTTTAATCTATATTGTGAGCGCCGCACATGGTATTCCCTGTCCAGCGGTAGTCTCTGTCCAGGGTGCTGAAAGAGTTGAGGGGCTGCACTGATAAGCAGTAACTCTTTCCCTGGACAGTGAGTACCGCTGGGCAGGGAATAGCATGTGCGGCGCTCACAAAATCGTGTCCATAGTGTGAACGGGTTTCAGTTTCCTCTCGGAAACTGAAACACGGAAGTGTACACGGAGTACACACGGGAAGCACATGGTTCCAATCACGGACACACGGATCCGTGAAAAACGGCCGTGAAAACGGTGATAGAAGTGTGCATGAGGCCTAAGTCTACGTGTGTGCACCCATAATTATGGGAGCGTTGCTAGGCGACGTCAGGAGATAGTCACTGTCCAGGGTGCTGAAAGAGTTGACTGATCGGCAGTAACTCTTTCAGGACCCAGGACAGTGACTACCGCTGGAGTTAAAAGTATTAAAAGTTAACTTCCCCAGAACTCCTGCTTCTTCCTCCAGTCCGGCCTCCCGGGATGACGTTTCATCCCATGTGACCGCTGCAACCAATCAAAGGCCAATCACAGGCTGCAGCGGTCACATGGACTGCTTTTAAACCAATGAAAAATGGGACTTCAAACAAACTTTCCAAAATATATATTAGATACATACACACATCGTTCAGCCAGAACATTAAAAAGAGCTGCCATTGTGTAGATCCCCTTCATGCCACCAAAACAGCTCTGACCCATGGGGGGAATGGACTCCACAAGACCCCTGAATGTGTCCTATGGTGTTTGGCACCGAGATGTTATTAGCAGATCCTTTAAGCGATGTAAGTTGCGAGGGTGAGGCGCCTCCATAGATCAGATTTGTTTTTTTAGCACATTCCACAGATGCTCAATCGGATTGAGATTTGGGGAATTTAGAGGCCAAGTCAACACCTCTTTGTCATGTAACTTAATGTCTACATGAGTGCCAGGACCCAAGATTTCCAAGCATCACACTGCCTCCACCAGCTTGCCTTCTTTACATAATGCATCCTGATGCCATCTCTTCCCCACACACACCTGGCCATCCACACGTTGTAAAAGAAAACGTGATTCATCAGACCAAGTCCAGTTCTAAAGCTTACGTGCCCACTGTAGTTGCTTTCAGCAGTGGACAGAGTTTAGCATGGGCACTCTGACCCCAAACACAGTAAGCTGCGATGCACGGAAACACGGAAGTGTACACGGAGTACACACGGGAAGCACACGGTTCCAATCACGGAGTGTGTTCTGACCACTTTCTTTCATAGCCAGCATTAACATTTTCAGCAATTTGTCCTATAGCAGCCTTCTGTGGGACAAAATCAGATGAGTTCGCATTCGCTCCCCACATGCATCAAAAGAGCTTGGACACCCATGTCACTGTTTCCCACAAATAGTCCTTTCATAGACCATTTTTGATAGGTATTACCTACCTACCTACATCATACTGGGAACATCCCACAAGTCCTGCCATTTTGCAGATGCTCTGACCCAGTTGACTAGCCATCACAATGTGGCCTTTGTAGTTGCTTAGATCCTTAAACGTGCCCATTTTTCATGTTCCAACACATCAACTTTTAAGAACTGACTGATCATTTGCTGCCTACTATACCCTACTGATTAATAGGTTGTAATGAGGTAATCAATGTTATTCACTTCACCCAGGGCCGTCTCATTGGGAGGGGAGGGATGGGCACAGTAAACGGTCTTTTAAATGTAGCTGCTGAGATAATCATGCTCTGCTGCTTGCTTCTCTGTGCCCCATATGCAGGTCATTTTGAAGTATGGGGCACAGGCAAGTGGAGGAGGATGCAAGCATTACAGAGTGGCTGTTGAGCAGAGCTGACGCTGGAGCTGACTCCAGTGGACCCCAACCCCTTAGTCTGGAGCAGCAGACAGACAGCGGAGGAGGAGGCCGACCAAGAAAAAACTCTACCCTCCAGGAGCAGGAGGAGGGAAGGAGAAAGAGGTGGAACAAGAAGGAAGGGGCAGAGCAAGAAAAAAGCGCAGAGAGGAGACAAGTAGGGGAGTGCAGTAGAGAGAGCAGATACAGCTTGAGCAGGCAGGGAGTGGGAAAAAAGAAAAACAGCGAGAAGAAAAAAAAGGAAGAGATTGAAGCTGTGCAGGAGTAGCCCATGGCAGATCCCAAGCGGCCAAAAGAGTCAACGAGACTGAAGTACCTCAGACTCAAGAGAAGTTAGCAGGTGAGAGCTGGCAAGGATTGGCAGCAATAGATCCTTCTATTCCCCTTGGCAATGAGCAGACCACTAAGCAGTGGATATACCAGCCCCTGACTTTAGATGCCAGGTGCAGGCCCATTTTGAACCCTACTTTTCAGCCTGCCAGGTGGCTGGATCCCCTCAGCTCTGTTCCCTGCGGCTACCCCTAGAGAACATCAATACTGCATAGTTATCTGCCTTGTGGATTACAAATAATTTAACATTTATTGGCCTTGTGGATTACAATGTTTGTACAATTAGTTCCTGTGTATCGTCACGGAATAGAACGCATCGGGTCTTGAGGATTATCTACCTGTGTGAACACTCTATTCCAGCCGAAGTATACGTGTGAAGTCAGGCCCATCCAGAGTAGCTCTCCTGATCAGTACTGGACGAAGTTGTATGGTTCTCAGAGAGTACCTTGTTTATGGACGTTTCTTTTGTCGCATAATTAAAGTGAGTTCGTCCTTCACCACAGGTGAAGTACAAACTCATTACAGTATCACGTTCGCACTATGGCTACGCAGGATAGTAATCTATGGGACTACACAGGGGTGTATGGTGACTTTCAACCACATAATATTGCAACAATTATATCAGTTCCAATGTTTTCACAATCATGAGGCACATGTCAGGCACCATTTTAAGCTAATCTGATGAGTAACAGCAGACATGCACTAATATTGTAATGTGTTTAACAGAGGAAAATATGTTCACTCCTCAAATCATACAAACCATGTAACATGTTTTGCATAGAATTTTCTGTATAGTCTGTCTAGCAAAATATGCGCAATTTATTGGTACTGCAAATAGTAGCGGCTCATTTGCAAACAGTATAAATCAATCAATATCGACCTTGTCCCGCATCAGTTGTGCCGCAGGTACATTTGGCTGCATGTAGAGTCATAGCATGGCTCCAGGCTATAAGCCTATATAGTACAATCACAAAACCCCATTCATACCCTGCTGAAATAAATCCGTGCACATTTTGGGGCATACTGCAGATGTTTAAGCCCTCAATGACATGGTCAATTTTTGTTTTTTCCTCCCCGCCTTCCAAAAACCATAACTTAATTATTTTTTTCATCGATATAGCTGTGTGAGGGCTTGTTTTTGCAGGACATGTTGCAGTTTTTCATGGCACCATTTAATGTACCGAAACGGAAAAAAAATTGTGAGGTAAAAACTGCATGTTCACTTTATTCTACAGGTTAATCCGATTAAGGCAATACCAAATTTGTATGTTTTTTTTTTAATGTTTTACCACTTTTATAAAAAATATTATTATAAAAAAACAACTTGTTTTGTGTCGCCAAATTCTGATAGCCATAACTTTATTTTAACATCGATTTAGCGATGTAATGGATTATTTGTTGTGGGGCAAGCTGTAGTTTTTATTGGTACTATTTTGGGGTACATGCAACTTTTTGATCACTTTTTATTCAATACGGGTCGAATACGTGTGACCAAGGACCCGTATTTACGCCAGTATTTACGGGTAGACAAAAATACGGTCGTGTGCATGAGGCCTTAGAAGTAATTTCCCACACATCCTGACCAAACATCTAAAGCTATGCAAATGGGTACCTGTGGTGTATCTGCCATGTGGACCAGATGAAACATGCAATGTAGATTACAGTAACGTTTTTATTTTTAAAAAACGAGCATTTTTGGCCAAGTTATGACCATTTTTGTATTTATGCAAATGAGGCTTGCAAAAGTACAACTGGGCGTGTTGAAAAGTAAAAGTACAACTGGGCGTGTATTATGTGCGCACATCGGGGCGTTTTTACTTCTTTTACTAGCTGGGCGTTCTGACGAGAAGTATCATCCACTTCTCTTCAGAACGCCCAGCTTTTGGCAGTGCAGACACAG
Organism: Rhinoderma darwinii; assembly: GCF_050947455.1. NCBI lineage: Eukaryota > Metazoa > Chordata > Amphibia > Anura > Rhinodermatidae > Rhinoderma > Rhinoderma darwinii. The sequence continues at coordinate 252,996,826 of NC_134687.1, read as the reverse complement.
CCGTGTTCTCGAGAGATCACGCTGTGACGTCACTCACAGGTCCTGCATCGTGTCGGACGAGCGAGGACACATCGGCACCAGAGGCTACAGATGATTCTGCAGCAGCATCGGCGTTTGCAGGTAAGTCGATGTAGCTACTTACCTGCAAAAGCTGATGTTGCTGCAGAGTGAACTGTAGCCTCTGGTGCCGATGTGTCCTCGCTCGTCTGACACGATGCAGGACCTGGGAAAGTGACGTCACAGCGTGATCTGCCAGAAGCTGGGCGTTCTGAAGAGAAGTGGATGATACTTCTCGTCAGAACGCCCAGCTAGTAAAAGAAGTAAAAACGCCCCGATGTACGCACATAATACACGCCCAGTTGTACTTTTGCAAGCCTCATTTGCATAAATACAAAAATGGTCATAACTTGGCCAAAAATGCTCGTTTTTTAAAAATAAAAACGTTACTGTAATCTACATTGCAGCGCCGATCTGCTGCAATAGCAGATAGGGGTTGCAAAATCTGGTGACAGAGCCTCTTTAAAGAAAATATGATTCATCAAGGCAAACCCCATCATAATTGATATTTGTAGGGACCCACATAGCTAGTTATGATCAGTGGATATAGCCCTCATATATACAGTGAAGGAAATAAGTATTTGATCCCTTGTTGATTTTGTAAATTTGCCCACTGTCAAAGTCATGAACAGTCTAGAATTTTTAGGCTAGGTTAATTTTACCAGTGAGAGATAGATTATATTAAAAAAAAACAAAAACAGAAAATCACATAGTCAAAATTATATATATTTATTTGCATTGTGCACAGAGAAATAAGTATTTGATCCCTTACCAACCATTAAGAGTTCAGCCTCCTCCAGACCAGTTACACGCTCCAAATCAACTTGGTGCCTGCATTAAAGACAGCTGTCTTAAATGGTCACCTGTATAAAAGACTCCTGTCCACAGACTCAATTAATCAGTCTGACTCTAACCTCTACAACATGGGCAAGACCAAAGAGCTTTCTAAGGATGTCAGGGACAAGATCATAGACCTGCACAAGGCTGGAATGGGCTACAAAACCATAAGTAAGACGCTGGATGAGAAGGAGACAACTGTTGGTGCAATAGTAAGAAAATGGAAGACACACAAAATGACTGTCAATCGACATCGATCTGGGGCTCCATGCAAAATCTCACCTCGTGGGGTATCCTTGATCCTGAGGAAGGTGAGAGCTCAGCCGAAAACTACACAAGGGGAACTTGTTAATGATCTCAAGGCAGCTGGGACCACAGTCACCAAGAAAACCATTGGTAACACATTACGCCGTAATGGATTAAAATCCTGCAGTGCCCGCAAGGTACCCCTGCTCAAGAAGGCACATGTACAGGCCCGTCTGAAGTTTGCAAATGAACATCTGGATGATTCTGAGAGTGATTGGGAGAAGGTGCTGTGGTCAGATGAGACTAAAATTTAGCTCTTTGGCATTAACTCAACTCGCCGTGTTTGGAGGAAGAGAAATGCTGCCTATGACCCAAAGAACACTGTCCCCACTGTTAAGCATGGAGGTGGAAACATTATGTTTTGGGGGTGTTCCTCTGCTAAGGGCACAGGACTACTTCACCGCATCAATGGGAGAATGGATGGAGCCATGTACCGTCAAATCCTGAGTGACAACCTCCTTCCCTCCACCAGGACATTAAAAATGGCTCGTGGCTGGGTCTTCCAGCACGACAATGACCCGAAACATACAGCCAAGGCAACAAAGGAGTGGCTCAAAAAGAAGCACATTAAGGTCATGGAGTGGCCTAGCCAGTCTCCAGACCTTAATCCCATTGAAAACTTATGGAGGGAGCTGAAGATCCGAGTTGCCAAGCGACAGCCTCGAAATCTTAATGATTTACAGATGATCTGCAAAGAGGAATGGGCCAAAATTCCATCTAACATGTGTGCAAACCTCATCATCAACTACAAAAAACGTCTGACTGCTGTGCTTGCCAACAAGGGTTTTGCCACCAAGTATTAAGTCTTGTTTGCCAAAGGGATCAAATACTTATTTCTCTGTGCACAATGCAAATAAATATATATAATTTTGACAATGTGATTTTCTGTTTTTTTTTCAATATAATCTATCTCTCACTGGTAAAATTAACCTAGCCTAAAAATTCTAGACTGTTCATGTCTTTGACAGTGGGCAAACTTACAAAATCAGCAAGGGATCAAATGCTTATTTCCTTCACTGTATGTCAAATTCACATCCCTACACCCAGTTTAACTAGCTGGAATTGGCTATTGGCTAAAAACATGGGCCTATTACAGTGGTGTTTGATATGCTCTGATTGGTAAATGTCTGCACAGGTGAATGCAGGTAATATTATATTTCTAGGGGATTCCTGCAAGAACACATGATCATTTTTGTGTTTCCCAATAGAAATAAAACTGTGTAATGGAAGGAGTATGCTTCATTATCATATGAACAGCCTCCTCTCAGTGACATCACCAGCTAGGGGACTGAGGGGGGGGGGGGAATGGGTTTAAAATGCCAGGAGAAGAGAGGGGCAGTGTCAGTTATTGGGGATCCAGTTGGAGTGACTGCCCATATTTTCAGCTGTCCCCACAGCCAGGATATCACTGCTGTACATCAGTAAGGTTTTGTTCTGTTTCTTTTATCCCATTTATTTTTATAAACTGAATGCATTGTAACTGTATGTATATTTTTTCATCTTTTAATCTGACAACTATTTGTTGTATTTCACTGCACTTTTGTGTATTAAATTTGAAATATTAATAAGTCTCTTCCTTGTAGTCCTACAGAACTTAATCTTCTGAAGGTGAAGAACGTTACTGGTATTTTATGTTCCATTTAGATAATCTGTTATTGTAACAGGTGTAAGGCAACATAGAGACGTAGGCCCCGATTGCCTAGATAAGTATAGGTGGTGGTAGCATACTGTGGTATAAAATATTGGAGTGTTGGAAACCTATGCGAGTAATTTATAATAATCCTGTCATCTAGAGTGGGTGGGCGTGGATTTATATGGTGTGTGAATAAGCTCAGTAGTGTAGTTCACCCCTGCGACATGACCTGAGATCGGCGATCGGCACATTATATTTTTTAAGAAAGGCATCAAGGCTCTTCTTGAACTTGTTTAAAGAATCAACCATCACAACATCCTGTGGCATAGAGTTCCATAGTCTCACTGCTCTCACAGTAAAGGATCCCCGTCTGTGATGGTGGTGAAACCTTATTTCCTCTAGACGTAGAGGATGACCCCTTGTCCTTATTACATACTTGGTGTTAAAAGATCATTAGAAAGATCTTTGTTCTGTCCAGTTATATATTCATACATTGTAATTAGATCGCCCCTAAGCCGTCAGTTTTCTAAACTGAATAGGACCAAGTTTGATAACCTTTCTTGGTACTGAAATCTGCCCATTCTCTTAATTACCTTGGTCGACCTTCTTTGCACTTGATCTAGTTCAGCCATGTCCTTCTTATACACTGGTGTCCAAAATTGAACACAATAATCCATATGTTGTCTGACCATGAGGCGATGGCCCGCTCCCTCTCTGAGGGGGTGGCGGCGCAACTGAAACCAGCCGCCGCCACCTCCTCCTGCACTAATTGTACCTGCGTCTGTAGGACTGTGGCCAGGAGAAGTCATCATAGAGGTCTGGACCGGATGAAGAAGAAAAGAGAAAAAGAACAACTAAAATCTGAAAAGACGTCACCGGTGAGTCACTTAATGTAAATGTTTATTCTCCCTCTAATCAGTACTGTAGTCACTGTATGATCTGCAGTGAGATGATGGGTGGTATAATTTTTCTTTTGTGAAACAGCAACTTCCAGCATATCGTTACCATTGCTGGGAGATGTAGTTTTACAACGTACAAACCTATACGGCAGGGGTTGCACTAAATTGAGCTATATTTGTGCTGGTGTTGTATTTATGTGCTGCGCTTTGTTCTGGTGCTGTATTTATGTACCGAGTTTGGTTCCAGTGCTGTATATATGTACTAAGTTTGATTCTGGTGTTAGATATATGTATGAGCTTGGTTCTGGTGCTGTATATATGTATGAGCTTGGTTCTGTGGATATATATATATGTACTGAGATTGGTTTTGGTGCTGTATTTATGTACTGAGTTTGGTTCTGTGGTTGTATATATGTGCTAAGTTTGGTTCTGGTTTTGTATATATGTATGAGCTTTTTTCTGGTGCTGTATTTATGTACTGAGGTTTGTTCTGGTGCTGTATATATGTACTGATCTTGGTTCTGATGCTGTAATTATATAGGATATATTTATAATAACAAAATTGAAGGGCAGATGGAATTGTTTTCAATACATTGTTTTTTTAATGGGAACCTGTCAGATAGTTTTAAACCTATGAACCGCCACCATGTGGTAAAACATGACCTGACAATATTTCCAAACCTTCCCCTGTATGTTTTTTTCAGCTGCAGCAAAAATAAAACCAACTTTTAAAATGGCGCACACTATATGCTAATTACTCATTAAAGGGTCATGGGGCGGTGCCGCTATCCTGAAGAATCACATAGTCCTGCCTCCAAACCCACCATTCCATGCTTTATTGACATACCCCGGGCTGTTATACATCACTACCAGTCTCCTCCAACTTTCTCGGATGCGCCATTGCCTTGTACTACTTGGGCACGCACCGTGTAGCGAGGTGTACTCTGCCCGGCTTCACTGCGCATGCCAGTACAAGGCAATGGCGCATCTGCAAGAGTTGGAGGAGGCTGCTAGTGATGTAAAACAGCCAGGGGGATGTCAATCAAAATCTGGGGGGGGGGGTTTCAATTTTCAACTCAGGCAGCAGAACAGCTAGAATCGGCCCTGGGTGAGACTCGTCATTTGTATAGAGCCAAAACTATGTTCTCGTCATGAGCATCTATGCATCTTTTAAAGAATCAAATGATTTTATTTATCTTGACAGCAGCTGCCTGGCACTAGTTGCTAAAGGTTAATGTACTGTCTACCAATATCCTGAAATCCTTTTCAGTAGTAGTTTTACCCAGTGTTTTACGGCATAGCCGCATGCCAGCACTTTCTTCAAAAGAACAATCTAGCGACAGAGCCAGCCCTACAACTCATCAGGTTCTTACTCCATCAAAATTATAATTTTTTATTTGACAAAAACATATATCTGCAGTGTATGGGAAGCGCTATGGGTAGCAAAATGTCACCACAATATGCTAACCTGTTTATGGCCAAACTAGTGGAAGAGTTTTTATCAACCTGCGCAAGTAAACCTCTAGTATATTTCCGGTACATTGATGACCTGTTGATAATCTGGACAGGCTCTGAACATGAACTGCTTTCTTTCCATAAAAACTTTAACAAGTTCCATCCTACCATCAAACTCTCAACTACTCTACATCTAAAATACATTTCCTGGACATGACCATATACATGAGAAACAATACCATACAAACAACAATCTACCATAAACCTACAGGCCGTTCAGCATATCTGAGATGGAACAGCTTCCATCCGAGACACATAAAGAAATCCATAATCTACAGCCAGGCTCTGCAGTACATACGAATCTGTTCAGACAGTGAAGACAGAAAACAACACCTGCTATCACTGATGTATACATTCCTACAACAGGGATACCATCCAAGGATTATAGATGATCAGATCTACAGAGCAACAAGAACTCCAAGGAGCAATCTTCTGGAGTACAAAAAGAAGGAATACAACAGCAGGGTGCCCCTAGTGGTCATATATAACCCACAAATGAACATCTTGAGGAAAATTGCTGCTGATCTCCAACCTGCATTCAACAAAGACAATAAACTGAAGGAAATATTCCCGGATTTACCTCTCCTTGCATACAAACAGCCACCAAACCTAAGGAATCTCCTGGTCAGAAGTGCCCTCTCATCACCATCAGAGACTGGCACTTTTCCTTGCAACAGTAGAAAATGCAAGACCTGTACCAACATCTTGTCATCAAACACCATCCAGATACCAAACACGCAGCAGGACTATAAAATCACTGGCACGTTCTCCTGTACATCCTCCAATGTAGTGTACATGATCCTGTGTACAAGGTGCATCAATAAAGGAATCTACATTGGAGAAACAATACAAAAACTACAAACCAGGATGAATCTTCACAGACATACAATAAAACAGGAGGTGGATACACCCGTGGGAAAACACTTCTCTGGACCTGATCACAGTTTGGCAGATTTAAAGGTTCTAATTCTGAAGGGTCATTTTAAAAACAACAGAGAAAGAAAAATTTGAGTATTCAAGATCATGATAAAATTCCAGTCATTGACACAAGGCCTCAATCAGAAAACCTGGATTTATGAGCCACTACATGGACACACGTCACATCCCCCATCAGACTGACTCCAGATGCCTTAAAGGAACAGTGTCATCACAAATTATTTTTTTATATGTTAAAGATGTTAGTGCTTTATTAAAAACGTTTATATTCATTTGTGTGTTTGTGTTTTACTTTTTCTTATTTTTACACTTTTTCTTCCCTATGGGGGCTGCCATTTTTTGTTCCATTTCTGTGTGTGTCGATTAACGACACATACAGACATGGAATACGGCAGCCACAGTCCCATAGGGACTGCGAACGGCTCCCGTCCCATTGACTGCAGTGTACGGCGTCTGTGTGGGAACTGCGCATGCGCCGCTCCCACACAGTCCTATTCGAAATTGGCGCCGTCCGGCGCCATTTTCCTGTGGACCGGAAGTCGCGGCCGGACAGTAATATTACTACTTCCGGTCGTGGCTTCCGGATTTGTGCACTTGCACCAGCGACAGCAAACGGAGCGGACGGGCCAGAGGGAGCCGCGGCGGCAGGAGCAGGTAAGAGATTTCAATGTATGTTCGTGTTTGTGTGTGTTTACTACTGTATGTAAACCTACTACACTGTGGGTTAGCTCAAAAAATGGCGACACACAGTGTAGGAGGTTACATCGTTCAAACCCCTCGTTTATCCCGGCACTAGCCAGGATAAAGGAGGGGGGGATGCTGAGAGCTCACTAGAGCGAGGGCTTTTAACCCAATGTTGCAATGCTGCAATTTTGGGAACAGCTCCATCTAGTGGCCAAAAATGGGTAGTATTATAAATTAGAAATAATTTATAATATTTCCTGGACTCGTGCAAAAAAATAAAAAAAATTTGAACAATGTTTAATCACCCACACACTAAATGTTTAATTTTTTTTAAAAAAACATGTTTTTCTGGCAACACATTCCCTTTAACTCCTAAGTCATCACCCCTATAACCTCCGTTTTATTGCCCCGGCTTATCTTAATGATGTATCACCTCATGTACTAATTGTCTTTGTGTAACATCTAAATGTTGTGATTTTTTCGAAGTCATTCATTTGTAAACTGCCTGAAGAAGGAGCCTCTGTGCTCTGAAAGCTTGCATATAGAACTTTTATGGTTAGCCAATAAAGGTATCATAACTTCTATACTTTTGTCTTTTTTGACACAAAGGTATTTAAAATTGCATAATGCATCATTGTAAAAATATTTGCTCGGCCCAAGTGCATAGCCTTACATTTATCAACATTAACCCCTTCCCGCTCCTTGACGTACTATTACGTCATGGCAGCTGTATCGTTCGCGCTCCATGACGTAATAGTACGTCTCGGGAGTAACGGCCGTTTCGGCCGTCCTCCCGACAAATACAGGAGATGTGACAGCAGCTGTCTTGTTCAGCAGCTGTCACAGCTCCTACAGCGGGGACCGATCGCTGTGTCCCCGCTGATTAACCCCTTAAAAGCCGCGTTCTATAGAGATCGTGGCTTTTTAGGGGTTAAGCTGCCATCGCCGGCCTGCATAGCGGCGATGGTGACTATGGCAACCGGACACCAAACAATGGCGTCCGGCTATGCCATAGACGGAAGCCTAGTGGGTCCTGACAACGTCAGGACCCACTATGCTTGCTGTCAGTGAGTAGCTGACAGTTCTAATACACTGCACTACGCATGTAGTGCACTGTATTAGAATAGCGATCAGGGCCTCCTGCCCTCATGTCCCCTAGTGGGACAAAGTAATAAAGTTAAAAAAAAGTTAAAAAAAGATGTGTAAAAATAAGAAAATAAAAGATTTAAAAGTAATAAAAGTGAAAATCCCCCCTTTTCCCTTATCAGTCCTTTATTATTAATAAAAATATATAAACAAACAAATAAACTATACATATTTGGTATCGCCGCGTCCGTAACGGCCTGAACTACAAAATTATTTCGTTATTTATCCCGCACGGTGAACGCCGTAAAATAAAATAATAATAAACCGTACCACAATCACAATTCTTTGGTCACTTCACCTCCCAAAAAATGGAATAAAAAGAGATCAAAAAATCGCATGTGCCTAAAAATGGTACTGATCGAAACTACAGTTCGTTGCGCAAAAAATAAGTCCTCGCACGGCTTTATTGATTGAAAAATAAAAACGTTCTGGCTCTTAGAATAAGGTAACACAAAAAGTGAATGATTGTTTACAAAACGTATTTTATTGTGCAAATAAGACATAAAAAAAAACTATAAACATCTGGTATCGCCGTAATCGTATCGCCCCGCAGAATAAAGTGAATATGTCATTTATAGCGCACGGTGAACGCTGTAAAAAAAAACGAAAAAAAAAAACAATAGTAGAATTGCTGTTTTTTAGTCACCACGCCACCTAAAAATAGAATAAAAACTGATCAAAAAGCCGCATGCACCCCAAGAAAACTACAATGGATTCCTCAAGGGGTCTAGTTTCCAAATTGGGGTCACTTTTGGGGGGTTCCCAATGTTTTGGCACCACAAGACCTCTTCAAACCGGACATGGTGCCTAGTAAAAAAGAGGCCTCAAAATCCACTAGGTGCGTCTTTGCTTCGGAGGCCGGTGCTTCAGTCCATTACCGCACTAGGGCCACATGTGGGATATTTCTAAAAACTGCAGAATCTGGGCAATAAGTATTAAGTTGCGTTTCTCTGATAAATCCTTTTGTGTTATAAAAAAAATGGTATAAAGAGGATTTTCTGACAAAAAAAAAAATGTAAATTTCACCTCTACTTTGCTCTAAATTTTTGTGAAACACCTAAAGGGTTCAAAAACTTTCTAAATGCTGTTGTGAATACTTTGAGGGGTCTAGTTTCTAAAATGGGGTATTTCATAGGGGTTTCTAATATATGGGCCCCTCAAAGCAACTTCAGAACTGAACTGGAACCTAAAAAAATAAATAAATGAGGCAATACTTCGCTTCTTACATTATACTGATAATGAGCAGTGCCCACCCCGAGATGACCCCAGTTTTGACCGTTTGTATAAACGGAGACCCCTATTAGACCGTTCCAGTGCCCGGTTTTCCCAAGCATACACCCCCGAGAAGTGTATTTCTATTGATGAGTCCCTGGTACATTTTAAAGGGAGGGTTCAATTCCGCGAGTACCTGCCGGGTAAGAGGGCAAGGTATGGCGTGAAGATGTATAAGCTGTGAGAGTGCATCAGGGTATACCTACAGGTTTAGGATATATGAAGGAAAGGCCACCCCCAAACCAGACTGCATCCTGGACTACAATAGGTACATGGGAGGGATGGACTTGTAAGATCAAGCCCTGAAGCCCTACAGCGCTATGCGGTGTGGTATAAGAAGCTGGCCGTGCACATCATACAGATGCCATTGTACAATGCGTACGTGCTACGTCGATGTACAGGCCAGACGGGAACTTTCCTGGAATTTCAAGAGGTGATTATCAAGAACCTAATCTTTAGGGACCAAGAAGGGGGGCACCCAGTACTTCTGGAAGCGAGGCCACACGCATCGTACCAAGGCAACACTTTCCAGGAGAAGTTCCCCAAACTGGCAAGAAGGGAAAATGTCAAAAGAGGTGCAAAGTCTGCTATAAGAGGGCGATAATGGATGACACAATATATCAATGTGACACGTGTCCCGAATAACCAGAGCTCTGTATGAAAGAGTGTTTTAAAATTTATCATACATCCCTTGGTTTATAATTTACCCCAATTTTACTTACCATGATGCACTCCGCACAGCTTATCCCCCCTCGTCTTTCCCCTCTGAGCCCCGCTGTGTGTCCAGGCAGCTGATAACAGCCACATGTATGGTATTGCCATACCCGGGAGAACCCACATTACAGTTTATGGGGTGTAGGTCTCCGGTCAAATAGCTCACTACACCTCTAGATGAATGCCTTAAGGGTGTAGTTTTTAAAACGGGGTCACTTCTTGGGGGTTTCAACTGTACTGGTACCTCAGGGGCTTCTGCATACATGACTTCGCACTAGAAAATCCCCAGTAGGCCAAATGGTGGTCCTTTCCTTCTGAGCCCTCCCATGGGCCCAAACGGCAGTTTATCACAACAAATGGGGTATTGCGGCACTCAGAACAAATTGCGCAACAGAATGGGGTATTTTTTTTCTTGTGAAAATAAGAAATTTTCAGCCAAAACGACATATTATTTGAAAAAAATAATTTTGTTTTCATTCCCAGCCCAATTCAAATAAGTTCTGTGAAAAAACTATGGGGTCAAAATGGTCACAACACCCATAAATGAATTCCTTGAGGGGTGTAGTTTCCAAAATGGGGTCATTTGTGGTTGGTTTCTATTGCTTTGATACCTCTGGGGCTCTGCAAATGTGACATTGCACCCGAAAACCAATCCAGCAAAATCTGTACTCCAAAGAACACACAGCGCTCCTTCCATTCTGAGGCCTCCCATGGGCCCAAACGGCAGTTTATTGCCACAAATGGGGTATTGATGCACTCAGGAGAAATTGGGCAACAAAATTGAGTATTTTGTTCCCTGTGAAAATAAGAAATTTTGGTAAAAAATTACATCTTATTGGAAAAAATGTCATTTTTTTAATGTCACAGCCCAATTGAAATAGGTGCTGTGAAAAAACTGTGTGGTCAAAATGCTAACAACAACCATAAATGAATTCCTTGAGGGGTGTAGCTTCCAAAATGGGGTCACTTTTGGTGGGTTTCCATTGCTTTGATACCTCTGAGGCTCTGCAAATGCGACATGGCACCTGAAAACCAATCCAACAAAATCTGGACTCCAACAAACATGTAGCGCTCCTTTCCTTCTGAGCCCTCCCATGGGCCAAAACGGCAGTTTATCACCACAAATGGGGTATTGCCACACTAAGGACAAATTGGGAAACAAAATGGGGTATTTTGTTCCCTGTGAAAATAAGAAATTTTGATCACAAATGACATTTTATTGGAAAAAATGACATTTTTTTCATTTCACAGCCCAATTCAACTACGTGCTGTGAAAAAACTGTGCGGTCAAAATGGTAACAACAACCCTAAATGAATTCCTTGAGGGGTGTAGTTTCCAAAATGGGGTCACTATTGGGGGATTCCTACTGTTTTGGCACCTCAACACCTCTTCAAACCTGGCATGCTGCCTAAAATATATTCTAATAAAAAAGAGGACTCAAAATGCACTAGGTGCTTCTTTGCTTCTGGGGCTTGTGTTTTAGTCCACGAGCGCAGTAGGGCCACATGTGGGACATTTCTAAAAACTGCAGAATCTGGACAATACATATTTAGTAGTGTTTCTCTGGTAAAACCTTCTGTGTTACAGAAAAAAAATGAATACAATTGAAATTCTGCAAGAAAAATGAAATTTGCAAATTTCACCTCCACTTTGCTTTCATTCCTGTGAAATGCCTGAAGGGTTAAAAAACTTTCTAAATGCTGTTTTGAATACTTTGAGGGGTCTAGTTTTTAAAATGGTGTGTTTTATCAGGGTTTCTAATACATAGGCCCCACAAAGCCACTTCAGAACTCAAGAGGTACCTTAAAAAAAAGGCTTTTGAAATTTTCTTAAAAATATGAGAAATTGCTGTTTAGGTTCTAAGCCTTGTAACGTCCAAGAAAAATAAAAGAATGTTCAAAAAATGATGCCAATCTAAAGTAGACATATGGGAAATGTGAACTAGTAACTATTTTGGGTGGTATAACCGTCTGTTTTACAAGCAGATGCATTTAAATTCTGAAAAATGCAATTTTTTCAAAATGTTCTCTAAATTTTGCAATTTTTCACCAATAAACACTGAATATATCGACCAAATTTTACCACGAACATGAATCCCAATGTGTCACGAGAAAACAATCTCAGAATCGCTCGGGTAGGTTTAAGCATTCCGACGTTATTACCACATAAAGTGAAATATGTCAGATTTGAAAAATGGGCTCTGAGCCTTAAGGCCAAAACTAGGCTGCGTCCTTAAGGGGTTAAACCTCATTTGCCATTTCTCTGCCCAAACCTCCTGCTTCCTAAATCCCTCTGTAGTATAAGGGTATGTGCACACGACCTCTTTTCAGAGGTAATGAAGGCGTTTTAGGGTATGTGCACACGATGAGAGGCTTTTACGTCTGAAAAGAGACTGTTTTCAGGAGAAAACAGCTGCGTCGTTTCAGACGTAAAATGCTGCTCTTCGTATTATGCGAGGCATCTTTGATGCCTGTAATCTTGAGCTGCTCTTCATTGACTTCAATGAAGAACGGCTCAAATTACGTTGCAAAGAAGTGTCCTGCACTTCTTTGCCGAGGCAGTCAATTTACGCGTCGTCATTTGACAGCTGTCAAACGACGACGCGTAAATTACAGGTCGTCTGCACAGTATGTCGGCAAACCCATTCAAATGAATGGGCAGATGTTTGCCGACGTATTGTAGCCCTATTATCAGACGTAAAACGAGGCATAATACGCCTCATTTACGTCTGAAAATAGGTCGTGTGAACAGAGCCTTAGGCTGAAAATAGGGCTACAATACATCGGCAAACATCTGCCCATTCATTTGAATGGGTTTGCCGACGTACTGTGCAGACGACCTGTAATTTACGCGTCGTCGTTTGACAGCTGTCAAACGACGACGCGTAAATTGACTGCCTCGGCAAAGAAGTGCGATCGCGTGCACACAGCCCTGTGCCCACGCTGTTACCAACAGCTCTGGGCACTGGGCAGAGTATCAGGGACCAATCTGATGGTCCCTGAACATGTGGTCGCTGTGAAAACCTATCACAGCGACCACATTTGTTTTATTTTGACTTTTCTGGCAGTAAATCTCCTGCCTCTTTTCTTCTCCTCAAACATTGTTTCAGTTTGAGGAGAAGAAGAGACTCGGGAGAATTGCTGCCAGAAGATTACAGTTACAGTTACACAAAAAATACAGTTACACTCTAAAACATTCTCTGTATAGATAGATTTCTATCTATCTATACAATCTATCTATCCATCTATCTTTTTTTCTAATATATCTACCTTTCTATCTTTTATTCTATTAGAATAGGCAGGTAGGGAGTATATAATTATATATATATATCCACATATATATAATATATATAGCAATAGCGGTTTATTTTTTTGTTAGCGGTAGTGTAGATATATATAGCAGTTAGTTTGTGTGTTTCATATTAAAAAAAAAAACAAAAAAAAAACAATTTGTTTAGTTAGTGTTAGTGTTAGTTACGTTATGGCGAGGAAGTTGTTTAGCGCCGAGGAGGCATACGCCATGCTGTGGTCTGAGTCGGAGACCGCATCAGAGATGGCGTCCGAGATGGAACCTGTTTTAGGTAGTGACGATGACAGCGTCACTTCAGGTTCATCTTCAGGGGACGTTGTCCCTGATGCAGTTGAAACTGCAGAACTTGAAAGCGCAGGGCCAAGTAGCGCTGTAGCACGGGACAGCCTGGTCCCTTCAGTCCAGGCTCTTGTATGGGCACCTGCCCCATCTTTTGGGCCTAGAATCCACGGATTTACTGCCACTCCTGGCATAACCGTGGACAATACAAATTTTGTCCAAATGGATTACTTCCATTTATTTATAACGGACGACATCCTAAATCAGATTGTCCACGAAACAAATTTATATGCCACTCAATATATAAGGCAGAAACCTTCATCCACCCATGCCAGAGATTGGACGCCCACCAATTTGCTGGAATTAAAAAAAATTTTGGGGCTCACCCTAAATATGGGTATTGTCAAAAAGCCCTCCATTAGGTCTTACTGGTCAACAAGACCCGCCCAAACCACCCCAGTATATTCTGCAGTAATGCTCAGGTCTCGTTATGAGACAATAATGAGGTTCCTCCACTTCAATGACAACGCACAGGCCCCCCCAAGTACCGATGCAAACCGGGATCGGTTGTTCAAAATAAGACCGCTAATAAATTCCCTGAATAATTTATTTCTGCAACTCTACACCCCTGAGCAGAATGTAAGTGTGGACGAATCCCTCCTCAACTTCCATGGAAGACTTAGCTTTCGCCAATATCTACCTTCAAAAAGGGCAAGATATGGTGTTAAGCTCTACAAATTGTGTGAAAGCGGGTCAGGATATACCACCGCCTTCAGAATTTATGAAGGGCGGGACCGCACAATAAATGTTCCTGGATGCCCCCCTGATCTTTCCACCAGCAGTAAGATCGTGTGGGAGATAATGCAACCTCTGCTTCACAAGGGGTACCACCTGTACTGTGATAATTTTTATTCGAGTGTGCCCCTGTTTAGGCATTTGCATGCTGCAAGGACTGGGGCATGTGGTACCATGCGCAAAAACAGAATTGGTTTTCCACAGCAATTAGTGGGGAAGCGCATGGTAAAGGGGGACTCCTGTGCTTATGCATCTGAAGAATTGCTGGCGGTCAACAAGTACATGGGGGGGTGGATTTAAGCGACCAGGTTTTACAGCCCTATTTAGTAAAACGCAAAACTAAAACCTGGTACAAAAAAGTGGCCATTTATTTGTTACAGGTGGCCATCCACAACTCATTTGTGCTCTACAAAAAAAACAGAGGCAGAGACACATACCTGGATTTCCAGGAAAAAATTATTGAAGGCCTCATTTTTGATGTTCAGGACACCCGAGAATGCCCCCAGTCTGAGGATGTCACGCGACTGACTGAAAGACACTTCATCAGTCGGATTCCCCAGACACCAACCAGAAGCAACCCTCAGAAAAAGTGCAAAGATTCCCGATATTTCTGTCCCTCATGTCCCTCGCAACCAGGCCTGTGCATTGAGCCATGTTTTAAAAAATACCACACTGTTCTGAATTATTAGATTTTAGTTAATTCGTTGAAAATATATTTGCCCTACATTTCGTTTTTATTTTTCCCCTGATTTTACTCCAAGGGTGAGGGAGGGAATGGGTGGGGGGTGGATGTCATGTTTGCATATTCTCTAAAGTTCATCTGCTGGAGAGCTCCATTTGCATAAACCTGCAATTTCTTATTTTAGAAAACCCAAAAAAATAAATTCCCATTATACCCCTAGATGAATATTTTGGGATTTCTGCTTCAAGAGCAGATATTTTGGAAGTGTTATAGAAACTCTGTTGAGTTTTGTAAAACCAGCTTTGAAAAAAAGCGATTTGTGAAATAAGCTTCTTCTATCGTCCGCCCTCCTACTTCTCTATGTGATAAATAAGACACACATATTTGGTATCCCCATGCTCAGGAGAAGTGGAAGAATGTGAAAGGAGATGAATTTTGGCCGTGATCTATGCCGTGTGTGAAAAATGCTGGTATAAACTGACGCATTTGCTAAAAAATTGCTAATTTTATTTTGATCCATCTTATTCAAGAAACTTTCAGAAGAAAACTGGACTGTCTAAAAATATGATAAACCCCTTGAAGGAAACCTTGTGGGGTCTACTTGTTTGAATGAAGTCATTTATGGGGTGATTCTAATGTTTCAGCAGCATTACGCCCACCAAAAAACAGTATGCTGCTATAAAATCAAATGCAAAATTCCTGGACCGAAAAGCCTCCTTTTATGCCAAGCCCTGGCACATGCCCGCACAGTGAATAAGGCACACATATTTGGTATCCCCATGCACGGGAGAAGTGGAAGAATGTGAAAGGAGATGAATTTTGTCCGTGGTCTATACCGTGTGTGAAAAATACTAGCCTAAACTGACGCATTTGCTAAAAAATAGCTGATTTTTTTTTGTTCCATCTTATTCAAGAAACTTTCAGAAGAAAACTGGACTTGCTAAAAATATGATAAACCCCTTGAAGGAAACCTTGTGGGGTCTACTTGTGCGAATGAAGTCATTTATGGGGTGATTCTAATGTTTCAGCAGCATTACACCCCCCAGAAAACAGTATGCTGCTATAAAATCAAATGCAAAATTCCTGGACCGAAAAGGCCGAAAAGCCTCCTTTTATGCCAAGCCCTGGCACATGCCCGCACAGTGAATAAGGCACACATATTTGGTATCCCCATGCACGGGAGAAGTGGAAGAATGTTAAAGGAGATTAATTTTGTCCGTAGTCCATACCGTGTGTGAAAAATGCTAGCATAAACTGGCGCAATTGCTAAATTCTTGCATTCTTTTCCAATTTTGCCCACTTTAGAGAAAAAAATAAAAATGATATATACTGACAAATGCCACTAAAACAAAGCCCTATCTGTCCTTTAAAAAGAGTGTAAAATTCAAAGATGAACTTTATTCACCTGCTGAGTTATAGTCATCTAAAGAAGCGCATAGCAAAATTGTGAAATTTGCTCTGGTCATTTAGCTGTAAAACAGCCTAGTCCTTAACCGGTTAAAAAACTCCTGGATTGCTTTCGCAGTATGTTTTGGGTCATTGTCCATCTGTAATGTGAAGCGACGTCCAATCAACCTTGCTGCATTTAGTTGAATCTGAGCAGAAAGTATATCACTGAACACTTCAGAATTCATCCGGCTGCTTCTGTCTTCAGTCACAACATCAACAAACACTAGTGGCCCAGTGCCTTTGGCAGCCATGCATGCCCATGCCATCACACTGCCTCCACCACGTTTTACAGAGGATGTGGTGGGCTTTGGATCATGAGCCGTTCCAAGCCTTCTCCACACTTTCTTCCTCCCATCATTCTGGTACAAGTTGATCTTAGTTTCATCTGTCCAAAGAATGCTGTTCCAGAACTGGACTGGCTTCTTTAGATGTTGTTTGGCAAAGTCTAATCTAGCCTTTCTATTTTTGAGGCTGATTAATGGTTTGCACCTTGTGGTGAACACTCTGTATTTGCTCTCATGAAGTCTTCTCTTTATGGTAGACTTAGATACTGATACACCTACTTCCAGGCGAGTGTTCTTAACTTGGGTAGATGTTGTGAAGGAGTTTTTGTTCACCATCGAAAGGATTATGCGATCATCCACCTCTGTTGTCTTCCGTGGAGGTCCAGGCCTTTTGGAGTTCATGAGATCACCAGTGCGCTCTTTTTTTTTCAAGAATGTACCAAACTGTTGATTTGGCCACTCCTAACATTTGTGCTCTGTCTATGGCTTTTGAGATAATTGGCCAATTATTTTTGGTCCATTGAAAAAGAGGCAGCTACATATTAAGGAGCTGTAATTCCTTATCCCTTCCTCAAATTAGGATTGAATACCCTCAAATTAAAGCTGAGAGTCTGCACTTTAAGCCCATATTTATTATATAACTGTATAATCAATATGTTTTGGTAAACAGCTAAAATGCCAAAACTTGTGTCACTGTCCAAATAATTCTGGACCTAACTGTATAATTGTTTTGTTTTTTAGTTTTTCAAAACTGATCAAGCATACATAAAAATCATTGATATTGTTAGATATGCCACTAAGATTGAACATGCACAGTTTCTACATTAAATTCAGCATCAAAAATGCTGTGGTGGAAAATTCATTCAATACTCCAAATATGGCCATAAGAATAAATCCCTGGATCAATGACCCATCTCTAGAAATCTAGTACTGATGAAATAAAACATTTTTTAAATATTCTTTAACCCCTTCAAGACTGAGCCTGTTTTGGCCTTAATGACCAAGCCGATTTTTCAAATCTGACATGTGTCACTTTATGTGGTAATAACTTCGGAATGCTTTTACCTATCCAAGCGATTCTGAGATCGTTTTCTCGTGACATATTGTACTTTATGTTAGTGAAAGAATTTGGTCGATAAATTCAATATTTATTTGTAAAAAAACACCAAGATTTGGAGAAAATTTGCAAAAATTTGCATTTTTCTAAATTTAAATGTATCTGCTTGTAAAACAGATAGTAATACCACGCAAAATAGTTACTAGTTTACATTTCCCATATGTCTACTTTATGTTTACATCGTTTTTTTGAAAATTCTTTTATTTTTCTAGGATAGAAAGGTTTAGAACTTTAGCAGCAATTTCTCATATTTTAAAGAAAATTTCAAAAGGCAATTTTTTCAAGGACCAGTTTAGTTCTGAAGTGGCTTTGAGGGCCTTATATATTAGAAAGTCCCCTTAATCCCTCTTGCACACTTCCGCCACAGTTTTCACGGCCGTTTGTGACCGATCCGTGTGACCGTTTTAGCGGCCGTGTGCACTCCGTGTTTCCGTTTCCGTGCACCGAGCATGGTACTGTCCAGGGTGCTGAAAGAGTTAATGGGCTGCACGGATCGGAGCTAATTCTTTCAGCAACCTTGACAGTACCATGCTCGGAGTGCGGAAAATAAAATTTTAATGTAATTAAAAAAAACCTAAGTTCATACTTACATTCCTCCTGTCCGGCC
Source organism: Rhinoderma darwinii (assembly GCF_050947455.1). Taxonomy (NCBI): domain Eukaryota; kingdom Metazoa; phylum Chordata; class Amphibia; order Anura; family Rhinodermatidae; genus Rhinoderma; species Rhinoderma darwinii. Next base: position 252,978,304 of record NC_134687.1, on the reverse strand, counting down.
TCCAGCGATGACGTTTCATCCATGTCGCCGCTGCAGCCAATCACAGGCTATAGTGGCGGTCACGCACATCAGGATGACATCAGAAGGCCGGCCTCCAGGGATGACGCTTCATCCCACGTGACCACCTCTGCAGCAAATCACAGGCTGCAGCAGCCTCTGCAGCCAATCACAGGCTGCCGCGTCAGAAAGGAAGGTCGGACTGGAGGAAGAAGAGGGACTCGTCACCAAGACAACGACCGGGTACGTATGAAATGCTTTTTATTTTATTTTTAATCAGCAGCCTCTTTTCTCTATCAGTGATTGATAGAGACAAGTGGCTGCCGATTAGTGTAATATTTTTGTAATGTTTTTCTGCCCGCCCGGCGGTTGCTAGGCAACGGCTCCGTCACACACGAACGGCACACGGATGCCTTCGGTGTGCCTTCAGTTTTTTTGATGGCCCCATTGACTTGCATGGGCCTTACGGTCAAGGAATCTCGGACCAAAGTAGGACATGCTCTACTTTGGATCGGAACGGAGCAACGGACCGTCAAAAAAACTGAACTGTGCATGGCCCCATTGAAATGAATGGGTCAGGGTGCTAGCCGTCAGAAAAACGGCTAGCACACTGAAGGAAAAAACTGAAGTGGGCATGGGGCATTAATCACCCCATTTTGATAACTGCATCCCTCAAAGTATTCAAAACAGCATTCAGAAAGTGTTTTAACCCTTTAGGCATTTCCCAGGAATTAAAGTAGAGGTGAAATTTACAAATTTCTTTTCTTTTCTTTTTTTTGCCAAAATTCATTTCTAATAAAAAAAAAATCTGCACCACAGAAGGTTTTACCCAAGAAATGCAACTCAATATTTATTGCCCAGATTCTGTAGTTTTTAGAAATATCCCACATGTGACCCTAGTATGCTACTGGACTGAAACACAGGCCTAGTGGAGTACCTAGTGGATTTTAGGGCCTCCTTTTTTTAGAATATATTTTAGGCACCATGTCAGGTTTGAAGAGGTCTTGTGGTGCCAAAACAGTGGAAACTTCCCAAAAGTGACCCCATTTTGCAAACTACACCCCTCAAGGAATTTATCTAGGGGTGTAGTTAGCATTTTGACCCCACAGTTTTTTTGCTAAATTTATTTTAATTAGTATGTGAAGATGAAAATCTACTTTTTTTTCTGAAAAAACGTAAATTTGTTTAATTTTTAAAAGGAATAAAGGAGAAAAAACACCCCAACATATGTAAAGCAATTTGTCCCGATTATAGTAATACCCCATATGTGGTAATAAACTGCTGTTTGGACCCACAGCAGGGCTCAGAAGAAAAGGAGCACCAATTGGATTTTGGATTTCTGATTTTGCTGGAATAGTTTTCAGTGCCGTGTCACGTTTGCAATGTACTGGAGGGACCTAAACTGTGGAAACCCCCCAAAAGTGACCCCATTTTGGAAATTACACCCCTCAAGGAATTTTATAGGGGTAAACTTAACATTTTGACCCCACAGTTGTTTTGCTGAATTCATTGGAATTAGTCTGTAAAGGTAAAAATCTACTTTTTTTTCTGAAAAAAACGTAGACATTTTTCATTTTTACAAGGAATAAAGGAAAAAAAGCACCCCAGCATTTGTAAAACAATTTCCCCCGATTACAGAAATATGCCATATGTGGTAATAAACTGCTGTTTGGACCCACAGCGGGGCTTAGAAGGGAAGGAGAGCTATTTGGCTTTTGGAGCTCAAATTTAGCTGAAATGGTTTTCGGAATTTGCAAAGCCCCTGAGAGACCAAAACAGTAAAAACCACACAAAGTGACACTATTTGGGAAACTACATGACTTAAGGAATCTATCTAGGGGTATAGTGAGCATTTTGACCCCACAGGTCTTTTGCAGAATTTATTAGAATTAGGCCGTGAAAATGAATATCAACATTATTTCCAGTAAAATGTTGCATTTTTTAAATTTCACAAAGGATAAAAGAGGAAAAAGCACCCCAACATTTGTAAAGCATTTTCTCCTGAGTACGGCAATACCCCACATGTGGTTATAAATGTTTTTTCATTAGAAAGTAATTAACCCTTTCCAGACATCCATTTTTGCTTTTTCTTTTTCGTTTTTCCCTCCCCGCATTCCACAAGCAATAACTTTTTTATTTTTCCGTCAATAGAGTGGTGTGAGGGCTTATTTTATGCAGAACGAGCTGTAGTTTTTAGTCGTACCATTTTTTGGCACATACCACTTTTTGAGCACTTTTTATAAAAAATTTTGGTAGGGACAAGGTGACCAAAAAAACAGCAATTTTAACGTTTTAAAGTCTTTATTTTTCATGGTGTTCACCGTGCCAGTTAAATAAAGCTATATTGTAATAGTTTGGACTATTACAGACACAGCGATACCAATTTTGGGTATTTTTTTTTACATTACTTTAGAGAAAAAATGCGAAAGGGGTTTTTTTTTTGGACTTTAAATATTTATTTAATTTTTTTTACTAATAAAAATTTTCTTTGGTTTTTACAAATATTATTAGTCCCCCTCGGGGACTTGAACCAGCGATCATTAGATCACTTGTACAATACACTGCAATACTAATGTATTGCAGTATATTGTCATTTTTACAGGCTCCTGTAACAGCGCGATCGCTGTTCCTGTCCGCTGGTCCCGAGTGTCAGCTGTAATACACAGCTGACACCCGCAGCGTATGGCGCGGGGTCAGTGCGTGAGCCCGTTCCATACATTACCCCACACCACGACATACTATTAAGTCGTGGTGCGCGAAGGGGTTAATGCGCAAAGGATGGGGCGGAGTGAAAATTAAAATTTTCTGCCGATATGCCATTCAGTGCACTATATGTTATGCACAGTTTGTGCCACTGAAGACAAATACCTCATAAAATATTAACTGGGTTCTCCCGGGTATGGCGATGCCATATCTGTGGACTTAAAGTGCTGTTTGGGCACGCTTGTAGGGCTCAGAAGGGAGGGAGTGCCATTTGGCTTTTGAAGCACAGATTTAGTTTGGTAGTATTTCTGTTTGGCGTTTTGCTGCTATTTCAGTTTATAATGTGGGGGCATATGTAATTTGTGCAGAGTACATCAGGGTATAATAAGAGGGTATAATAATGGGGTAAATAAATAATAATCCGCAGATATGTGGCCAGTGTTGCACTGATAAATCTTATCCGCTTGTTGAACACTCTGCACATTTTGCATCGTCATAGTCTGAGAGCCAGAACTTCTTTATTTTTTCTTCATCGGAGCTGTGGGAGGGCTTATTTGTTGCGGGTGAATCTGTAGTTTTCATTGGTACCATTTTGGGGTACATGCGATTTTTTTTTTAATCACTTTTTATTCCATTTTTTTGCAAGCAAGGGGACCAAAAACCATCAATTCTGACAATGGTTTTTATTATTATATTTTTACGGCGTTCACCCTGGGCTATAAATGACCATTTTACTTTAATCTGCGGGTCGCTACGATTACGGTGATACCATATGTATATAGTTTTTCTTATGTTTTGCAGCGTTTGCGCAATAAAAATCACTTATTTTATAAAATAATTTATTTTGTGTCCCCATATTCTGAGAGCCATAACTGTTTTCTTTTTCAGTCAAAAAAGTTGTGTAAGGGCTTGTTTTTTGCGGGACGGGTTGTAGTTTTTATTGGTACTATTTTAGCATGCATGCGACTTTTCGATTACTATTTATTGTATATTTTGGGAGGGGTGGTGACCAAAAAATAGTTATTCTAGCATTGTTTTTTACTTTTTTTTTTGTGGTGTTCATAGTGCGGGAAAAATAATATTATAGTTTTATAGTTGGGGTCGTTACAAACGTGGTGATACCAAATATGTGTACTTTTGTAATGTGTTCATTTTTTTCCTATAATAAAAGACTTATTATAGGAAAAAAGCATTTTTTGTTTATGTAACTTATAACTTTTATTTTTACACTTTAAAAAAAAAAAAAAATTATTATCTTTTTTTACTCGTCCCACTAGGGGACTATTAAACTTGCAGCTCTGATCGCTGCTAGAACATATTACACTACCTACGTAGTCTAATGTGTTCTGCCATAGTGACGGCACTGTCAGTCACGCGCCATCTTGAAGCTCCGGATTAGGTAAGAGGGGGGCAATCGGGGGTGTATTAGGGGGTGCTGGCCCTTATTTATACCATTTCTCTCTTCTCTCACATAATATATTCTGTGAGAGAAGAGAGGGAACGAACCGCCGCTGTTTTTTTGTTGAATAACGGCGATCGCGTGACCGGGGACCGGACAAAATGGTCTTCGGTCTGTGTTCTGAGGCCTCAACTATCTCCGTAGCTGAGTCCACAGAGTTTAAATGCCTCCCGGGTTTGCTATCTTATGCCAAAGCGCCGCCATGAAAAGGCGGCGCTCTGGCATAAGTACCCTTAATGGCCGCCGTGAAAACACGTGTAGGCGATTATTAAGGGGTTAAACAGACTCCCAGCTCTGTGTGTCTAATTATTTAATCCTAATTAACCTAATTGTATCTTTTGCTATCAGGTGAAATTAAACTGATATAGGTGGATGTAACGTCCACTGGGGTTGTGGACCCACTGGGCCACTCCGCCGTAACAGAGTAGCAGCTGGTCAAACAATATAGGACAGTCACTGGTCCGTGGTACCTGGAAGCTGATTTGTGCTGGATTATCGGAAGCTGGCTTGTGCTTGATTATCGGAAACTGGCTTGCGCTGGATTATTGTAAAATGGCTTTTACTGGATTATCCAAAGCTGGCTGGTGCTGGATTAACGGAAGCAGAACGGTCTCAGACACTGGACACAGATACTGGACTTGTCACGGACACAGGACACGGATACTGAAGCCGTCATGGACACTGGACTTGACAAGGAAATCAGGAACAGACTATGGAACCTTTGCAAACTAACACAAGGTTACTAACAACATTGCTCAAGAACAGAGGAAATGGGCAGCGTTCCTTAAAAAGTTCAGAATGTGCTGGGATAGGTTGGGAGCAATATCCCTCTTGCGTGCGCTGGCCCTTTAAGAATGGGGACGAATGTGCGCACCCTACGGGCACAGACCGGTGGAGAGAGCAGAGTGTGTCGGTGTCCCAGAGCAGAGAGACACCAAAACAGAGGACAGGGAGGCTGTCGGCCGCTGGGATGAGTGAGAGCCGCGGCTGGCGGTGCAACAGTACCACCCCCTCCCTTACACCCCCTCTTCTTAGGTCCAGAGCGGAAGAGGAATTTTTTGATGAGTGCCGGGCATCGATGTTCTCTTCTGATTCCCAAGATCTTTCCTCAGGACCAAAACCCTTCCAATACACAAGGCAGAAAGTCTTCCCTCCAACCTTATAGTCCAGAATCTCCTTGACTTTTGAAGAACCCCTGGGAGCAGACGCAGAGTTAGAGGACTTACGGTACCGGTTGAGGACGACAGGCTTCAGGAGAGAAACATGGAAGGAGTTGTGAATCTTGGGAGTAGGAGGCATTCATAGTTTGTAAGACAAGGGATTGATTTGTAGTAATATTTCAAAGGGACCAAGAAACCTGGGAGCAAATATGTAGGAAGGGATTTTTAGGCGAATATTTATAGAGGATAAACAGATTTTAACTCCGGAGGATAATTGAGGAGACAGCCTTCTCTTCCTGTCAGTGCATTTCTTCATTCGAGCCACCCCCTGCAAGATCGCTGACTTGGTTTGCTGCCAGATGTGAAGGAAACTTCCATAGAAAACATTAGCTGCAGGAACTTCGGCGGTAGCAGGCACCGGGAGAGGCACACGAATATGTTGGCTGTAAACGTTAAAAAATGGTGAAGTAGCCGTTAATTCACTCGTATGATTAGGGTCCTCTTAATTGTCGGATACCTTAAATGAATGGGAAATATGTAATTCACAAATTCCTGGAACACAACTGGAGCAGTACATAACCCGAAGGGGAACACGAGATACTTATAATGGCCGTCTCTAGTGTTAAATGCAGTCTTCCACTCGTCACTTTACGAATACGTATAAAGTTAAGCCCCTAATAAGATCCAGCTTAGTGAAAATCTTGGCTCCGCGAATACGGTCAAGAAGCTCAGAGATCAGTGGTAAGGAGAACTTATTCTTTAATTGATTTTATTCAAACCCCGATAGTCTAAGCAAGGCCGGAGCGATGCATCTTTTTTCCCAACAAAGTAAAATCTGGCTCCGGCTGGAGAAGTTGACTACCTAATAAACTCCTCTCAAGGTTCTACTTGACATATGCTGACATGGCTTGAGTCTCAGGTAGAGAGAGAGAGAGAGGTTATACCCGTCCACGAGGAGGTGAAGTTCCAGGAAGTAACTTGACCGGACAGTCGTACGGACGATGTGGCGGTAGGGTCTAAGCCTCCTTCTTGCTAAACATGTCTGCATAGCAGGCATACTGGTAGACCAGGAAGAGATCGATATACTGAGGTCGGGCAGGATGAACCACAAGCAGACAGTTGAAGTGACAGCGATGTCCCTACTGAAGAATTTCTACAGAATCCCAATGAAGCATAGGAGCGTGCGTGCGAAGTCAAGGTATTCCCAACAAAATTGGAACAATAGCAAGGGGGAAAACGTAGAAGGCTATCTGTTCCAAGTATAGAGCACCCACTTGTAACTTCGTTGAATCAGTGAGAAGTCGCGGACAAGTGGAGATGATTTACTAAGGCCTGGTGTATGCAGTTCCCGGCCGCTCCAAAATGGAAATAGGCCGAGACAGAATGTGAGGCCTCACCAGCGAGGATAGGGACCGTTATAGAGAGTTTAGGAGAGAATTTTACAAAAGACACAGGTTCATCTCAGGTAGTCTCTCCTTCCCGGCTCCAGATGACACTGCCCTACAAAATTACCCTTTCTTCCACGGTACAGGCATAGGTTAGCTGCACGTCTATGCTGCCACTTTTGGTCCATTAATCTGACCCGATTAACCTGCATCGGTTCTTCAGAGATAGTAGCGGCAGGAAGTAGCAGGGGTCTCTGAAAATTAGGTGCCAGTCCAGAGGGCTTTCTCTCTCGGGGGGCTTCCTGAGAGTGTTCTCGGAACCTCAGGCCTATGCGGGTAGCCAAGTGAATCAGGGCATCCAGAGTGGAAGGGAGCGACCTGCCAGCTCATCTTTAATCCTACATGCTATTCTTTGCCAGAAGGTTGCCACTAGGGCCTCGTTGTTCCAAGCAAGTTCCGCTGCAAGAGTCCAAAATCGTATGGTATATTTTCCTACCGTCGAACCTCATTGACAAAGGGACAGAAGAGAAGTGGTGGCAGAAGATTTATGGCCTGGTTCCTCGAAGACGGTGCGGAACGTGTTGCAGATTAGTGGACTCCGTTCCTTCACATTCCCCAGAGGGAATTCGTCCATTCCAAGGCCTTGCCAGACAACAGGGAGATGATGAAGGCTATTTTCGTCTGGTCAGACGGAAACAGATGAGAATGCAGGTGAAAGTGGATTTTACATTGATTGAGGAAGCCTCAACAGGTTTTGGGGTCCCCATCATATCGGGCTGGAAGTGGCGATTGAATTCTGCCTCCGGAGCTGACTGGAACTATGGCTGGCTGAGGAGTAGCTGGGGCTACCACTTGTGGAGTTGCCGGAGTAGGAACAAGAGCGATGTCCAGACGACTGGCGATGGAATTGACCGCTTGCAGCAGCTGATCCTGGCGTGTTTAGATATCTCGAATGTCCGCTTGCATGGCTTGAACAACCATCTGGGTTGACCAGCGGGATTCATGGCCTAAGAAAACTGTGACATCCACCGGGGTTGTGGATCCACTAGGCCACTCCTCGGTAACGGAGTAGCAGCTGGTCAAACAATATAGGACAGTCACTGGTCGGTGGTACCTGGATCGCTGGCTGGTCCCGGATAGCTGGAGGCTGAGTTGTGCTGGATGATCGGAAGCTGGTTTGTGCTGGATTATCAGAAACTAGTTTGTTATGGATTGTCGGAAGCTGGCTGGTGCTGGATTATCGGAAGCAGAAATGGTCTTGTCACAGGCACCGGACATGGATATTGAAGTTGTCACGGACACTGGGCTTGACACGGACATGGATGCTGAAGTTGCCACGGACACTGGACTTGACACGGACACCGGAAACGGATACTGACGTTGTCACGGATACTGGACTTGACACGGACACCATACACGGATACTGAAGTCGTCAAGAACACTGGACTTGACACGGAAATCAGGAAGAGGCTACGGAAACTTTCCAGACTAACACAAGGTTAGCAACAACATTGCTTAGGCACTGAGAAAGAGGGCAGAGTTCCTTAAAAAGTTCAGGATGTGCTGGGATAGGTTGGGAGCAATATTCCTGGTGCATGGCACAGGCCGGTGGAGAGAGCAGAGCGCACCGGTGTACCAGTGCAGAGAAACACCGGCGCAGAGTACAGGGAGGCTGGCAGCCGCTGGGGTGATTGAGACACATGGCCGCCGATGCCACAGTGGATAATGCCACAAAACACTAAAAATTCAGCAGATGGGCACCAATAGAAGTAATTAGATTAGGGAATGTTATAGGCCTGTCTAAAAAGATGTGTTTTTAGGGCACGTTTAAAACTGTGGATATTGGGAATTAATCTGATTGTCTTGGGTAGTGCATTCCAGAGCAATGTGCACTTTAGGCCGGATTCATACGAGCGTTGCACATCTCGGACATGAAAAACTGTAGTTTCACGTCCGAGGTGCATCCGTGCTCTGCGCTGCGGGACGCGATGTCACTCATCCCCCATAGATTACAGTCTATGAGGGATGCATGAAGCGTGAAAAAATAGGACATGTCCTTTTTTCTCCCGTACCCTTCACACGGTCCGTTGAAACAATGGCCGTGTGGACGGCCACATTGAATTATATAGGTCCGTGTGACAGCCGTTGTTTCAACGGCCGATACATGGGCGTTTAACACGTTCGTGTAAATAAGGCCTAAGTGGAGTTCTGCTTATCTGACACTATAGATTCTTAGTAATCCCCTTGTTGTGTATTTGCACTATGCACTTTATTCATGACCAATGTTACTACATCAGTGGGTTTGTTATATTACAATGATGTACCATACTTTCCAATGCGGTGATGCCACCCTTTCCATTGTTTGACTCATTTTTTTGTAAGTGATTAAGAATAAATATGTTGTTATTTTTCTACTATTGGTGTGTTCTTTCTCATGTCGTCTTTGTAGGTATATGGTTTTTTAACAGTATACAGTAAAGTGCTGCTGAATATGTTGGCGCTATATAAATAAGGATTATTATGATTATTATTATTATTGCAATAACACCCTAGTAAACATCAGTAGGTAGGTAGCAAGTAACAGTAATAGAGGAATCAGAGCAGTAAATCATATGTGGGGTGATCACTGTTGAACAAGTGCCAGAATTCTATGGTATAAAACAACCCCAGTAACATGTAAAAATATCAAAGATAAGTCCCTCAATACATACCCATAGTCTTTTCAAAACTGCAATGGCGCCAACCCCAAGCGAATTTTGGCAGGTTTTTATTTTAAGGGGTTATTTCAAGCTAAACTTAAAGGGGTTGTTCACTTTAAGTAAATTAAATGTTAATCTTTGCATAATTAAAAGCTATAAACTTTTCCAATATACCTTTTGTATTAATTCCTCATGGTTTTCAAGATGTCTGCTTGTTGTTATTTAGTAGCAACATTCAGTGATTACTTCCAGTGGATAAAATTCTATCCATGGTCATGTGATGGACACATAGGTGCTGGGATCGTTAGAAGACACAGCTCTGATACACATACTGTAACGAGCTGTGCACCTGTGTGTCCATCACATGACACATGTACTTTTATTACAAAATTTGAAACATGTGCCAAATGCAAAAAATTGGATAAGAATGTGGTGCAAATGATACATGAACTAATGTTGCTTAATAAAAAAAATATCACAGTTGCCAAAAAAACTGTTAGCCAGTCTGTTGTAGGTCAGACCAGTCGTACATTTTAGGCTTTATTCACACGGGTGTGTCCGATTTGCATTCACAAAAAACTGTTGAATCCGTGTGTCATCTGTATTTCTCGTCCGGGTTTCTCCTCTGCGAACACTATTTGGTTTCACTTTTTTTTTCTTCTGCATTTCTTTAGCAACTGATCTGTGAAAAATGGACAGCACACAGTTGTCATTTGTGCTGTCCATTTTTTTCACGCACCCATAGACTTTGTTGGGCGAGTCTGGTCTGTAAAAACAGATCAGAATTGGACATGCTGCGGCATGGACGTCCGGTGCCTGTAGGCAGCCGATGCAGCTGATCGGTACGGGGTTTGGGTGTACACGATCTTATATTGATGACCAATCCATTGAATAGGTCATCACTTGTCCGGTAGTGGAAAACCCATTTAAGTATGTTTACTATGCTGAATCCCAATTGACTAAAAGCAGTTTTCCAGCCAGTAAAAATTGATGGCCTATTCTCAGGATAGGCCAACAGTAGCTGACAGGTCAGGGTCCGACTCCCGGGACCCCTGCCGATCAGCTGTTTTGAAGGGGGTATTGCAGCCTTTTAAGCCATTCACTTTAATGGGAGAAAAGGCTGCTATACCTGTGAATCTCCGTTAAATGCGTGTCGAAGATATACAGTGAGCAAGTAGAAATGAAGGGGAAGCAGCGCTTATATGAGCGCTGCACCCCCTTCAAAACAGCTGATCGGCAGGGGTCACGGGAGTCGGACCCAGACATTTCAGCTATTGATGGCCTATCCTGAGAGGGACCTATCTTAAGGATAGGCCATCAATTTTTACTGGCTGGAAAACCACTTTAAGACATTGCCTTTCTGTTGCCAAAGGTTAGGGCAAGCTTCAACCGAACAGCATGGAATCTCTAGGAAATGAATCTTTTGGAACATGACTCCATGATTTTGGCCAAAAGCTAAATATTGTGTTTTTTCCTGGCTTGACATTTAATAATAATTGCTGCGTGTATGGTCTATGTTGGTCTGCATTTTGACGTGAGCAAGATAAAAAAAGGTGACAGTTATTGTAAACTACTAGGTGCAACACTGAAATTCCGACATACTCAGTTGCTAATGTGAGACTAGTGGACAAAGAGTAATTACTATTAAGAAGTAATGTCCTAGCACATAATAAGGGCTTTTCCACATTGCCTTATTACAGCACCCATAGTACCTCAGAATGCCTCCAATTTCATTCCATTGCATATGGTATTACGGAAATATTCTCCCCCAAAAACTTTACTGTGTGCATGAGACCTTATTCTGCAACAAGGAAGAGAACAGCTAGGCGTATCCAAAATGGGGGAAATTAGGTCAAGCCTTGGTGGCCTCATATCCACAAAGACTACATTTTTAGTTTTTACCTGGAGTTACATTTTCATAATACATATTAGGCAACACTAGAAAATGTAATTCTTTTAAATCACTTACCAAGCTCCATATCATGTATTCCCATGTAACTTTCCAGTAAGTCATCCACCTTACGAGTCATCTCTTCTTCCCCATCACTCGGCTGCAGAACAAATAATACATCAACGTTAATGTCTCACTAATGTTCTAAATCTTGGCAAAAAAAAACCTGCAATTAACACACTCTGGTTTTCTGAATTCACTGTGCCTATTTGGAACATAGCTTCGTAATAACAATCATTGAGCACTTTTCTTACTCTGTCATAAAAGTTAATGTGATTTAATGTGATTTTTCTTATCTATAGAAAACTATTTATTTTCAGTGATCATTACAACTCTGTTTCCTACCACCAATCTTTAGTCTCTCCTGTATCTTATAACTATTCCCTTCACAACACTGACTACTCTGCTCTGTCTTTTTGCTGCTGATAACAGCCTTGGCACCTGAATAATAACCGAGCCAAGGTTACCAGCATGTGATCACCATAATAAAAATCCTTCAATGCTGATCATGGTGCTGAGAAATGAACAGGTCTTCCTTTTATTATTTGGCCGCCAGCTCCAAGCATTGGGGTTGACAGTTTGTATGCTTCAGGGCCTTCCTGAACAAAAATGCATGTTTAAATTAATAATTATGATTAAATAAATGATTTTTTCATGCATTTTGCCACTACAAAAAAATCATAAATATTTAGGTCTAACTTATATGTGTCTCAAAATGATACCTAAATATCTTCAACTCATTCAGCAAAAAAAAAAGACCGCAAATATTAAAAAAACCTCAGAAAATAGAAAAGTTATGGCTTAGAAAATACATTCAGACAAAAACAAAAAAATTCCTGTGGCCCTAAAGAGTTATTCCATCTCAGACACTTATGGCATATCCACAGGATATACCTTAAAGGGGTTGTTCAGTCCCTAAAAATTGATGGCCTATCCTCAGAATAGGCCATCAATAGCTGATGGGATGGGGTCCAACTCCCGGGACCCCAACAATCAGCTGTTTTGAAGGAGGTGCAGCACTCGTACAAGCGCAGCTTCACCTTCTTTTGTACTTGCTCCCTGTGAATCGTCGACACAGATGTAGCAGCGATTTACAGTATTGCAGCCTACTTGTCCCATTGAAGTGAATGGGAGAAGACGGCTACAATACCTATGAATCGCAGCTACAAGTGTGTTGACGATTCACAGTGAGCAAGCAGAAATGAAGTGGAAGCAGTGCTCGTACGAGCACTGCACCCCCTTCAAAACAGCTGATCTGCGGGGGTCCAGGAAGTCGGACCCCAAGCCATCAGCTATTGATGGCCTATACTGAGGATAGGCTATAAATTTATAGGGACTGGATAAGCCCTTTAAATGTCTGCAAGATGTGGGACCCACACCTACATCAAGAACGAGTGTCACCAGGCGGGACAGGGTGGCATAGGTGCGATATACACTACCGTTCAAAAGTTTGGGGTCACCCAGACAATTTTGTGTTTTCCATGAAAACTCACACTCATATTTATCAAATGAGTTGCAAAACGACTAGAAAATATAGTCAAGACATTGACAAGGTTAGAAATAATGATTTTTATTTGAAATAATAATTTTGTCCTTCAAACTTTGCTTTCGTCAAAGAATGCTCCATTTGCAGCAATTACAGAATTGCAGACCTTTGGCATTCTAGCTGTTAATTTGCTGAGGTAATCGGGAGAAATTTCACCCCATGCTTCCAGAAGCCCCTCCCACAAGTTGGATTGGCTTGATGGGCATTTCTTGCGTACCATACGGTCAAGCTGCTCCCACAACAGCTCTATGGGGTTGAGATCTGGTGACTGCGCAGGCCACGCCATTACAGATAGAATACCAGCTGCCTGTTTCTTCCCTAAATAGTTCTTGCATAATTTGGAGGTGTGCTTTGGGTCATTGTCCTGTTGTAGGATGAAATTGGCTCCAATCAAGCACTGTCCACAGGGTATGGCATGGCGTTGCAAATTGGAGTGATAGCCTTCCTTATTCAAAATCCCTTTTACCTTGTACAAATCTCCCACTTTACCAGCACCAAAGAAACCCCAGACCATCACATTACCTCCACCATGCTTGACAGATGGCGTCAGGCACTCTTCCAGCATCTTTTCAGTTATTCTGCGTCTCACAAATGTTCTTCTGTGTGATCCAAACACCTCAAACTTCGATTTGTCTGTCCATAACACTTTTTCCCAATCTTCCTCTGTCCAATGTCTGTGTTCTTTTGCCCATATTAATCTTTTCCTTTTATTAGCCAGTCTCAGATATGGCTTTTTCTTTGTCACTCTGCCCTGAAGGCCAGCATCCCGGAGTCGCCTCTTCACTGTAGACGTTGACACTGGCGTTTTGCGGGTACTATTTAATGAAGCTGCCAGTTGAGGACCTGTGAGGCGTCTATTTCTCAAACTAGAGACTCTAACGTACTTGTCTTGTTGCTCAGTTGTGCAGCGGGGCCTCCCACTTCTCTTTCTACTCTGGTTAGAGCCTGTTTGTGCTGTCCTCTGAAGGGAGTAGTACACACCGTTGTAGGAAATCTTCAGTTTCTTGGCAATTTCTCGCATGGAATAGCCTTCATTTCTAAGAACAAGAATAGACTGTCGAGTTTAACATGAAAGCTCTCTCTTTCTAGCCATTTTGAGAGTTTAATCGAACCCACAAATGTAATGCTCCGGATTCTCAACTAGCTCAAAGGAAGGTCAGTTTTATAGCTCCTCTAAACAGCAAAACTGTTTACAGCGGTGCTAACATAATTGCACAAGGGTTTTCAAGTGTTTTCTAATCATCCATTAGCCTTCTAACACAGTTAGCAAACACAATGTACGATTAGAACACTGGAGTGATGGTTGCTGGAAATGGGCCTCTATACACCTATGTAGATATTGAATTAAAAACCAGACGTTTGCAGCTAGAATAGTCATTTAGCACATTAACAATGTATAGAGTGTATTTCTGATTAATTTAATGTTATCTTCATTGAAAAAAACTGTGCTTTTCTATCAAAAATAAGGAAATTTCTAAGTGACCCTAAACTTTTGAACGGTAGTGTAGGTACCTGTGGATATGACATAAATGTTTGATATGGGAATAACGCTTTCAAATTGGCTTGATCATTAAGGAATTATGCTACTCACTGACCCTTTTATATAATTCTTGAAAATAACAATATTTCACATTGACAATCTAATACTACAATTTAAAGTTATGTCCATATTTGAAAGCCATTTTATGTCTTATACATACATATAATCTACATAAAAAGGCCTGACCTGCCTAATATAAGGTGCCAGCACCTATTACCAACTTAACCCGCTAGTGACCGCCAATACGCCTTTTCATGGCAGCCATTAATGGGCTTTATTCCGATGCATACGCCTTTTCATGGTGCTGCATCGGAATAAATAAATAGAGCAGGGAGCCGTTAAATCTCCCTGCTGTCAACTAACTCCGGTAGCTGAGGGCTGGGAGCAGCCCTGCTCGAACGGGCGAGATCGATATCAGTATCAATCTCGCCAACCCCTCAGATGTGGTGCTCAATAGCGAGAGCCGCATTTGAGTGGTTTTGGAGAGATGGAGGGAGCTCCCTCTCTCAACCCACCGGCATCCTGCAATAAGATCGCAGGATATCGGTGGTTTCTATGGCAGCCGGGGGGCCTAATAAAGGCCACCAGGTCTGCCACCAGTTATGCCTGCTAGGCACAGACAGGCACTATTACACTGCAATACAAAAGTATTGCAGTGTATTTTCAATGCGATCTGAGGATCGCATAGTGAAGTCCAATAGTGGGACTAGTAAAAAAGTTTTAAAAAAGTTTATTAAAGTTAATTAAAAAAAAATAAGTGGAAAAACATCTGCCTTAACCCCTTAAGGACGCAGCCTAGTTTTGGCCTTAAGGCTCAGAGCCCATTTTTCAAATCTGACATATTTCACTTTATGTGGTAATAACGTCGGAATGCTTAAACCTACCCAAGCGATTCTGAGATTGTTTTCTCGTGACACATTGGGCTTCATGTTCGTGGTAAAATTTGGTCGATATATTCAGTGTTTATTGGTGAAAAATTGCAAAATTTAGAGAAAATGTTGAAAAAATTGCATTTTTCAGAATTGAAATGCATCTGCTTGTAAAACAGACAGGTATACCACCCAAAATAGTTACTAGTTCACATTTCCCATATGTCTACTTTAGATTGGCATCGTTTTTTGAACATTATTTTATTTTTCTTGGACGTTACAAGGCTTAGAACATAAACAGCAATTTCTCATATTTTTAAGAAAATTTCAAAAGCCTTTTTTTTAAGGTACCTCTTGAGTTCTGAAGTGGCTTTGTGGGACCTATGTATTAGAAACCCTGATAAAACACCCCATTTTAAAAACTAGACCCCTCAAAGTATTCAAAACAGCATTTAGAAAGTTTTTTAACCCTTCAGGCATTTCACAGGAATTAAAGCAAAGTGGAGGTCAAATTTGCAAATTTCATTTTTCTTGCTGAATTTCAAATTTATTCATTTTTTTTCTGTAACACAGAAGGTTTTACCAGAGAAACACTACTAAATATGTATTGTCCAGATTCTGCAGTTTTTAGAAATGTCCCACATGTGGCCCTACTGCGCTCGTGGACTAAAACACAAGCCCTAGAAGCAAAGAAGCACCTAGTGCATTTTGAGTCCTCTTTTTTTATTAGAATATATTTTAGGCAGCATGCCAGGTTTGAAGAGGTGTTGAGGTGCCAAAACAGTAGGAATCCCCCAATAGTGACCCCATTTTGGAAACTACACCCCTCAAGGAATTCATTTATCGTTGTTGTTACCATTTTGACCGCACAGATTTTTCACAGCACATATTTGAATTGGGCTGTGAAATGAAAAAAATGACATTTTTTCCAATAAAATGTCATTTGTGATCAAAATTTCTTATTTTCACAGGGAACAAAATACCCCATTTTGTTGCCCAATTTGTCCTTAGTGTGGCAATACCCCATTTGTGGTGATAAACTGCCGTTTGGGCCCATGGGAGGGCTCAGAAGGAAAGGAGCGCTATATGTTTGTTGGAGTCCAGATTTTGCTGGATTGGTTTTCGGGTGCCATGTCGCATTTGCAGAGCCTCAGAGGTATCAAAGCAATGGAAACCCACCAAAAGTGACCCCATTTTGGAAACTACACCCCTCAAGGAATTCATTTATGGTTGTTGTTGTTAGCATTTTGACCACACAGCTTTTTCACAGCACCTATTTCAATTGGGCTCTGACTTTAAAAAAATGACATTTTTTCCAATAAGATGTAATTTTTTATCAAAATTTCTTATTTTCACAGGGAACAAAATACTCAATTTTGTTGCTCAATTTCTCCTGAGTGCAGCAATACCGCATTTGTGGCAATAAACTGCCGTTTGGGCCCATGGGAGGCCTCAGAAGGGAAGGAGCGCTGTGTGTTCTTTGGAGTACAGATTTTGCTGGTTTGGTTTTCGGGTGCCATGTCGCATTTGCAGAGCCCCAGAGGTATCAAAGCAACGGAAACCCATCAGAAGTGACCCCATTTTGGAAACACACCCCTCAAGGAATTCATTTATGGGTAATGTGACCTTTTAGACCCCATAGTTTCTTCACAGAACTTATTTGAATTGGGCTGGGAATTAAAAAAATATATATTTTTTCCTATAATATGTCATTTTAGCTAAAAATTTCTTATTTTCACAAGAAACAAAATACCCCATTCTGTTGCGCAATTTGTCCTGAGTGCGGCAATACCCCATTTGTTGTGATAAACTGCCGTTTGGGCCCATGGGAGGGCTCAGAAGGAAAGGACCACCATTTGGCCTACTGGGGATTTTCTGCTGCGAAGTCATGTATGCAGAAGCCCCTGAGGTACCAGTACAGTTGAAACCCGCAAGAAGTGACCCCGTTTTAATAACTACACCCTTAAGGCATTCATCTAGAGGTGTAGTGAGCATTTTGACCAGAGACCTACACCCCATAAACTGTAATGTGGGTTCTCCCGGGTATGGCAATACCCTACATGTGGCTGTTATCAGCTGCCTGGAAACACAGCAGGGCTCAGAGGGGAAAGACGAGGGGGGATAAGCTGTGCGGAGTGCATCAGGGTAAGTAAAATTGGGGTAAATTATAAACCAAGGGCTGTATGATAAATTTTAAAACTGACTTTCATACAGAGCTCTGGTTATTCGGGACACGTGTCACATTGATATATTGTGTCATCCCTTATAGCAGACTTTGCACCTCTTTTGACTTTTTCCCTTCTTGCCAGTTTGGGGAACTTCTCCTGGAAAGTGTTGCCGCCCTGGTACGATGCGTGTGGCCCCGCTTCCAGAAGTACTGGGTGCCCCCCCTTCTTGGTCCCTAAAGATTAGGTTCTTGATAATCACCTCTTGAAATTCCAGGAAAGTTCCCGTCTGGCCTGCACATCGACGTAGCACGTACGCATTGTACAATGCCATCTGTATGATGTGCCCGGCCAGCTTCTTATATCACACCGCATGGCGCTGTAGGGCTTCAGGATTTCATCTGACAAGTCCACACCTCCCATGTACCTATTGTAGTCCAGGATGCAGTCTGGTTTGGGGGTGGCCTATCCTTCATATAGCCTAAACCTGTAGGTATACCCGGATGCACTCTCGCAGCTTATACATCTTCACGCCATACCTTGCCTTCTTACCCGGCAGGTACTCGCGGAATTGAACCCTCCCTTTAAAATGTACCAGGGACTCATCAATAGAAATACACTTCTCGGGGGTGTATGCTTGGGAAAACCGGGCACTGGAATGGTCTAATAGGGGTCTCCGTTTATACAAACGGTCAAAACTGGGGTCATCTCGGGGTGGGCACGGCTCATTATCAGTATAATGTAAGAAGCGAAGTATTGCCTCATTTATTTATTTTTTTAGGTTCCAGCTCAGTTCTGAAGTTGCTTTGAGGGGCCCATATATTATAAACCCCTATCAAATACCCCATTTTAGAAACTAGACCCCTCAAAGTATTCACAACAGCATTTAGAAAGTTTATGAACCCTTTAGGTGTTTCACAGAAATTTAGAGCAAAGTAGAGGTGAAATGTACTTTATACCATTTTTTTTATAACACAAAAGGATTTATCACAGAAACGCAACTTAATACGTATTGCCCAGATTCTGCAGTTTTGAGAAATATCCCACATGTGGCCCTAGTGCGGTAATGGACTGAAGGAGCGGCCTCCGAAGCAAAGGAGCACCTAGTGGATTTTGAGGCCTCTTTTTTATTAGGCACCATGTCCGGTTTGAAGAGGTCTTGTGGTGCCAAAACATTGGGAACCCCCCAAAAGTGACCCCAATTTGAAAACTAGACCCCTTGAGGAATGCATTGTAGTTTTCTTGGGGTGCATGCGGCTTTTTGATCAGTTTTTATTCTATTTTTAGATGGCGTGGTGACTAATAAACAGCAATTCTAGCATTGTTTTTTTATTCTTTTTTTTTTACTGCGTGCACCGTGCGCTATAAATGACATATTCACTTTATTCTGCGGGGCGATACGATTACGTCGATACCAGATGTTTATAGTTTTTTCTATGTCTTATGGCGTTTGCACAATAAAATACGTTTTGTAAAAAATCATTCACTTTTTGTGTTACCTTATTCTAAGAGCCATAACGTTTTTATTTTTCAATCAATAAAGCCGTGCGAGGACTTATTTTTTGCGTAACGAACTGTAGTTTCGATCAGTACCATTTTTCGGTACATGCGACTTTTTGATCTCTTTTTATTCCATTTTTTGGGAGGTGAAGTGACCAAACAATTGTGATTGTGGTTCGGTTTATTATTATTTTCTTTTACGGCGTTCACCGTGCGGGATAAATAACAAAATAATTTTGTAGTTCAGGCCGTTACGGACGAGGCGATACCAATTATGTATAGTCTATTTGTTTGTTTATATATTTTTATTAATAATAAATGACTGATAAGGGAAAAAGGGGGATTTTTACTTTTAATACTTTTAAAACTTTTATTTTCTTATTTTTACACAACTTCTTTTAACTTTTTTTTTACTGTATTACTTTGTCCCACTAGGGGACATGAGGGCAGGAGGCCCTGATCGCTATTCTAATACACTGCACTACATGCGTAGTGCAGTGTATTAGAACTGTCAGCTACTCACTGACAGCAAGCATAGTGGGTCCTGACGTTGTCAGGACCTACTAGGCTTCCGTCTATGGCATAGCCGGACGCCATTGTTTGGTGTCCGGTTGCCATAGTCACCATCGCCGGCCGCTATCGCGTAGCAGGCCGGTGATGGCAGCTTAAACCCTGAAAAGCCACGATCTCTATAGAACGCGGCTTTTAAGGGGTTAATCAGCGGGGACACAGCGATCGGTCCCCGCTGTAAGAGCTGTGACAGCTGCTGAACAAGACAGCAGCTGTCACAGCTCCTGTATGTGTCGGGAGGACGGCAGAAACGGCTTTTACTCCTGAGACGTACTATTAGGTCATGGAGCGCGAACGATACAGCTGCCATGACGTAATAGTACGACCAGGAGCGGGAAGGGGTTAAAAAAATTTGATAAAAAGTAGCATCTACTCCAAAATGGTACCTATAAAAACGACAAGTCGTCCCACAAAAAAGAGCCTTTATACAACTGCATCAGCGGAAAAATAAAAAAGTTATGGCTCTTGAAATATAGAGGCACAAAAACAAATAATTTGGAGAAAAAAGGGTTTTTACTGTGTAAAAGTAGTAAAACATACAAAATCGATATAGATCTGGTATCGTTGCAATCGTAACAAATAAATAAAGTTATTGTGTTATTTATACCACACGGTAAACGGCGTAAATTTAGGACGCAAATATGTGTGGCGAAATTGCTGGTTTTTTTCTATTCCCCCCAAAAAAAGTTAATAAAAGTTAATTAATAATTCTATGTACCCCAAAATGGTGCTATTAAAAAATACAACTTGTCCCGCAAAAACTAATACCTTTTACAGCTAAGTCGACGCAAAAATAAAAAAGTTATAGCTCTTTGAATGAGACGATGTAAAAACTTAAAAAATAGCTTGGCCATTAAGGCCTAAAATAGGCTGGTCATTAAGGGGTTTAGCACAGTGAATGCTGCTCCTAAATCCATGCAAAAGACCTTGAGTTTTGAGACAAATCCAAAAGTGATATTGAATCTCTCCATCCTATTGGCAACAAGGGGGTTTCCTAGGCAATGTTTGGGGGCTTTGCTGCATGATGCGAAACAAAAAAAAAAATCGAACAATTAGCTCAATTAGTGAGCCAAAGTGCATGCCCACAGGGGTAACTTAGATGTAAAGTCAGTGACAGAACAATGAAACTATGAACCCAATGAATGTTATAATATAGCTGACGTATAGTCTGCATTTGGATTATCATATAACAATTTAACACTTTGGAAAAAAAAACGTTTAACAATGCATGGAAAATCTGACCTGTCATTAGCTGGGTTACAGTATTTTGGCGAAGAAAATTGTAAACATCCATAAAGAGCACATCTGATCCTTTAATAGACACAAATGGACAGTGGCCAGATATGAAAAATTATGTCCAAACATTATATAACCGCCACTTCTACTACAAAATATTACCTACGTCCATTTTTATAAATGACCCCCATTGTATACTACAAACTATCACATTGAAAGAAACATTTCTACGAATGTCTTACCAGTTCTTCCAAAGTAGCCATGCCCTTATTTCTGAGACGGAGGGTTTCTTTCCCACTGGACATTTTCCCTTCACTGGCACATTTATTGGGTTTGCCTCTTTGGCCAATCATATCTAGGGAAACACCAAAACCAAATTTCAACCGGCAGCCAAACATAGCCAAGCATCAAAACCATATTTTAAGATTTGACATTATAAACCTTTTCTTTTACATTATCAGGTCTCCCTTTGAATTAAGCATTGAATGTCTGTTTAATGTCTGTCTTAGCATTTCCAGACTTCTGTTATATTTTACAACAACTAGCGTCCTATCTTAGGATCTATCACGTTTTTACTATATTCTTAAAGCAAACATGTATTTTCAAGACACAAGTTTTTGTTGCTTTTGTATTCATTTTTCATTATGTTTCAGTTTAAAGAAACAACAAAAACAAGTGTAATATTAGACAACCCAGCCAAACCTGTAACAGAACACTGTCAACAGCTGCTATGAGGGTGTATTCACATGTGCAGGTTTTGATTATGCTTTTCTTATTTCAGTTTTTTTTAAGGCAGTTTTGAAGCCAAATCCAGGTGTAGATCACAAAGGGAGAGAAAGTATAAATGACATATACTACTTTTCCTTATATTTGAATCCATTCCAGTTTTTTATTTCAAAAACTGCAAAAAAAAACAGAACAAAATCAGGGAAAAAAAGTGGCATACACTTTCTTTGAGCGATTTCTGCCTCTAACCTCTTATTGAAATCAATGGGAGGCAGCAAAACCCTGCGGCACTCATTTGGAGTTTTTTTTCCTTGTGGTTTTTGTATTAGCCTAAACGACTAAAAAATACTTGAAAACAAAAGCTGAAGGAATTTTGAGGAAGATTTTTTCTGCCTGCAAAAAAATCTGTGTGAACTAGGCCTAAGTCCAAATATGGCAATCAGAATAAACCCCTGAATCAACGTCCTGTCTTCAGAATCTAGTACAGAAGTTGTAATATTATATTTTTCAAGAAAGGCACCCAGGCCTTCCTTGAACTTGCTCAAAGAATCAGCCATCACAACATCCTGGACAGAGAGTTCTATAGTCTCACCAAAATACGGCGCGTAAAAAGACGCCCGCGGAATAGAAGTGCATGTCACTTCTTGGGTAATTTTTGGAGGCGTTTTTCATTGACTCAATTGAAAAACAGCTCCAATAATGGCCGTAAAATACGCCGCGAAAAACGCGAGTTGTTACAAAAACGTCTGAAAATCAGGAGCTGTTTTTGCTTGAAAACAACTCCGTATTTTCAGACGTTTTTTGCTAAGCGTGTGAACATACCCTCACAGTAAAGAATCCCCATCTGTGACAGTGGTGAAACCTTTTTTCCTCTAGACGTAGGATGCTCCCTTGTCCTTGTTACAGGCCTAGGTGTAAAAAGATCAATAGAAAGATCTCTATACTGTCCAATTATATATTTGTACATTGTAATTAGATCGCCCCTAAGCCGTCTTTTTTCTAATCTGAATAACCCCAAATTTGATAACCTTTCCTAGTACTTCAATCCGCCCATTCCCTTAATTACCTTGGTCACCCTACTTTGTACCCGTTCTAGTTCAGCCCACTCCTTATACACAGTTTCCCAAAATTGTACACAATATTCCATGTGATTTCTGACTAGTGGCTTGCATAGAGGAAAAACTATGTTCTTGTCATGAGCATCTATGCCTCTATTAACCAGTTCAGGACCGGGCTATTTTGATCCTTCAGGACCAGTGTAATGGCAGGAAGGAGGTGAAGGGAACAAGTGAGCCCTAATCTACCCACCGCCCTGTCCCTGCCTACTTGCAACGACCCGCCCTAGGCGACGGGGTACAACTTGGCGGCGGTCCCTACGCTGTCTAAGTGCAAGGGAGTACAAACAGGGAACACGCAAGGGAATACAGTAGCCCACGGAACGCCGCGAGGAAACGGAGCGGTGAATGAGCCAGTCAGGATCAGGAAGTAGTGGAGTATACAAACGGGAGCACGGAGCAGAAGCAAGCCAGGGGCAAAGCGAAGCAGGATAAACGGAACTGAAGCAAGGCAGAAGCACGGCAGAAGCAGGCTGGAGCAAGAAGCAGTGGGCCAGGAATCCAAGAAGAATAACAAGCAAGGAGGAAGAGAAAACGGCAGGTATAAATGGACAGGGGGTGGAGCTAACTCTGACTGACCAGGCCGCGATAGGCTCTCCCACTCCTGAGCCTGCCACCCTGATTGGTGGGAGCAGGTGTCAGTCTCAGAGGTCTGGCCTCAGGTGTCGACTGATTAATCCTGGGAGTATACCCAGACGTATTGCCTGGCAGATCCTTTACAACCAGACACCGTTTAGCCCTTTTTAGCACTCGTTAAACAGCTATATTTTTTATTTGTTGCACTAGCGACGTGATTTTTGCGATGTTTTTTTCCGCAGAAAACATGGTTTATTTTCTTATCATTTGTATACACATCCTTTTTGCTATTTTAGAATCTTTAGGCTTAAAGTTTGAAAATAATAGTAAAAAAATAAGCTTTTTTACGTTTTAGCTATTTTTTTCTGGTAATAACATAGTTTTACTCTAAAATAGACCTTTTATTTGTGATCGTCATTGTCTACCGTAAATTTTAATATATTACATGTCTATTTTAGAGTAATTGGCTCAGGACTAGCGTTACGACAATCATTGGCAGGGGGAACGTTTTTTTGGGGGTGGGTATTTTATGTGTATTTATTATTAAAAAAATGTGCACTTTACTTTTTTTTTTATTACTATGGTCTGTCCCGCAAAGGTCAGAAAATACCTTTGGGGGACTTTATTTTTTTTTTTCTTTCTTCTTCTACACCATTTTTTTCCACTGTAACTGGGGCTGTATATATGAACAGTGACGTCAAGGGCTTTCTCAAGACAGATGTCCCTGCCAGAGAGATTGCATTGCCCTCGCACTCCATACTTGGAAGCCCTTGACGTCACTGTCCATTATCATTAAAAAAAAAAACATTTATTTTTCATTTATAGAATAATAATCTCATTTTTGACTACTTTTGTACTGTATTAATGTTTAACCCCCTTTCCCTTTTACAGCGACAAAGGCCATGGATTGGCCGAAACATCCATTCAAGTCGCCATTTATACTTGAATATATGATATGCAGCCGTTCGTGCTACAATAAAAAGTATTTTTGCATTAAATCTACTTGTTCCTTCAGTGTGTGCTGGGGTTCTACGACTACATATTTTGGGATTTCTTCCCAACTCTACTAGCAACACACCAATATAGAAAAAAAGGTATTTTTTATTTTGTTTCTAATGCCAGTGGCAGAGTGCGACGTTTCGGTCTAGGTGACCTTCATCAGGCACTGAGCCGTGCTGGGCAACTGAATTGACGAGCGCTAGTGGTGCTGATATATTATATTTATGTTTGGGTTGGGCCCCTATCCGTGCAAAACCTCACCCTTCCACGTATCTGGTGCTATCTGAACCTTTACACAAATCTACTAGCAACACGTCACACTAAGAGGAGTGAATCCCAATATTTATTCTAGATCCCTGGCCAGAGGAATTCCTACACTCTGGCCAGGGATTCTTCTCCTGTAGAAGCCCCTGGGGTCACTACACATATATGGACACTGACATGAGGGGCTCCTCCTGGAGAGGAATCCCCGGCCAGAGCGTTGCCGATGCTCTGGCCGGGGATTCCGCTTCTGGAGAAGCCCCTAGCCTCACTATCCATATATGGACAGTGACATCAGGGGCTACTCCTGGAGCGTAATCCCTGGCCAGACCTTTACCAACGCTATGGCCAAGAGTTCCACTCCTTGAGGGAGTCCCTGACGTCACTGTCCATATATGGACAGTGACGTGAGGTGCTCCTCCTGGAGCGGAATCCCCGGCCACAGTGGGCCAATGCTCTCTACAGGGGGGTTAGCGCTATCTATAGGCAGGATGGCACTATCTTCAAGGCAGTGTGGCACTATCTACATGGACATTGTGGCACTATATGGGCACCATTTACATGGGCACCATTTACATGTATATACTGTATGGAGGCATTATACTGTGCGGGGGAAACTATTTGGCAATGTACTATGTGGGAGGAATTATGGGGTATTATACTGTAAGGGGCAGCTATGTGGAATTATACTATCTGGGGGTTTTATGGGGGCATTATACTGTGGGGAGGCAATATGGGCGCATGACACTTTGTGTGGCTTAAAAGGAAAAATCTTGTGATACTTGAAAGTTGGGAGGTATGATTTTAACAGTAAGTAAATTAAAAAAGTTGATATATATCAGTTATTGTTAGAAGAATTTTCCATACTTATCAAAAATTATTCAAGTTTTCACCTAAATAAGAGCTTCATTTTATTCTCGCGGCAAGGAGTCAAGTAGCAGATCAGCAGTTGTCTGCCTTCATTACATAAGCACAAGTTTATATACACATATCAAGGCGTATTTGCAATGCGATTGTCTTTCCTGTCATATGAAATGTTTTACACCTCAGAATGAGATTAGGCCACAGTTGGACTTCCTCTGGAGATTGCAATCTTTATTCAGAAGTTCACCCATCTCACCCACTTAAAACTACAACATATTTAACTCTTTGTCAACTAAAGCATTTTCTGAGAAGCCTGCATGCACATTTAATATCTATTACATGAAGAATACATTTTTAATAAAACTTTCCTAACAATCCCCACTGTTATAAATTTATCAAGAAATGTTTTGTGAGATATCCAGGACAGGTACTCTTCTTTTGAATCTCTTGGCACATTGTCTTTGTCACTGAGGTCTGAATTAACCTTTGGGTCAATCCTCTTATGCAGGGTATCGCACCACATCCACAAACAGTCAATATACTGGCAACAATGGTTACCAGGCCAGTCCATTTTCCAAACTACCCCTCAATCCATGAGGCGAAGATGTCATTTATTCCATATTTTTCCGCAAGCTCTTCAGACAGGGAATTGAGTCCTTCCAATGCCTTGGTAAAACTACCATCAGGAGCTGTATTATTGGGAATAAAAGTACAACAGAAGATACCAAACATTTTGCAAACACGCCCTTTTTTCTGCTAGTAACATATCCAGGGCCAATCTATTTTACCATGTCATTAAATATATAGGTCCCAACTGATCTGCAATGCCCTTTATTGCATCTTTGGTATAATTAACAAATCTCTGTTGATTGTGATAAATATAATTAATCCAGTCGACATTCTTTTTTATCGTAGACCACCAGAAATGTACAGACTCGAAGCCTGATGCAATCTGATTTCAGGCCTTAAACTCATTTGGCACCCCTCGGGGTACTCCTATTCCATCTATGTATATTCTATGGTCAAAGGAACCTCCAGGGATGGACCCTGAATCGCTTATATCGATTCAGATCGTCTCCAGGGCTTTTTCTCATTCTCTGAAACTCAGGTGCTAAAAACAAGTGGAGTGGCATCAGAAGCTGAACCAGAGTACAGCCTCCCTGCCACTTGGCCTTCCTGTTTCCACATAGCCACCAGAGATCAGTCCTTGCCCATGTCTGGTTGGTAAACCAATTAGAGGAGTCATTATTATTATCGGTCACAAAACTCTTCATTGAGGTTCCCTACTTTCTTACCTTGCCCATTCCTCAGAAAGCAGGTGTAGTTGCCTGGGTAAGCAACTACTAACGGAGGAATTTCATCTCTCCCCACAGGTTGGTACAATAAAGAGAATGTCTTACATAATTTATCACCTGGATTATATGATGCATTATGTCAAGATAACACGTATTGCAGACCTTGTGGGTTCTCCTTATCTGATATCCTGAAAGGTATAGTAGCCAGATGTGGCCTAGTTTTTCCACAAGCGATACAGTTAGTTCTAATATTTTGGATTGCAGTGTATTCTATCCAGTCTAACCATTCATGTTTATCACTGTAACCTGTTTCTAATATCACTTTATCTTCATTAGCGAAGTTGGCCAGATAGACTATAGACGGTAGGTCTATCTCCGGGGATAAAGAACTTTCAGTTGCATTCTTTTTCTTAAAGAGACTCTGTCACCACATTATAAGTGGCCTATCTCCTACATAAGGGCACAGCAGTGCTTTTTATTTAGAAAAACAATCTATTTTTAGCACTTTATGAGTGATTTTTAGCTTTATGAAAATTAGTTTCTTAATGCCCAAGTGGGCGTGTTTTTGCTTTAGACCAAGTGGGCGTTGTACAGAGGAGTGTATGACGCTGACCAATCAGCGTCATACACTTCTCTCCATTCATTTACACAGCACATAGCGATATAGCTATATCGCTATGTGCAGCCACATACACAAAGACTAACGTTACTGCAGTGTCCTGACAGTGAATATACATTACCTCCAGCCAGGACGTGATGTGTATTCAGAATCCTGACACTTCTGAATCTTTTCTGTGAGATTTCCAGCAAGGCAAACGTAATCTCGTTTTAAATGACAGTTTACAGCGTAATCTCGCGAGATTTTGTTTGCTTTGCTGGAAATCTCACAGAAAAGATTCAGAAGTGTCAGGATTCTGAATAAACATCACATCCTGGCTGGAGGAAATGTATATTCATTGTCAGGAAACTGCACTAACGTTATAAAGTGTTTATGTGGCTGCACATAGCGATATAGCTATATCGCTATCTGCTGTGTAAATGAATGGAGAGAAGTGTATGACGCTGATTGGTCAGCGTCATACACTCCTCTGTACAGATTTGCGGTTAAGCAAAAGAGAGAGAAGTGCCTTTATTTCCAGGCGGCTATAGTAGTAGGTATATGTTAAAACATAGCTTTTATTAATTAGGATTAAATGTAATTAGGACAAAATGAATAATGTTTAAAAATTAGACAAAGTTCACTGACAGGGATAGATTTTGCATCAGTCAGATGCAATCGATATACAATGAAGTCTGTCTAGGCTTGTGTCTCCTACAGCGTCTGCAGAACGCCGGGTTACACAGATAAGTAGCGTCTGTGTCTAAGTCAGTGAAACATATGAAGTTAAAAAATAGTGGGAAGCCCCCCCGACATGTTTCGCTGCATCCGCAGCGTCCCCAGGGGTTCAAATGGGGCAACTAAGAGAGAGTATCTTGTGCATAGTCACTATTCCAAACCATCTATTCCAAAAACTACTTGGCTTCCTCCTCCTATCAAAGGCTCCCATCCTTGTGGTAGATGCTCGTTTTGCCCTCTGATGCCAACCACCAAGTCTTTTACTAACCCGGTTGATGGTAAATCTTATACCATCAAACAATTCATCAACTGCCATAGCAGTGGAGTTGTTTACGCGATACGATGCCCTTGTCCCAAATTGTATATAGGCAAAACTTTACAGCAATTAAGAAGACGGATCTCAAAACATTTAAGCACAGTTGTCAGTGGTGAGGACACTCCACTCTCTAGACACATCAGATCCATCAGATCCATAAATACAAAGAATCTCCAAATCTGGGGAATTACCCAATTACAATTGGGACCCAGAGCTGGTAATCTTGATAGGAAACTACTTCAAGAGGAAGCTCGATGGATCCATAGGTTGAGCTCATTGAGCCCCCTTGGTCTCAATGAAGGCTTCACTTATACAGCTTTTCTTTGATAGGTACTATACCTTTAATTTAACCTCTATTTTTCTCCCCCCCCCCCCCTTTCTTTTGGGGCAATTTTCCTTTATATCGCCATTTATATACAACACTGTATATCTGTGACTCTACACATCTAATGAATACGGATATCTATAAACTAATACATAAACAATATGGATATTATTATAGAATTTTTATCAATACGGTGCATTCTACCTGCTATTTTAGCCTTATGTGTAATCTACAATGTCCCTTCTTTCCAACCCTTATTATTTTTATTTATTTTTATACCTATATGTTCCCATGTCCATGTCAGTACTAATTTTATGGGTCTTCTTGTGGGGACCAATATATCTATACCATAGGACATTTAATTTCCACACCCTTCTCTTATAATTTTTATATTATTCATTTTTTCTATTAGCTACTACATTCCCTTCACTTATCAGCACTATATCTTACTTTTCTTAGTATCATATTATATTACAAGTTTTTCTCTCCTCACTTAATCCCTCTATTCTCTTTCACACTTTTACACTGACTGGATGTCATTTACTACACATCCCTTTCACTTATTGAGCGTTCCCAAATACTATCTCACTATTCATTTCCTTATTTCTTTATTAATTAATTCATCTACTACATTCATTTACAAATAAACACACCATATTCATTCCCTTTTTATTTAATTTATTCACTTCATCTTTCCTTTTTATTTTATTTCAACACCCAGCATTATTTAATGTTAATATATGGTCCTTCCCATATCGTTCAGAGACATTGGCAATATATACCATTGTATACTTTTCTTCAGGCTTTCTGCCGATAATCCTTACTTACCTTTACTTCCTCTGCCTCCGATTTTCTAAGTATGGTGACATGTGCAGTCCATACTCCTCCACACTTAGTCTCAGCTTCACTTCATTGTACTTTAATACTAAACACGCAGGCGCGCCTCGCTCCTGCGTGATTGGTGCATTCTCCCCTAAGCTTTGTTTGGCCGACGGAGCTGTCCGTCATTCGCATCACGGCCGGACTGTGCCAACCCTCCTAATTGGTTCCTTATGATCCACGCCCACTGGCATGGCGGCCCGAGGGCTTAAGAGGGACGGATCTCTCACGCGCCGTTAGTTGCCCCATTTGAACCCCTGAGGACGCTGCGTATGCAGCGAAACATGTCGGGGGTGCTTTCCACTATTTTTTAACTTCATATGTTTCACTGACTTAGACACAAACGCTACTTATCTGTGTAACCCGGCGTTCTGCAGATGCCGTAGGAGACACAAGCCTAGACAGACTTCATTGTATATCGATTGCATCTGACTGATGCAAAATCTATCCCTGTCAGTGAACTTTGGCTAATTTTTTAACATTATTCATTTTGTCCTAATTACATTTAATCCTAATTAATAAAAGCTATGTTTTAACATATACCTACTACTATAGCCGGCTGGAAATAAAGTCACTTCTCTCTCTTTTGCTTAACCGCAAATCTGTATCTTTTCATGACATTTCAATGCCTGCCAGCCTGCTGGGTCTCCCTTTGTTTCTTACCTGCTAGATCATTTTGGGTTAATCACCCTTTTCTGACCCACTCCCCACTGTGGATAAAGTCATTATTTGTATTTCCCCTATCAATCCAATAGGGGATGGCGAGTTTCCTGTCCCAAAAATTACACTCTGGTGATCTTTCTGCGGAAGTGGCCAGTGTCTTTTCTATTGACAACTTACCTTTTCACCACCTTGATGTACACACTGCCTTTAAAGGAACAGTGTCACCCCCAAAAAATTTTTAATATGTTAAAGATGTTAGTGCTTTATTAAAAACGTTTGGATTAATTTGTGTGTTTGTGTGTTACTTTTTTTTATTTTTACACTTTTTCTTCCCTATGGGGGCTGCCATTTTTTTTTCCATTTCTGTATGTGTCGATTAACGACACATACAGACATGGAATACGGCAGCTCCAGTCCCATAGGGACTGCGAACGGGGCCCGTTCCATCCACTATCGTGTACGCCGCTGTGTGGGAACGGCGCATGCGCCGCTCCCACACAGTTCAATTTGAAATGCGCGCCGTCCGGCGCCATTTTCCTGTGAACCGGAAGTCGCGGCCGGACAGTAAGATTACTACTTCCGGTCGCGGCTTCCGGACTTGTGCACATGGAGCAGCGGCAGCAGACGGAGCGGATGGACCGGAGGGAGCGGCGGCGACTGGAGCAGGTAAGTTATTTCTATGTATGTTCGTGTTTCAGTGTGTGTTTACTACTGTATGTAAACCTACTACACTGTGTGTTAGCTCAAAAAATGGCGACACACAGTGTAGGAGGTTAGACCGTTCAAACCCCTCATTTCTCCCGGCACTAGCCAGGATAAAGGAGGGGGGGATTCTGAGAGCTCACTAGAGCGAGGGATTTTTACCCAATTTTGCAGCATAAAGCAATGTGGTTGCTTTACCACATGCAATGCTGCAATTTTGGGAATGGCTCCATCTAGTGACCAGTGCTGGGAAATATTATAAATTGAATCCAATTTATAATATTTCCTGACTCGTGAAAAAAAAAAAAAAATTAGAACAATGTTTAATCACCTACACACTAATTGTTTAACTAAAAAAAAAAAAACATGTTTTGCTGGCAACACATTCCCTTTAAGGATCTTCAAAAAACATACAAACAATACGTAAGATCCTACTGGGAGATTACTAGCCTAGATACACATGTCCAACAAAAAATCATTTATAGAGGATTACGTATCAACATCATACCTAATGCACTTCGCAATGATAGTATTTTTCTTAAAGGTTGGGAAGACCTATTAACTGATAGCTCTTTGCGTATGCTTCAATACCTTCTTGACTTCGAAAAACGTGCGTTTGAAAAAATTAAACTTCAGCTCTCTAAAGAGATTGAGGACATTAAAATCTTTAGTACAACATCTGATTTCAACGACTGTGAAATTAAATTACAGAGGAATATTGAAAACTTACAAAGGGACATAAAAGAGCGAAAACATCGCAAATATATACGAGATCGTAAGGATTTCTAAACAGGACAGGCATATTCGTTTCGTAGACATATCCCTACTGGCACTTATAGAGAGGCTAGATCCACCGATTACTCAGAGTCTGACGTCTCGGGTACAGATGACCCTAGACCTTCCTTTGACGATAAGAGACTAGGGACTAAGCGCAAAACCAATAATAGGAGATACAACCCCCCTAAAATAACTTTCTTGCCACCAAAGGGAAATAGACAAACATGTCCTGGACCATCAGGACAAGAGAATCCATCCATAGCACCTGTCCTGGCGCCTTCCTCTACTTCATCCTTTGCTTTACCCACCATGTTCACCACCAGCGCACTTGCTGCGCCTTTAACAGCAGGAAAGAACATGGGTCTATTGGGGACAAATACATCCATATCAAGCGGGATTGGGAGGACATCAGCTGCTCTGAACACTCCCTCTCCTTTTTTAGGACCACCCAATATGAACTGGAGTCAGACGAACTAAATGACCTTGACTCCAATATCTCCACCACCTGTGAGGGTGGTATGCAAATTTATAATCTTTCATCCTACAAACTGAATCCTTATCAGATGACACTTTTACAGAAGGGCCTTTCATACACTCCTACTCCTGGATATGATGAATATGAAGATGTGAATTTATTTACGCGTAAATTAGCCTTACACAAACTTTTTAGGACTAATTCCTCTCCTATCTCCTCATCTACTTACAATGCATTGAGGACCCTTACCGATCTAGAGGCACTTCTTGATGAGAATGAATTTGGAGCCATTGCGGCTACTGGTCCCTTTTCATCTTTGCGACCAAAGTCACGCATGACACCACCTTTCTCCCAGTATGGTCACATAGACATTTTTGTTAAAATGGTCAGCGCAGACTTACACAAATTAAAATGTAATAAATCCAAAGTCCTTGGCAATCTCAACAAGATGGAGCAGGCTGCGCTGGCTGAACTTAACAAGAATGAATCCATTATCATTAAGCCATCGGACAAAGGGGGCAATATTGTCATCTTGGATAGGGCGGATTACACGGACATGGTCCATAGACTCCTAGATGATAGATCTACCTACACCATTCTTATGAAAAATCTCACTGAAGATTTTCTTAAAAAATTACATTCCTTGTTAACTCAAGCGAAATCCCAGGATCTTCTCACTGTGGATGAGTTCAAAAGGATGTATAACTCAAACCCTACTCTGTCCACTTTTTATGCCTTACCTAAGGTCCACAAAACATCCCGTCCTATACCGGGTAGACCCATCGTTTCGGGCAACGATAACCTTACGCAGGGGATCAGTTCATATGTTGATGAGATGCTTGCACCCTTTGTCTCAGCCTTACCCTCATATCTCAGAGACACCAAGGACACTGTCACCAGGATCCAGGGAATTTCTGTTACTTCCTCTACTTTAATAGCTAGCATTGACATTGAATCTCTATATACAAATATCAGACATGACTTGGGTTTAATTGCTGTCCAACACTTTTTGAGCACTAAGGGAACTCAGTTTCAAGCACATAATGCACTTATTATTTCTTTACTCCAATTCCTTCTGTCACACAATTATTTCATTTTCGATGGTAAATTCTATCAGCAAATAAAAGGTACGGCTATGGGCACAGTATGCGCACCCACGTACGCCAACCTTTTTTTAGGTTGGTGGGAAGATACTTGTGTTTTCAATGAAGATTTGTCTTATTTTACTTGTCACATTTCCTTTTGGGGCAGGTACATTGATGACATTCTTATATTTTGGGATGGGGATAAAACACTTTTTCTAGACTTTATGGAAATTCTTAACGTCAATGATATAGGCATGAAATTTACATTTGAAATACACGAACAAGAGATTAATTTTCTTGACCTCAGGATTTCCTTGGATCCTGGTGGTAGTGTCCATACCGACATCTATCGCAAGACTACTGCCACTAACAATTTCCTTCATTGGGAAAGTTATCATCCTCCAGCCCTGAAAAAGGGAATACCGATAGGACAGTATCTCAGAGCAAAGCGCAATTGCTCTGAAGAGATGTCGTATCAATCCGAGTGTGACAAGCTGTATCTCAAATTCCGCGCGAGGGGATACCCCAAGAAATTTCTACACAGGGCGTATGCTAGGGCCCGAGCCACTACCAGAGAAGAGCTACTACATGGAAGGAGGAAGGAAAAGCATATTTCTGTATCCACGATCAGATGTATAGGAAATTTTGACGTGTGTTCCCCACAGGTTTTCAAAATACTCCAAAAACATTGGCCGATCCTTCAGGCCGACCCTGATCTTGCTAATGTCATTTTGAATATACCCAATATAACCTATCGCAGCGGTAAAAATCTGAGAGAGTATCTTGTGCATAGTCACTATTCCAAACCATCTATTCCAAAAACTACTTGGCTTCCTCCTCCTATCAAAGGCTTCCATCCTTGTGGTAGATGCTCGTTTTGCCCTCTGATGCCAACCACCAAGTCTTTTACTAACCCGGTTGATGGTAAATCTTATACCATCAAACAATTCATCAACTGCCATAGCAGTGGAGTTGTTTACGCGATACGATGCCCTTGTCCCAAATTGTATATAGGCAAAACTTTACAGCAATTAAGAAGACGGATCTCAAAACATTTAAGCACAGTTGTCAGTGGTGAGGACACTCCACTCTCTAGACACATCAGTTCCATACATAATGGAAATACAAAGAATCTCCAAATCTGGGGAATTACCCAATTACAATTGGGACCCAGAGCTGGTAATCTTGATAGGAAACTACTTCAAGAGGAAGCTCGATGGATCCATAGGTTGAGCTCATTGAGGCCCCTTGGTCTCAATGAAGGCTTCACTTATACAGCTTTTCTTTGATAGGTACTATACATTTAATTTAACCTCTATTTTTCTCCCCCCCCTTTCTTTTGGGGCAATTTTCCTTTATATCGCCATTTATATACAACCCTGTATATCTGTGACTCTACACATCTAATGAATACGGATATCTATAAACTAATACATAGACAATATGGATATTATTCTAGAATTTTTATCAATACGGCGCATTCTACCTGCTATTTTAGCCTTATGTGTAATCTACAATGTCCCTTCTTTCCAACCGTTATTATTTTTATTTATTTTTATACCTATATGTTCCCATGTCCATGTCAGTACTAATTGTATGGGTCCTCTTGTGGGGACCATATATCTATACCATAGGACATTTAATTTCCACACCCTTCTCTTATAATTTTTATATTATTCATTTTTTCTATTAGCTACTACATTCCCTTCACTTATCAGCACTATATCTTACTTTTCTTAGTATCATATTATATTACAAGTTTTTCTCTCCTCACTTAATCCCTCTATTCTCTTTCACACTTTTACACTGACTGGATGTCATTTACTACACATCCCTTTCACTTATTGAGCGTTCCCAAATACTATCTCACTATTCATTTCCTTATTAATTAATTCATCTACTACATTCATTTACAAATAAACACACCATATTCATTCCCTTTTTATTTAATTTATTCACTTCATCTTTCCTTTTTATTTTATTTCAACACCCAGCATTATTTAATGTTAATATATGGTCCTTCCCATATCGTTCAGAGACATTGGCAATATATACCATTGTATACTTTTCTTCAGGCTTTCTGCCGATAATCCTTACTTACCTTTACTTCCTCTGCCTCCGATTTTCTAAGTATGGTGACATGCGCAGTCCATACTCCTCCACACTTAGTCTCAGCTTCACTTCATTGTACTTTAATACTAAACACGCAGGCGCGCCTCGCGCCTGCGTGATTGGTGCATTCTCCCCTAAGCTTTGTTTGGCCGACGGAACTGTCCGTCATTCGCATCACGGCCGGACTGTGCCAACCCTCCTAATTGGTTCCTTATGATCCACGCCCACTGTCATGGCGGCCCGAGGGCTTAAGAGGGACGGATCTCTCACGCTCCATTAGTTGCCCCATTTGAACCCCTGAGGACGCTGCGGATGCAGCAAAACATGTCGGGGGGGCTTCCCATTATTTTTTAACTTCATATGTTTCACTGACTTAGACACAGACGCTACTTATCTGTGTAACCCGGCGTTCTGCAGACGCCGTAGGAGACACAAGCCTAGACAGACTTCTTTGTATTCATTTTGTCCTAATTACATTTCATCCTAATTAATAAAAGCTATGTTTTAACATATACCTACTACTATAGCCGCCTGGAAATAAAGGCACTTCTATATTAGAAACCTTCTTTACTGCTAAACCTACTAATATTGGCAATAATAAACTTCTCCTCCATGGTACATATTGGTCATAATTGTCACACTGTCACTTACTGTCCTAATGGGACTTTTGCCCCTGCAGCTATAAAAGGTCGTGGGCAGCATCTTTCTCAAACCTAAAGAAACCCAGGTAACATAACTTCCGGGCTCTCATTTCTGCCATGTTCTTCTTACTTATGAGTGACAACAACCAGTGACCTTCACCTCATACCTCCACATAAAACAACTCAAGTTGTTATTCACAATACCGTGGCATGTTTATATACATTATAATTATAAACCTCGGAGAATAGGGTCTAAACTAAGAAAATAATGCTATCACCAATCTCAAGCTATCACCCCTCAGGTTTGGGTCTCATCAGTTCATTGACAAGTCCTGTACATCAAATCAAACAAACAAACAAACAAACAAACAAACAAACACCTTTTATATAAAAAAAACTTCTCTGTCCCTCTGTACAGGGCACATAGAAATGTGTAGTTACTGGGTGATTTTATTTGCACTTGGTGTTACACTTTTCAGCAGGATTTGTACCTTCATCTGAGCTGATTACCTGTAACATCTCCTACTCACAGAAATATTCACAAATATCATATGTTTATCTGACAAGTGTCTGTCATGTCCGTGGCTGCGGGCCGTCTGCTCCAATCTCCTCCTGACAGCCGCAGCCACGAGTCGGCAAGCGCTGGCCCCAGCCTCCTCCTCAGGAGACACCAGCGCTCGCTTCCACTCACCTCAGCCGGATCCCGTAGTGTGCGCACACCGGACTTTGATGAACATCAGGCCATGAGTACCCTGGACTATAAGAGGGGTCCAGTCCCCTGCTTCGATGCCTTAGCATTGTTGTTGTTTCCTAGTTT
Source organism: Rhinoderma darwinii (assembly GCF_050947455.1). NCBI lineage: Eukaryota > Metazoa > Chordata > Amphibia > Anura > Rhinodermatidae > Rhinoderma > Rhinoderma darwinii. The sequence continues at coordinate 252,941,560 of NC_134687.1, read as the reverse complement.
GTCTATGTGATGGCCTCCTAGTGTGTTCCTGTTCCTGTTCCCTACATTCCGTACTATCCTGGTCGAGTACTGTGCTGAGCCAGTTCCAGACGAGCCTGCCTTGCTACTGTCCGGGCTGCCACAGGTACCCTATACGAACTATAGACATTGACCTGCGCCCTGTTGGCCAGTAGCCATATCGTAAAGGCGGTACGGCCCAGTGGGTCCACAGACCCATCGTGACAGTATGCTCAGGCCATGGACCCCGCTGGTCAATTCAAGTATATGATGACGTCTCAAGAGATACGGGCGGATATGCTACATCACCGGTCTCGACAGGACCAACTCCTCCAGGCGTTGAACATTCTTGCTCGTCGACAGGAGGGACAAACTGCCGTTCCTCCTACTACACCTTCTGGCAGTGTTAACCCTCAGACTACACCTCTTGGCAGTGTTGACCCGCGTGTTTCTTTGCCACTTCCTGACCGCTATGATGGAGACACAAGTACCTGTCATGGATTTCTGTATCAGTGCCAGATCCATTTCAGCCTGTATAGTAGGACATTTTCGTCTGATGGCGCAAGGGTCGCTTTCATCATCTCTCTCCTCACTGGCAAGGCTCTTGCATGGGCGAAACCCTAGCTGGGAGAGACAAGGACCAGAGACCCGTGACTTCCAAGCCTTCCTCCGGACTTTTCACATGGTGTTTGAGGAGCCTGGTCGGGTCTCATCTGCAGCGGCCTCTTTGATTAACCTACGCCAAGGAGACACCTCCATGAGTACGCCATCCACTTCGTTACCCTGGCAGGAGAGCTGTTATGGAACAATGAGGCCCTGGTGGCTACATTCTGGCATGGACCAGCTCCTAAAATTAAGGACGAACTTGCCGCTCGTGATCTGCCGTCTACCCTGGATGACCTCATCCTTCTGTCCGCCCGGATTGATATACGGATCCGAGAACGCCTCCAGGAGGTTCGTCAGGGGGGAGTTCTTCCTAGTCTGGCTCCTACTTTGCAGCAACCCCTGCTGTCCTCAGATGTCGATTTTCCTAAGGAGTCTGTGATAATGGACCAGTGTAAGCTATCCACCCAGGAGAGACAACGCAGACGCACTTCTGGACTCTGTCTTTATTGCGGCCTCGGTGGCCATCTTGTGCGCCTGTGTCCCCAAAGATCCCAAAGCCTAGGGTTGCTTGGAGTGACAACCTTGAGTAAGAGAGGACTTCCGTCTAAAATTGTCTATACCTGTGACCATAGTGTCCGGTGAGAGAACGCATCAGGTCTCTGCGTATCTGGACTTTGGATCCGCTGCTAATTTTATCCGTAGAGACCTGGTGGACCTTCTTCAATTACCCACCACCCCTCTGGAGAGCCCGTTGACAGCTGCTTCAGTAAATGGACTACCTCTGCCAGACCCAGTTATAACTGTGACCAAGCCGCTGAGGCTCCAAGTAGGGGCTCTTCACTCCAAACTTCTGTTGTTCTATGTCCTATCCAAAGCTGTTAACCCTGTGTTGCTGGGCCTGCCTTGGCTCCGACTGCATGCCCCAGTCCTGGACTAGAATTCTGGGGACATTCTCCAGTGGGGCCCTGAGTGTCAAAGTCGTTGCCTGGTGCAGATTCGTTCGGATCAGCCTTCTCTGCCTCGGTCATTGGCAGGATTGCCGAGTCATGCTGCATTTTCGGACGTCTTCAGCAAGAGGGAGGCGCAAACATTGCCTCCACATCGGGCGTATGACTGCCCTATCAAACTGATTCCTGGTGCATCCCTTCCCTGTGGTAGGGTATATCCTCTCTCCTTGCCAGAGACTCTGTCCATGTCTGCCTGCGTGAAAGAGAACTTGGAGAGGGGCTTCATATGAAAGTCTTCCTCCCCGGCAGGAGCCGGGTTCTTCTTTGTCAAAAAGAAAGATGGCTCTCTTCGTCCTTGTATCGACTACCGAGGTCTCAACCAGATCACGGTGAAGAATAAACATCAGTTGCCACTGATCTCTGAACTGTTTGATCGTATACGTGGTGCCAAGATTTTTTCTAAACTAGACCTGCGCGGAGCTTACAACCTAGTCCGGAATCGCCAGGGTGACGAATGGAAGACTGCATTTAACACCCGTGATGGACACTATGAGTATCTAGTAATGCCCTTCGGCCTGTGTAATGCTCCCACAGTCTTCCAGGGGTTTGTGAATTACATTTTCCATGACCTCCTCTATGTTTGTGTTGTGGTCTATCTTGATGACATCTTGATGTTTTCTCCAGATCCTATGACGCATCAGAGACGTGTCCATCAAGTTCTGCTATGGTTAAGAGAGAATCGTCTGTACGCCAAGTTGGGGAGAAGTGCGTGTTTGACAGAGATGCTCTACCTTTCCTGGGCTACAAAGTCTCTAATCGAAGCCTCGAGATGTATCCTGAGAAGGTAAAGTCTGTCCTGGAATGGCCACACCCTCAAGGCTTGAGGGCCATACAGTGCATTTTGGGATTTGCCAATTTTTACAGTTTATTCCAAACTTCTCCTCACTGACTTCTCCTATCTCTAACCTCACTAAGAAGGGCATGAACGCCAAGGTATAGACTCCCGAGGCAGAGTCCGCATTCAATAGCCTGAAGAGTGCCTTCACGTCAGCCTCTATCCTCCATCATCCGGATGTCTCTCTGCAGTTCTTGTTGGAGGTGGACGCATCCTCTGTCGGTGCTGGTGCACTCCTGTTCCAGAGAGTATAGAGTGCCTACCGGCAAACAGAGCCCTTGTTTCCCAACCACCAAAATTTAAATATAAGGTTTAATTGGTATAGACGACCATCAACAGACTACATAGAAGTTAAAATTCCTGGTCCATTGCTGATAGAGATCAGCATAGTGCAATGTGTGGTTATTCAAAGAAGCAAGGTGCTAACGGCTGCAGACCGCAGCACCACGTTGTAAGTTAAATTACTAAGAGACCAGCAGGACCAGAGTTAAAAATTCAAAAGAGCCCCCCCGACATGTTTCACTACCGACGTAGCGTCTTCAGGGGTATAGGGGCTAGTGACAGCGGGCGGCGGAATCCACATACCTATATATGCAGTAAACTATCTGCAGCTGTTGCTGCAATTAGTTGAGAGCCAATCAAAAGAGGAGCGGAGGAACAAGCCTCCGCACGGCTGACTGACAGTCAGCAGCACCAATCGCTGGTGAGACAGAAGCCACCAATAGGTGCAGTGCCGGCGCACATGTGCAGTAACAAAAAAACCGGAGATAGAAAAAATCCGGTGATAACAACAATGTATCGACGCATGCATATTGAATTGCATACATATAACGTGCTATATAGCTGTTAGGTAGAAATAGTTATTAAGTTAGTGCATGACCGGCAGCAAGAACGATAGTTCACCAATGAATAGGCAGATAGCCATGTACATAGTACAGTAGATCGCAGAAATGATTGGCATATGTATAATGCCAACCATAAAGTGCCCATAATAATGGCACCAGTTGTGGTCTGTAGTGATAGCCCAATTCTAAAGTTGAAATTGAAGGAGACCGTCGCAATAGTCACTAGGAAAGTCTGAATGGTTATTCAGGATTATATTGATGTCAATAAATGGTAAGGAATGTGGAAAGGTACAAACATAGTCAGAGTCAGTTATATAACAGTGCTGTATAATAATGCTATATAATAATGCAATTTATAACAAAAAATATGTATACCCAAAGGGGCATCATGCAACCGAACAGAGGGAAGACCAGCGGATTCACAAAAATGCCGCAAACGTAAAACCCTCGTTGAGGCCCCCTGGACTGAGGGAGCCCAAACGATGGATCCAACGTGCCTCCTCCTGTAGTAACCTGCGATCCAGATTACCTGCTCTAGGGCCAAGTTTAATATGGGTAATGCCCCAGAATTGTAGGGCACGGACATCCCCATTATGTGCAGAATGCACGTGCCTAGAGAGTGGTGTATCTTCTTTGTGATGGATAGTACTTAGGTGTTTTGAAATTCTCCTCCTCAATTCCTGTATGGTCTTGCCGACATATAGTTTAGGACAGGGGCATTTAGCAAAATAGATCACTCCCTTACTTTGACAATTGATGAATTCTCTGATCTGATAGGATCTACCATCTAGTGGATTCGTAAAGTGTTTGACGGTGGGCATGAGATAGCAAAAGGAACATCGACCACAAGGATGTGAACCAATGGTCTTTGACTTCAGCCAGCATTTTGATATCACATTAGATCCGGAGTGGTGACTGTGTACCAGGTAGTCTCGTAGGTTCCTCCCTCTACGATAAGTGATGCTCGGTGTAGGGGGGATAGCATCGCGAAGATCTGGATCAGCCAAAAGAATTGGCCAATGTCGGTGTGGGATTTTGCGAACCTGTTGGGACCCAGCATCAAATGTGCCAATGCATCTAATACCGGTTAGTCCCTTGGGTTTAGCTGTAGTCACTGTTGGCTGAACATTTTGAGGTTTATGTTCGCATAGTAATTCACTCCTATTGGTAGCTCTGGCCCTAGCATAGGCTCTGTGCAGCCACTTTCTGGGATAGCCTCTTGCCACAAATTTGGAGAAGAGGCCATTACATTCATGTTGAAAGGACCGTTCGTCCGAACAGTTCCTTTTTGCACGGAGGTACTGCCCAATAGGGATTCCCCTTTTTAGGGCAGGAGGATGGTAGCTGTCCCAATGCAAAAGGCTGTTAGTAGATGTTGGTTTTCTGGAGATATCAGTATGGACACCACCAACAGGATCCAGGGAGATTTTTAAGTCCAAAATAATAATTTCTTTTTCATGTATGCAGTGGGTAAATTTCATGCCCACTTGATTAGTATTGATTATGTTCATAAACTCGTGGAATAAAGATAAGTCACCATCCCACAGGAGGAGAATATCGTCTATATATCTCCCCCAGAAAAGGATGTGACAAGTGTAAGCGGCTAGTGTGTCAGTGAAGACTATGGTATCTTCCCACCAACCTAAAAATAAATTTGCATATGTCGGTGCACAAACGGTGCTCATTGCCGTTCCTTTTATTTGTTGATAAAATTTACGATCAAATAGGAAATAATTGTGAGTAAGAAGAAATTGAAGTAGTGATAATATAAATTTATTGTGTGCATGAAATTGGGTGCCTTTAGTGCCTAGGAAGTGTGCGACTGCTGTGAGGCCGAATTGATGTTGAATGTTAGTGTAGAGTGATTCCACGTCAATACTAGCAATGAGTGTAGAAGAGGTAACATGGATCTCCTGGATCCTGTTAATGGTGTCCTATGTATCTCTCAGAAATGAAGGGAGAGAAGTAACAAAGGGTGAAAGAATCTCGTCCAGATATATGCTGATACCCTGGGTCAGGCTATCATTGCCAGACACAATTGGTCTACCAGGCACTGGGCGAGATTCCTTATGGATCTTTGGCAGGGCGTAAAAAGTCGCCAAAGTTGGAACAGGGTTGTAGATCCGTTTAAATTCCTCGTTGGTAATGCGGCTAAGTGTCTTCGCTTCCTCAAGTAGTGTGTGCAGCTCACCCAAGAACAGATCAGTAGGATTCCTGTCCAGGATGGTGTAAGTCGTAGTATCATCCAAGAGTCTATGGGCCATGGCGACATAATCGCCCTGGTGCATAATGACAATGTTACCTCCTTTGTCAGAGGGTTTTATAGTGATTAAGTCATTGTCGCAGAGTTCAGTAAGTGCTGCTCTTTCTGGTTCACTTAGATTAGCAAGCGCTCTTGTTCCGTCTGATCTGATCTTTTTGAGATCAGCACACACCAGTTTAACAAACACATCTATATGGGCAAATTGAGAGAATGGTGGGGTTAGCTTAGATTTTGGACGCAGTGAGGAAAAAGGACCAACTGCAGCAGTGGGACCCTCTTCATTCTCATATAACAGAGCTTCAAGATCTCTGAGTGTATTCTGTTCAATTCTATCCATATTTGCCACATCAGAAGTGTTGTTTTTAAAATATTTATGCAGAGCCATTTTTCTGGCAAATAGATTAACATCCTTAGTCCACAGGAATTCATCAAACAAAGGAGTAGGAGTGAAGGATAAACCTCTACGTAGAAGTGCAAGTTCAGAATCATTTAGTTGAATAGAAGAGATATTATACACCTGCATCTCATCACCACTCTCTATTGCAGAAGAAATAGGTTGTACCATTGCTAGTTCAGATTCCAACGGGAGTTGGTTGGTCCTAAAAAAGGAAAAGTATTCGGGGGCACGATTATGCTGTTCATAGTGCCAATCGGGCACTTTGTGCTCATAGTTGTTTGGCTGGGACCCGTACCTATGGGACAGTTGACAGTTAAAGTACCAGAGGCTGCTGATGTAGAGGAAGCTGATAGTGAGCCCAAATGCGAGGTGGTGGTGGGGATCGGGTGGGACTGACATTTTGTGTTAGATCTGGTCTGTACGGTACTACGTTTAGCAGAATTAAATCTGTTATTGATCTTACGTTTTGTACCAGATCTAGATCTAGGTGAACGTGCAGGATCGTCAATACCAGATGTATCAGAGTCAGAAAAGTCCGTAAAGACCTGTACACGCTTGGGAGCGGTACGTGCCTGTGTCCTGTACGTATATACTTGACCAGTGTTAAAGTCCCTACGATCCCTAACGTATTTACGGTGCTTCCTCTCTTTTATTTCAGCCTGTAATTTTTCAATGTTTTTCTGTAAATTGATTTCACAGTTGTTAAATTCAATCAGGGTATTAAAGCCCTGAATGTCCCCAATTTCCTTTTCCAGTTGCAAGGCAATTTTGTTATAATCACGTTTTTCAAAATCTAAAATGTATTGTAATAGTCGCAGAGAGCTCTCTGTAAGTAGCTCTTCCCAACCTTTGACAAATTCTGCGTCACTGCGATAGGAGTTGGGAGTAATGTTGATGCGAAGCCCCCTATACACAATTTTATGCTGTATATAGGACTCAAGGCTGGCAATTTCCCAACAGGATCTAATATATTTTTGATATGTTTTTTGTAGATCCTTAAAGGCAGTGTGTATGTCAAACTGATGTAAGGGGATATTATCAGTTGAGAAGACGTAAGCTGCTTCTGCGGACAATGTTTCTGAGTTGAACCTTTTGGACAGGAAACCTGCCATAATATTAGAAAAAAGTGTAGGGTTCCAAGTATATGGAACTAGGTCCTAGGATGTGGGTGATTAACCCTGCAGTTATAAGCAATTACTAAGGGGTGGACCTCAGTAGTTGGTGGGCCCAAAGGATTCAAAATGTATAGAGTGCCTACCGGCAAACAGAGCCCTTGTTTCCCAACCACCAAAATTAAAATATAAGGTTTAATTGGTATAGACGACCATCAACAGACTACATAGAAGTTAAAATTCCTGGTCCATTGCTGATAGAGATCAGCATAGTGCAATGTGTGGTTATTCCAAGAAGCAAGGTGCTAACGGCTGCAGACCGCAGCACCACGTTGTAAGTTAAATTACTAAGAGACCAGCAGGACCAGAGTTAAAAATTCAAAAGAGCCCCCCCGACATGTTTCACTACCGACGTAGCGTCTTCAGGGGTATAGGGGCTAGTGACAGCGGGCGGCGGAATCCACATACCTATATATGCAGTAAACTATCTGCAGCTGTTGCTGCAATTAGTTGAGAGCCAATCAAAAGAGGAGCGGAGGAACAAGCCTCCGCACGGCTGACTGACAGTCAGCAGCACCAATCGCTGGTGAGACAGAAGCCACCAATAGGTGCAGTGCCGGCGCACATGTGCAGTAACGAAAAAACCGGAGATAGTAAAAATCCGGTGATAACAACAATGTATCGACGCATGCATATTGAATTGCATACATATAACGTGCTCTCAACTAATTGCAGCAACAGCTGCAGATAGTTTACTGCATATATAGGTATGTGGATTCCGCCGCCCGCTGTCACTAGCCCCTATACCCCTGAAGACGCTACGTCGGTAGTGAAACATGTCGGAGGGGCTCTTTTGAATTTTTAACTCTGGTCCTGCTGGTCTCTTAGTAATTTAACTTACAACGTGGTGCTGCGGTCTGCAGCCGTTAGCACCTTGCTTCTTTGACTAACCACACATTGCACTATGCTGATCTCTATCAGCAATGGACCAGGAATTTTAACTTCTATGTAGTCTGTTGATGGTCGTCTATACCAATTAAACCTTATATTTTAATTTTGGTGGTTGGGAAACAAGGGCTCTGTTTGCCGGTAGGCACTCTATACATTTTGAATCCTTTGCGCCCACCAACTACTGAGGTCCCCCCCTTAGTAATTGCCTGTTCCAGAGAGGTCCCAAGGGCAAGTCAACAGTATGTGGATATTTCTCTAAGCTCTTCTCTTCCGCAGAACGTAACTACTCAATTGGGGATCGGGAGTTACTGGCCATCAAATTGTCTCTGGAAGAGTGGAGTCATCTACTAGAGGGCGCAGCTCATCCGATCCTAATTTTTACAGACCACAAGAATCTGACCTACCTCCAGACGGCCCAATGGCTGAATCCTCGTCAGGCCAGGTGGTCACTGTTCTTTACCAGGTTCCAGTTTGAGCTCCATTATCGCCTGGCCTACAAGAATGTGAAGGCCGATGCCTTGTCCAGGTCTTTCGAGACGGAAGACACCATGGAGATTCCACAGAACATTATTGATCCGCATATCAATCCGAATATCTTGCATTGTCTCTGTCAATCCCCTGCAAGTTGGGGACATTCCTCCAGGGAGGACTTTTGTGCGCCTGGCTGATCGTGGAAGAATCCTCCACTGGGGACACTCCTCTAGGACTGGCAGGTCACGCGGGGATCCGTCAGACCCGGAATCTGATTGCTAGTCATTTTTGGTGGCCCACGCTGCCCAAGGACATTATGGACTTTGTTTCTTCCTGTTCTGTATGTACAGCCAACAAGGTCGCTCACTCCAGACCTGCTGGTCTGCTCCAGCCATTGCCTGTGCCCAATGCTCCCTGGCAGCATAAAGCTATGGACTTTATTACAGACCTGCCTCTCTCTGCCGGATGCTGTACTGTCTGGGTGGTGGTGGATCGATTTTCAAACATGGCCCACTTCGTTCCAGTGACTGGTCTTCCTTCTGCTCCTCAGCTGGCCAAGCTGTTCATCCAACACATCTTCCGCCTGCACGGCTTGCCGCAGCATATTGTGTCTGATCGGGGGGTTCAATTTATCTTGAAGTTCTGGGGAGCCCTCTGCGGACTCCTCGGTGTGAAGTTGGACTTGTCCTCAGCCTACCATCCTCAGTCCTACATCTTATTAAAGAAAAAGGATTGTTTTTATTTTCATTGCCCAATTCTAATAAATTCTATGAAACATCTGTGAGGTCAAAATGCTCACTACACCCCTAGATGAATTCCTCAAGAGGTGTAGTTTCCTAAATGTAGTCACTTTTTGGGCCTTTTCATTGTTTTGTCCCCTCAGGGGCTTTTCAAATGTGACCTGGCCTCCGCAAACCATTCCTGCTAAATGTGATCTCCAAAAGCCAAATAGTGCTCTTTCCCTTCTAAGCCCCGCCGTGTGTTCAAACAGCCCAGCCGTGTGTTCAACATGTGGGGCATTGTTTTACTCGGGAGAAATTGCTTTACAAATTTTGTGGTGCTTTTTCTCCTTCAGTCCTTGTGGAAATGAGAAAAAATTAGCTAAACCTACAATTTCTTTGAAAAAATGTAGATTTTTATTTTCAGGGCCTTATTCCAATAATTTCTGCAAAAAAACTGTGGGGTCAAATCGCTCACTATACCCCTAGATAAATTCCTCAATGGGTGTAGTCTCCAAAATGGGGTCACTTGTGGGGGGGTTTCCACTGTTTTGTCCCCTCAGGGGCTTTGTAAATGTGACATGGCCTCTGCAAACCATTCCTGCTAAATGTGAACTCCAAAAGCCAAATGGCACTCCATCCCTTCTAAGCCCTGCCGTGTGTCTAAACATCCGTATATTACCACATGTGGGGTATTGTTTTACTCGGGAGAAATTGCTTTACAAATTTTACGGTGCTTTTTCTCCTTCGGTCCTTGTGGAAATGAGAAAAAATGTGCTAAACCTACATTTTCTTTGAAAAAATTTAGATTGTCATTTTCAGGGCATACTTCCAAAAATGTATGCAAAAAACCTGTGAGGTCAAAGCGCTCACTATACCCCTAGATAATTTCCTCAATGGGTGTAGTATCCAAAATGGGGTCACTTGTGGGGGGTTTCCACTGTTTTGTCCCCTCAGGGGCTTTGTAAATGTGACATGGCCTCCGCAAACCATTCCTGCTAAATTTGAGCTCCAAAAGCCAAATAGCGCTCTTTCCTTTCTCAGCCACGCCGTTTCTCCAAACAGCCGTTTATTACCACATGTAGGGTATTGTTTAACTCGGGAGAAATTGCTTTACAAATTTTACGGTGCTTTTTCTCCTTCAGTCCTTGTGGAAATGAGAAAAAATTAGCTAAACCTACATTTTCTTTGAAAAAATTTAGATTGTCATTTTCAGGGCCTACTTCCATTAATTTATGCAAAAAAACTGTGGGGTAAAAACGCTCACTATACCCCTAGATAATTTCCTTGAGGTGTGTAGTTTCCCAGATGGGGTCACTTTTGGGGGATTTTCACTGTTTTGGCACTGCAAGAGCCCGTCAAACCTTACATGGTGTCTAACATATATTCTAACAAAAATAAGGCCCCAAAATCCTCTAGGTGCTCCTTTGCTTCTGAGGCCGGTGCTTCAGTCCAGTAGCACGATACGGCCACATGTGGGATATTTCCTAAAACTGCAGAAACTGGGCAACAAATATTGAGTTGCATTTCTCTGGTAAAACCTTCTGCGTTATAAAAAAATTGTATTAAAAATGTATTTCTGCAAAAAAATATGAAATTTGTAAATTTCACCTCTACTTTGCTTTAATTCCTGTGAAATGTGTAAAGGGTTAAGACATTTTATAAATGCTGTTTTGAATACTTTGAGGGGTGAAGTTTTTAAAATGGGGTGACTTATTGGGGGTTTCTAATATATAAGGCCCTCAAAGCCACTTCACAACTGAACTGGCCCCTGGAAAAATAGCCTTTTGAAATTTTCTTGAAAATGTGAGCAATTCCTGCTAAAGTTCTAAGCCTTGTGATGTCATAGAAAAATAAAAGGATGTTCAAAAAACGATGCCAATCTAAAGTAGACATATGGGGGATGTTAATTAGCAACAATTTTGTGGTATAACTGCCTGTCTTACAAGCAGATACATTTAAATTGAGAAAAATGCTAATTTTTGCAATTTTTCGCTAAATCTTGGTGTTTTTCACAATTAAATACTGAATATATCGAGCAAATTTTGCCAGTAACTTAAAGTGCAATGTGTCACGAGAAAACAATCTCAGAATCGCTTGGATAGGTGAAAGCATTCCGACGTTATTACCACATAAAGTCAAACATGTCAGATTTGAAAAATTAGGCTCTGTCAGGAAGGTCAAAATTGGCTAAAGAGGGAAGGGGTTAAAACTACAGCATATTTAACTCTTTGTCAACTAAAGCATTTTCTGAGAAGCTTGCATGCACATTTAATATCTATTACATGAAGTAAGAATACATTTATAATAAAACTTTCCTAACATTTCTACAATTAGATTACCATAAGTTGTTTGAATAGTTAATGTCCATTTAAGGCGTTTTTAGTAGCATTTTTCATTTGGTGTCATTTTGTACATGCTTTGTTTCTAACGTTTTTAAAGTCCTATAGAGAAGCCTAAGGGAAAACGGCTGAAAAAAAACTCCATATCCAGAGCATGCTGCATTTCGAAAAGAACGTCATTGACCACAAAGTTGACTCAAAAACTCAAATGAGTGTATTTTATATTTTACTATAGACTTTATAGACCGCACCATTTAACCGTGTGTTTATGAAAATCATTGCAAAATGGGACAGTTTGATATCTAGATGAAAGGGTAAAGCCTTCATGCTATTTGGCACGATTAACAAATTGCTTGTTAATCACTGTGCATTTTTGCAGGTAAAACTGCTTTTTTCCTGCAAAATATTGTGGCCCCTTAAAGTGAACATTTCACCTCCCCATACATGTGCAGCTGAGTGCAGCATGTAATAGGGGGGGGGGGGCAGCACAAACACTGGGGCACTTTAAAACAAATTTCTACCTCCCTCCGTTATTTAGATATTGGTGCCACTATATTTGGCGCCCGATATTTAAATAACCCCCTGAACAGTCAACGGGGCGTGTACTGGCAAGGGGGCGTGTTACTATGGCTGTGACACTGTCCAATCAGATATGGACAGTGTTACAGCAAAAGCTAGGAGAGAGAGAGTGTGCGCGCGAGCGCACACGTTCTCACTCACACTCTTCAGCTTTCAAGATTAGTCTGATGCCGAACTGGCAAGGGGACATGTCACTGCTACGGACAGTGTAAGAGCTGTGGAGAGTGGAGCGTGCTCTCATCTGTTCAGCTCTTGTGAGAGATCAGTCTTGTATTGTTTGCCGAACTGGCAAGGGGGCTTGTCTCTGCTATGGACAGTGCAAGCGCTCCTCAGTTCTTACACTGTCCGTAGCAGTGACACGCCCCCTTGCCAGTTCGGCAGAAGACTGATCTTCAAAGCTGAAGAGTGAGAGCGAGTCCGCGCAGACTCTATCTCCTCGCTTTTGCTGTAACACTGTCCATATCTGAATGGACAGTGTCACAGCCATAGTAACACGTTTCGGCCGTCTTCCTGACACATACAAGAGCTGTGACAGCTGCTGTCTCGTACAACAGTTGCCGCAGCTCCTACAGCGGGGACCGATCGCTGTGTCCCCGCTGATTAACCCCTTAAAAGCCGCGTTCAATAGGGATCGCGGCTTTTAAGGGGTTAAGCTACCAATGCCGGCCTGCTACACGATAGCGGCCGGCGATGGTGACTATGGCAACCGGACGCCTAACAATGGCGTCCGGCTATGCCATCGACGGAAGCCTAGTGGGTCCTGACAAAGTCAGGACCCACTATGCTTGCTGTCAGTGAGTCGCTGACAGCTCTAATACACTGCACTACGCATGTAGTGCAGTGTATTAGAATAGCGATCAGGGCCTCCTGCCCTCAAGTTCCCTAGTGGGACAAAGTAATAAAGTAAAAAAGAAGTAAAAAAAATATGTGTAAAAATAAGAAAATAATTTTTAAAAGTGATAAATGTAGAAATCCCCCTTTTTCCCTTATCAGTCCTTTATTATTAATAAAAATATATAAACAAACAAATAAACTATATATAATTGGTATCGCCTCCTCCGTAATGGCCTGAACTACAAAATTATTTCATTATTTATCCCGCGCAGTGAACGCCGTAAAATAAAATAATAATAAACCGTACCACAATCACAATTGTTTGGTCACTTCACCTCGCAAAAAATTGAATAAAAAGAGATCAAAAAGTCGCATGTACCTAAAAATGATAATGATTGAAACTATAGTTCGTTACGCAAAAAATAAGTCCTCACACAGCTTTCTTGATGGAAAAATAAAAAAGTTCTGGCTCTTAGAATATGGTAACACAAAAAGTAAATGATTTTTTACAACAAGTATTTTTATTGTGCAAATGCCATAAGACATAAAAAAAACTATAAACATCTGGTATCGCCGTAATCGCCCCACAGAATAAAGCGAATATGAAATTTATAGGGCACAGTGAACGCTGTAAAAAAAATTGAATAAAAAAACAATAGTAGAATTGCTGTTTTTTAGTCACCACGCCACTTAAAAATAGAATAAAAACTGATCAAAAAGTCGCATGCACCCTGTGAAAACTACAATGGATTCCTCAAAGGGTCTAGTTTCCAAAATGGGGTCACTTTTGGGGGGTTTCCACTGTTTTGGCAACACAAGACCTCTTCAAACCGGACATGGTGCCTAATAAAAAAGAGGCCTCAAAATCCACTAGGTGTTCCTTTGCTTCGGAGGCGCTTCAGTCCATTACCGCACTAGGTTATGTGGGATATTTCTCAAAACTGCAGAATCTGGGCAATAAATATTAAGTTGCGTTTCCTGGGTAAAACCTTTTGTGTTATAGAAAAAATTGGCATAAAAAGGATTTTCTGACAAAAATAAATAAATATGTAAATTTCACCTCTACTTTGCTCTAAATTCCTGTGAAACACCTAAAGAGTTCATAAACTTTCTAAATTCTGTTGTTAATACTTTGAGGGGTCTAGTTTCTAAAATGGGGTGTTTCATAGGGGTTCCTAATATATAGGCCCCTCAAAGCAACTTCAGAACTGAACTGGAACCTAAAAATAAATAAAAATGAGGCAATACTTCGCTTCTCCTCATGGGCAGTGCCCACTCCGAGATTACCCCAGTTTTGACCATTTGTATAAACGGAGACCCCTATTAGACCGTTTCAGTGCCCGGTTTTCCCAAGCATACACCCCCGAGAATTATGGTGTGAAGATTTATAAGCTGTGCGAGAGTGCATCTGGGTATACCTACAAATTTAGGATATATGAAGGAAAGGACACCAGTATTCAGCCCCCAGAATGCCCCCTTTACTGGGAGTTAATGCAAAAATTGTGTGGGATTTGGTGCACCCACTGCCTGACCAGGGTTACCACCTCTACCTGGATAATTTTTATACCAGCGTCCAACTCTTCAAGTGCCTCGCTTCCAGAAGTCTTGCGGCATGCGGCACTGCTAGAAGAAATCTGAGAGGTCTCCCTAAGACTCTGCTTGGGCAAAAACCCAGAAGGGGTGAGAGCAGGGCACAATCCAGCAGCAACGTATTGTGTATCAAGTACAAGTACAAGAGAGATGTCCTTGTATTGACAACAATACATCGCCACACCACTACCCATGTACCTGTACGAGGTACCAGTACAGAGACCCACAAACCAGACTGCATCCTGGACTACAATAGGTACATGGGAGGGGTGGACTTGTCAGATCAAGTCCTGATGCCCTATAGCGCCATGCGGTGTGGTATAAGAAGCTGGCCGTGCACATCATACAGATGGCATTGTACAATGCGTACGTGCTACATCGATGTGCAGGCCAGAGGGGAAATTTCCTGGAATTTCAAGAGGTGGTTATCAAGAAACTAATTTTTATGGACCAAGAAGGGGGGGCACCCAGTACTTCTGGAAGCGAGGCCACACGCATCGTACCAGGGCAACACTTTCCAGGAGAAGTTCCCCAAACTGGCAAGAAAGGAAAAAGTCAAAAGAGGTACAAAGTCTGCAATAAGAGGGGGATAAGGGAGGACACAATATATCAATGTGACACGTGTCCCGAAAAACTAAGGCTCTGTATGAAAGAGTGTTTTAAAATGTCTCATACATCCCTTGATTTTTAATCTACCCCAGTTTTACTTACCCTGATGCACTCCGCACAGATTATCCCCCCTCGTCTTTCCCTTCTGAGCCCTGCTGTGTGCCCAGGCAGCTGATAACAGCCACATTGAGGGTATTGCCATACCCAGGAGAACACACATTACAGTTTATAGGGTGTATGTCTCCGGTCAAAATGCTCACTACACCTCTAGATGAATGTCTTAAGGGTGTCGTTTTTAAAACGGGGTCACTTCTTGGGGGTTTCAACTGTACTGGTACCTCAGGGACTTCTGCATACATGAATTCGCAGCAGAAAATCCCCAGTAGCCCAAATGGTGGTCCTTTCCTTCTGAGCCCTCCCATGGGCCCAAACGGCAGTTTATCACCACAAATAGGGTATTGCTGCACTCAGGACAAATTGGGCAACAAAATGGAGTATTTTATTTCTTGTGAAAATAAGAAATTTTGAGCTAAAACTACATATTATTGGAAAAAAGTATTATTTTTTTTAATTCCCAGCCCAATTCAAATAAGTTCTGTGAAGAAACTATGTGGTCTAAATGGTCACATTACCCATAAATGAATTCTTTGAGGGGTGTAGTTTCCAAAATGGGGTCATTTCTGGTGGGTTTCCATTGCTTTGATACCTCGGGGGCTCTGCAAATGCGACATGGCACCCGAAAACCAATCCAGCAAAATCTGCACTCCAAAGAACACACCGCGCTCCTTCCCTTCTGAGGCCTCTCACGGGCCCAAACGGCAGTTTATCGCCACAAATGGGTATTGCTGCACGCAGCGGAAATTGGGCAACAAAATGGGGTATTTTGTTTCCTGTGACAATAAGACATTTTGATGAAAAATGACATCTTATTGGAAAAAATTTCATTTTTTTAATTTCACAGCCCAATTCAGATACGTACTGTGTAAAAACTGTGGGGTCAAAATAGTAACATCAACCATAAATTAATTCCTTGAGGGGTGTAGTTTCTGAAATGGGGTCACTTTTGAGGGATTCCTACTGTTTTGGCACCTCTACACCTCTTCAAACCTGGCATGCTGCCTAAAATATATTCTAATAAAAAAAAGAGGCCTCAAAATGCACTAGGTGCTTCTTTGCTTCTGGGGCTTGTGTTTCAGTCCACGATCACACTAGAGCCACATGTGGGACATTTCTAAAAACTGCAGAATCTGGATAATACACATTTAGTAGTGTTTCTCTGGTAAAACCTTCTGTGTTACAGAAAAAAAAATTGAATACAATTGAAATTCAGCAAGAAAAATTACATTTGCAAATTTCACCTCTACTTTGCTTTAATTTCTGTGAAATGCCTGAAGGGTTAAATAAACTTTCTAAATGCTGTTTTGAATACTTTGAGGGTTCTAGTTTTCAAAATGGGGTGTTTTATGGGGGTTTCTAATACATAGGCCCCTCAAAGCCACTTCAGAACCGAACAGGTACCTTAAAATAAAGGCTTTTGACATTTTCTTAAAAATATGAGAAATTGCTGTTTAAATTTAGAGAAAATGTATAAAGCCTTGTAACGTACAAGAAAAATAAAAGAATGTTCAAAAAACGATGCCAATCTAAAGTAGACATATGCAAAATGGGAACTAGTAACTATTTTGGGTGGTATAACCATCTGTTTTACAAGCAGATGCATTTAAATTCTGGAAAATGCTATTTTTTTTATACATTTTCTCAAAATTTTGCCATTTTTCACCAATAAACACCAAATATATCGTCCAAATTTTACCACTAACATAAAGTCCAATGTGTCACGAGAAAACAATCTCAGAATTGCTTGGATAGGTTTAAGCATTCCGACGTTATTACCACATAAAGTGAAATATGTCAGATTTGAAAAATGGGCTCTGAGCCTTAAGGCCCAAACTAGGCTGCGTCCTTAAGGGGTTAAAGGGAAGGTGTCATGATTATTATTTTTTTTTATTATTATTATATTGCTTTTAATATAATGTAAACAACAATTTAATTTATTTGTGTTGTCACTTTCTACTTTTTAATGTATTCATACTTTTACTTCTCTATGGGGGCTGCCATTTTTTTTTCATCTCTGTATGTCTCGTTTATTGCTTCTGCTAACTGGCTCTGTACTTCGCAGATGCAGGTCAGAATCACACAGCAGAGAAGCCGGTTTGTAGGGAGATAGCAGGCGCCATTATGAAGAACAGCTGCACTGCAGGTAAGGTGTGTGTCTCAGTCTGTCCCTCTTTCTCTCTCACAGACCCCTGCTCTCGTGACCCCCCCGACGGGCAACTCCACCCGGCGGGCCCCCCACCTGATGGGCCACCCCCCCTGTCGCTAGATGTATTCTCAGTGTGGACGGTGTGCGGAGCTAAGCTTGTCAGATATAGTAGAGCTGAGTGTGTGTGTCTGTGTAGTAGAGCTGAGTTTGTGTGTCTGTGTAGTAGAGCAGAGTGTGTGTGTCTGTGTAGTAGAGCGGAGTATGTGTCTGTGTAGAAGAGCTGAGTGTGTGTATATGTAGCAGTGCTGAGTGTGTGTGTGTATGTAGCAGTTCTGTTTGTATGTGTGTAGCAGTGCTGTGTGTGTGTATGTAAGTAGCAGTGCGTGCTGAGTGTGTGTGTGTGTGTGTGTGTGTGTATGTATGTAGCAGTGCTGACTGTGTGTATGTGTGTAGCAGTGCTGTGTGTGTGTGTGTGTGTGTGTGTGTGTGTGTGTGTGTGTGTGTGTGTGTGTGTGTGTAGCAGTGCTGTGTTTGTGTGTAGCAGAGCGGAGTTTGCACGGGCGCCGCTGATACTTCATAGCTGCTTATCAGCTGTTTTGAAGAATCAGAGGTGAGCACCCCCCCCCCCCCCCCCCAAACACACACAAATCCCCCCAAACATGCAAAATCAACTGTAATCAAGCGGTTTTTTTAATGCGGTTTTAGCCATGTAAAAAAAAACTTGTTAAATACACGCCGTGTGAACCGGTCAACTGAAAAGTCATTCACTTCACTTTCATCATTCTAAGGGTATGTTCACACGCAGTGTTTTCAGCCGTTTTTCGGCCCGTAAATATCCCAAAAAACAGCTGAAAAATAGGAAGCAGAACACCTACAAACATCTGCCCATTGGTTTCAATGGGAAATACGACGTTATGTTCCGATGGGGCGTTTTTTACGCGGCCGTTTTCCAAAAACGGCACGTAAAAAGACGCCCGCCAAAAAAGAAGTGCATATCACTTCTTGGGATGTTTTTGGAGCTGTTTTTCATTGACTCTATAGAAAAACAGCTCCAAAAACGGCTGTAAAAACGCAGCCAAAAACGCGAGTTTGATTAAAAAATGGCTGAAAATCAGGAGCTGTTTTTCCTTTATTTAGTAAGTGTGTGAACATACCCTTAGCCTTTTGGTGTGTCCTATAGCTTCTGCCAGCTGCAGAATCACACCCAAATTGCCAGCCGGACACTGCTTAGCAATTTGAAGACACCTTTTCCTTGCTTGTAGGAGGGGGCGTGAGATTCCCTCCCACATTTACGGCAGTTGTGAGTCAGGTTGCTTTGCCTTATTCACCTTGCTGTAATTCTGGGAAGTGCTCCCTCTGGTGGCCAACATAGGAAAACATGTCAAATTATTATTTAATTTTTAATACTTTCCATCATGTGTAAGAAAAAAAAAAATACAGCAAAAAACGTAAAAATATAATAGAAATAAGTAACTTACTTAAAAAAAAAGGTTTAGTTAGCGACACATTCCCTTTAAGCGTCATTTACATTGTATTAAGGGCTTTGTCTGTACACTTTTATTTAGTGCCAACAATGAAATCGAATACTATAAGGGTAAGGCCACACAGATTGGCCATAAACACGATCGCAACTTGCGACCATGCCATCACCATGTTCGGTGCGGCTGTCAAATAGCCTGTTAGTGGCCGGACGTTAATGCAGGTAAAACGTCCCTTTATCTGCAAAATTGCACGGCCATGAATTAACATACTCTTTATGGCCGCACGATTTTGCAGGATACAACAAGTTACCCCCTATCCGTATGGTAAGGGGTAACTTGCTGATCGGTGGGAGTCCAACAGCTCGTACCCCCACCGTTTATGAGAACAGGGAGCCTGAAGTTGCCCAAAACCCAAGTTTGAACCGAGCGGCAGGTCGCTCATGCGCACTGCCGCTCTATTCATTCTCTATGGCAGCACCGGAAAAAGCCAAACACTGCACTCGGCTATCTCTTGGCTCCCCGTTCTCGTAAACGGTGGGGGTCCGAGCTGTCGGACACCTAAGGATCAGCAAGTTACTCCTAACCCTACGAATAGGGGGTAACATGTTGTAGCCGGAATACCCCTTAACAAGGTATTTGACAGCCGCGCCTAACATTGGGATCCAGTCCTGTTTTGGAGCTAAATATACAGTATGGAACATAATACAACAATGTGAATAAATTCCAGTTAATACTCATTAATCATGATTAACTTCTAATTGTTACCTTTTGGACAGAATTGAACAGTTAAAATCTATATCTACCTAGGTAAAGGGTAACTAAACTTTTTTTCGGCGTTCATTGAGTGAGGGCACTTGGCATGTGTACCATAAAGTTTGGAGTGAATTGTCGTCTTTGTTGGTGCGGGTTGGAGCATGTGTCACTGAGGATGATTGGGTGTCTGCGGTGTTGTATTTTGTGGGCCTGTTGCATTAACAGGGCGTGTCTGCATTGGGAGTGGGTGGCCGTCTGGCGGCAGTGGCTTATTGGTTTAAACTGAGGGGCATGGTGGATGTCATCAATCATTTTTGGGTTAAACAGGCCATGAAGGGTTATCGGAAGGATCGTTTGCGAATGGTTACGCATAGACCAGTGTCGTTTGAGTTGTTGGAATATTTGGGTGCCTGTGTGTCGGATGTCTTTTTTTCACCATTTGAAGTTTTGCTTTTCAGGTTGGCTTTTGCTTTGGCGTTTTTTGGTGCGTTCCGGATATCTGAATTGGTGGCTAAGTCGAAATATCGGGGTGGTGGTTTGTTGTGGGGTGATGTGCGATTGTTCCATCATTCTGTGAGTTGTTGTTTACGTAAGTCTAAAACGGATCAAGTGGGACGAGGAGAGTGGATTGAGTTGGGTGAGATGCCTGGTGCTTTAGTATGCTGTATACCCTTACAGTAACTTCTACAACCTGAGAGATCAAATAGATACTCCACAACCAAACTCAGAAACAGTAAGGGTATGTTCACACGCAGTAGCAAAATACGTCTGAAATGCCGGAGCTGCTTTCGCCTGAAAACAGCTCCTGATTTTCAGACGTTTTTTTAACAACTTGCATTTTTCGCTGCGTATATTACGGACGTTATTGGAGCTGTTTTTCAATGGAGTCAATGAAAAAGTCTCCAAAAAGTCCCAAGAAGAGACATGCACTTCTTTGACGCGGGCGTCTTTTTACGCGCCATCTTTTTACGTGCCGTCTTTTGACAGCGACGCTTAAAATTACACCTCGTGGGAACAGAACATGGTAAAACCCATTGAAAGCAATGGGCAGATGTTTGTAGGCGTAATGGAGCCGTTTTTTCAGGCGGAATTTTAGCCGTAAAACGCCAGAATTACGTCTGAAAACGTGTGAACATACACTTAATGATTTCTTGAAGGATATCTCCTTACCTAAAATGCTTATTAAATAGGGAAATATCTTTAAGAGAAATTAGTGACACAATAGCCTCTTTGAAACCTAATAAATCCCCGGGCCCTGATGGACTAACAAACGAATATTATAAACAATTTTTGCATATTCTTTCTCCCTTTCACGTCTACAGGTAGTTGTCTGCAAGAAACAGGGCCGGTTTTAGACAAACTATGGAACTGGGCAAGGTTAAAAGTGGGGCCCCAAATGCTGATTTAGGGCATGTTCAAATCTGCGTTGCGGTTCCATTGATGGCTTCTGTCAGACCTTTCTGTCAGGGGAACCAATGAACGAGACCAAACAGAAACCATAGCTTCCGTTTGCATTACCATTGATTTCAATGGTATGGTTTTGGAATGGTTATCGTTTCAAATGCTTTCCGTTTGTCTACTGTTAGGAAAACACCTGTTCCCTTAAGGTCGCTAAGACAACCTGTCTAGCTTCTGGGCAGTTCTTCTTTTACCTTGAGCCTATCTCTCTTCTCTGTCCTTCTGCCAATCAGCTGTTGGGTTGTATTTATACCTGTCTTTGCTTGTGAATTTTCCTATCTCCTGGTTTCTGATCAAGCTCCTGCACTTCTGTTTTCTGGACCTCGTGTATACTGACCTCGGCTTGTTTCTCGTTAACCCTCTGCTTACCGATTCTGATTATCAGCTCCAGGCTACTTTTGACCGTGGCTTGTCTGATTAGCTCTACTCCATTTCTGTACTTTCAGTTAACCTATTGGCTGTCTGGTTTCCAGCTCAGGTTTGCTTGATCCAAAACTACACTCTATTAAGACAACCTGGGTTCTAAGCATCACATGGTGATGCTGCTGCAAATTCAACTGTACGCCTGGAGCTGTGGTGTCTTCTCTCTTCCGACGCCAAGGTTGAAGGACCTGTGGGTGACGTCACGCTGTGTCTGCAGTGAAAGAAGCTGGCTGGGAGTGATGACGTCACCCACAGGTCCTTCAACCTTGGCGTCGGAAGAGAGAAGACACCACAGCTCCAGGCGTACAGTTGAATTTGCAGCAGCATCACCATATGCAGGTAAGCATAGCAAACTCCCTAGAGACGAGCATATTATCCTTTTGGATGCCTTTCAGCCGATGTATCTTCTTTGTCCGACGACTAGGTTGAAGGACCTGTGGGTGACGTCATGCTGTGTGTCTTTAGTGAAAGAAGCTGGGTGGGAACGATGAGAAGTGTATGATGCTAATTTGTCAGCATCATACACTTCTATTCACAACGCCCAGTTAGTTAAACAAGTAAACACGCCCAGTTGTTAAAAACAATACACGCCCAGTTGGAAATACGAAAAAAAACACGCCCAGTTGTCAATTTCAAAGCTCATTTGCATAAATATAAAATTGCTCATAACTTGGCCAAAAATGATCGTTTTAAAAAAAAAAAAAAAACGTTACTGTTATCTACATTGCAGCGCCGATCACATGCAATAGGAGATAGGGATTTGATAATCTGGTGACAGAGCCTCTTTCACATGTTGTTGTTGGGCGTATAATCTCTGGAAGCTCGACCATTCACTCCTGTACGCATCAGTAGGATCAGATATGTAGGACTGATCAGCTAATATCAACTTATTTGTCAGAATCTCCTCATCCTGGGCAGACGTACGTTTAATATAAGAAATAGTAGAGGATAAACATCCTCGCAAGTATGCTTTAAGGGAATCCCAAAAAATCGAGGTGTCAGTCTGTATATCATTAGTGGATATAAAACAATCTAATTGATCCGGGATCCTATCTGATGGGCCGATCAGAGACAACCAGAAGAGGCTCATTCTCCATAGGGGCATACTTCTACTGGATAGAGTCCGGAGAGTGAGAATAACTGGATTATGATCCGATATTCCCCGAGGACCATGTTTTATAGAGGCCATGCGCAGTACCAAATCAGGCGTCCCAAACATATAATCCAAGCGTGATAATGTGCGTCTTGTTGAGGAATAACAGGTATATTCTTATAAATCAGGACATTTAAAGCGTCATAAATCTATCCATTCGGTACCATTTATAAATGTAGATAAAGTGGTATTTGTTGTGATGCCCACACTAGACGTCATGGAATCACAAAATCTATCTAGATTGCTGTCCATTAAGTGATTAAATTCCCCCATGCAAATAACAGTAGCATCTGGGTAATCAAGGGTAAAACTAACTGCCCAATGTAAAATTTCCAAAGAGGCCGAAGGTGGGTTATAAATGCATATAATGACATAGCCTTTAGAGTCAATCTCAGCATAGGTAAAGATAAACCTCCCCTCAGAATCCCTACGAGTCACCTTAGCCTCCCAACGTAGCGATCTGTGAACCATTAGGGACACCCCCCCCCCTAGAATAACATATATGAAACGAATGTGTAGACCACTGAACCCATGGCTTATTCATCCACCTAGCCGATTCCAATGTCAAATGTGTTTCTTGGAGACCTAGGATATGAGGCACATATTGTCTAATATAATAAAATACCTTTACCCGCTTAAGTGGTGTACCTAGTCCCCTAACATTCCAGGACATGCATACAATGTTATCAGTCATTAGAGTACATATACAATGTGTAGTTCACAGCACCACCCTGATACCCCGTGCTGAAACAAAATATCAGTGTGAGTACCGTATGCAAATTATGGAAGTAGCTCCCTCAGAGCACTGCTCATGAGCACCTAGGTCCTGAAGAAAAGGGGGAAAAAAATCACAGAAACAAACATAACTCGCAACATAGCGCAAAGTAATAGTATCCTTTACAGAAAGGACCATCTTAGAAATATAGGGGTTACCACCGCTATACATAACGGTAGGTAAAGATGTACATATGGACGATACCCGGAGCTCCCGTCCTTAGGCATATAAAGCGACTATATCTGTGTAGCAATGAGATGAAATCAACATATACACAGGAGAATCAAAACATATAGCAATGAAATGTCAAAAAGTATATGTTGAAGAAGCCGTCTCAAGCAGATATTACCTGCTAGTTCTCGGTGGAGGTGGATGAAATTGGAGCCAGTCCGTGGCCTCCCCAGGAGTAGTGAAAAAGACGGATGATCCACCATGTAGAATGCATAAACGGGAGTGTTTTTGGACTTTGCAAAGGCATTTGACACTATCCCTCATAGACGTCCAATGGGTAAATTAAGGACTATAGGTTTAGAAAGTATAGTTTGTAATTGGATTGAGAATTGGCTCAAGGACCGTATCCAGAGAGTTGTGGTCAATGATTCCTACTCTAAATGTTTGTAAGTGGTGTACCCCAGGGTCCCGTGCTGGGAGCACTATTATTCAACTTATTTATTAATGATAAAGAGGATGGGATTAATAGCACTATTTCTATTTTTTCAGAGGAAACCAAGCTATGTAGTAATGTTCAGTCTATGGAAGATATTTGTGAATTGCAAGCGGATTTAAACAAACTAAGTGTTTGGGCGTCCACTTGGCAAATTAATATATAATATTACCACTTTACAAAGCATTAGTGAGGCCTCCTCTAGAATATGCAGTTCAATTCTGGGCTCCAGTTAATAGAAAGGATGCCCTGGAGTTGGAAAAAATACAAAGAAGAGCAACGAAGTTAATAAGGGGCATGGAGAATCTAAGGGGAGGAAAAGATTAAAATAATGAAACCTATTCAGCCTGATGACATGCTTAACTTATATCTATATAATATAAATATATTAATGGCACATACAAAAAATATGGTGAAATCCTGTTCCTTGTAAAACCCCCTCAAAAAACAAGGGGGCACTCCCTACGTCTGGAGAAAAAAAGGTTCAACCTGCAGACGCGACAAGCCTTTTTTACTGTGAGAACTGTGAATCTATGGAATAGTCTACCGCAGGAGCAGGTCAAAGCAGAGACAGTAGATGGCTTTAAAAAAGGCTTAGATAATTTCCTAGAACAAAAAAATATTATATATTATTATTAATATTATCCTATGTGTGGAAATTTTTCCCTTCCCTTTTCCCATCCCTTGGATGAACTTGATGGACATGTGTCTTTTTTCAACCGTACGAACTATGTAACTATAGTGCTACACAGCCCCTCCCTTGTATATAGTGCCACACAGCCCCTCTTGTATATAGTGCCACACAGCCCCCCTTGTATATAGTGCCACACAGCACCCTTGTATAAAGTACCACAATGCCCTCCCCTTGTATAATGCCACAAAGCCCCTCCTCCCTTGTATATATAGTGCCACACAGCGCCCCTTCCTTGTATATATAGTGCCACACAGCCCCCCTTGTATATAGTGCCACAAGCCCCTCCCTTGTACATAGTGCCACACAGCCCCCACTCCCGTGTATATAGTGCCACACAGACCTCCCTCTCTTGTATATTGTGCCACACAGCACCCCTCCCTTGTATATAGTGCTACACAGCACCCCTTCCTTGTATATAGTGCAACACAGCACCCCTCCCTTGTATATAGTGTCACACAGCACCCTTCCCTTGCATATAGTTCCACATAGCACCCTTACCTTGCATATAGTGCCACACAGCAACCTTCTCTTGTATATAGTGCCACACGGCACCCCTTCCTTGTATATAGTGCTACACAACAATCCCCCCGTATATTGCCACACATCCCCCCTCCCTTATAGATAGTGCCACACATCACCTCCTTTGTATATAGTGCCACACAGCATCCTCCACGTTGTATATAGTGGTACACAGCGCGCCCACCCCCATTGTATATAGTGCTACACAGCAATCCTCCCCTGTATATTGACAGACTGCCACCAAAAAAAAAAAATGTGTACTTACCTTGCCCCGTTCCCACGACGGACGGAGCGATGCACAAATTTCGGGCGGGAAGCATGTGCAGACCAGCGTGTTGCAGTGACATCATCACGACAGCCTGCGCAGGGATAGGCCTGCAGCCTATACTATTCATTTGTACCTGCGTCCTGAGGATGTAGATACAAGTGAATGTGGCTGTCGCTCTAGCACCGGGGCCCCCTCCGGTTTAACGCAAGAAATAATCCATGCGTTAATATAAATTTTTCCCAAACCAGGTAGATCACCAAACTCCCCTCCAAACTTTCATCCAATTTCTCTCCTAAATAGCAACCTGAAAATACATGCCAAGCTACTTGCAAGCCGTCTAGTTAATATTCTTCCCCAATTGGTCAAAAATAATCAAGTGGGTTTTATAAAGGGACGTCAGACGTCTGATGGTACAAGGCGTTTCTTGGTTTTGGTGGAAATAGTAGATTCTGGTGGAGCGCCTTCTCTTCTCCTTTCATTTGATGCGGAGAAGGCGTTTGACAGAGTCAATGGGAAGTATTTACAATCGGTTCTGAGAAAGTTTGGTTTTGAAGATACCTACCTCTCAGCTCTTCTGGCACTGTATTCTAACCCTAATGCATCGGTTTACTCCTCGAGTTTTCTCTCTAAATGCTTTCAAATTACATACGGAACTAGACAGGGTTGCCCGATGTCACCTCTGATTTTTGCATTATTGATGAAACCCTTCTCAGAAAAAAAATAGATTGGCAAATAATATCACGGGAATAAAGATTGGGGAAAATGAGCACTGCTTTGGCCTATTTGCCTATGGCGTTCTCATAGCCTTAACACATCCGGTAGGGTCACTACCTTCAGTATCAGATATTATTAAAAAATGTAGTGCTGCCTCCTATTATAAGATCAACACCTCTAAACCCGAAATTCTTAATTTGGGATTGAAAAAGTCTGTTGTGGCTGCTCTTAAGTCCACTTATAATTTTAAATGGGTTAAAAATTCACTTTATTACTTAGGTATCGATATTCCTACCCAGCACCTAACTTATTTAAAAACAAACTATATCCCCCTTCTGCCTACGATTAAGGAAGATATACAGAGGTTGGGACTTCAAGGTATTTCATAGTTAGACAGAACATCAGCAATCAAATGGTCATTCTTCCTAAAATTCTCTATGTTTCGCACTGTTCCTGTGACACCCATGGCCGCGGACCGTCGGGATTCCTCACGCCCCGACGGCCACAGCTATGGATCAGTGAGCACTGGCACGAATCTCCTCCTCAGGAGACGCCAGCGCTCAATTCCACTTCACTCCGCTGTGTCCCGTTGGGTGCGCGCGCATGCTCGTACTCGGCCTTAAAGGGCCAGTGCGTGCAACTGAATTGTATGTCAAATTAGCCCATGATCACCCTGAACTATAAGAAGGGCGCTGCCCCTTTCTTCATTGCCTGAGCTTTGTTGTGTTTACCCTTGTTAGTTTTTGCAAATGGTCCCTTAGTGTTTTACAGTTCCCAGTGTTCCCGTACCTGCTACCTGTATCCTGTATCCCATGCTACCTTGTTCCTGTGCCATTGAGAGTTGGAGTCGTGTGGTACCGTATACTACGCCTTCTGTGTTACACCACGCCTGGTGTCTGCCTGCTGCCAAGGTCCCATCCGAGCCTACCATCGCTACTGTCTGAAATTACCACAGGTACCCTTATTCGAACTATAGACATTGACTTGGTATCCTGTTGGCCAGCTGCTATCCCGCTACGGCGGTACGGCCCAGTGGGTCCACACACCCACCGTGACAGTACGCTCAGGCCATGGACCCCGCTGGTCAAACCAAGACCTTGTCGACATCTCAAACCATGCAAGCAGATCTGCGAGAACTTCGGTCACGACAGAACCAACTCCTCCTGGCATTGCACAGCGGCTGGATGCGGAAGCTACAGACTCCTCAGCTCCTGTTCCAGTTACCTCGGATGATCCTCCTGCTACACCTCCTGTCAGCACCAGTGCTGATCCCCGATTCTCGCTACCACTACCGCCTCGTTACAATGGAGACGTGAGTACCTGCAGGGGATTTCTCAACCAGTGTCAGATACACTTCTCTTTACATGCCAGAGCGTTCCCTTCTGATGGCGCCAGGATCGTCTTCATCATTTCTCTGCTCACTGGCAAGGCCCTAGCATGGGCGAACCCTATCTGGGAACGACAAGTACCAGAGACCCGTGACTTCCAGGGGTTCTTACGGACATTTCGCACTGTGTTTGAGGAGTCTGGACGAGTCTCGTTGGCAGCTGCCTCCCTGCTAAACCTTCACCAGGGAGACACCTCTGTGGGCGAGTACGCCATTCAATTCCGTACCCTGGAAGGTGAGCTGTCCTGGAATAACGAGGCCTTGGTGGATACATTCTGGCAGGGATTGTCGTCCGAGATCTAAGACGAACTGGCTGCTCGTGATCTGCCATCTACACTGGACGACCTCATTTTGCTTTCCACCCTGGTTGATGAGATGTTCCGGGAATGATCCCAAGAAATTTGTCGGGAGGGAAGACTCCCTAGGCTGGTCGCTACTTTCCAGCAGTCCCTGTTGCGCTCACCAGGTGGCCCACCTGGGGAGCCTATGCAGGTGGACCGGCTTAAGTTATACGTCCAGGAGAAACAGTGCAGATGCACTTCGGAACGTTGTCTTTATTGCGGCCTCGAAGGCCATGCCGTGCGTCTGTGTCTTCAGAAGCCAAAAAACTCCAACGCCTAGGATTGGTTGGGAAGACAACCCTAGGCGATACAGCAATCGATAGAGAAATCTCTTCTAAACTGTAAATCCCCGTGACCATAAATGTCCAGCGAGAAGACCCACCGGCCCTCTGCCTGTCTGGACTCTGGGTTCGCAGCCAGTTTTATCCACAAATACCTAGTGGATCTCCTCCAGTTGCCCACAAACCCCTGGAGAGGCCGTTGATCGGGTCGGGTCGGGCCTCGGTGAATGTACTACCTCTGCCCGACCCGATTGTAGCGGTGATCAAACCGCTGAGGCTCCAAGTGGGAGCCCTTCATTCCGAGCTCATCTTGTTTCTGGTTCAACCCAAGGCCATCAACCCAGAGCTGCTGGGCCTGCTCTGGCTCCGACTACATGCCCCAGTTCTGGACTGGAATTCAGGAGAAGTTCTAAAGTGGGGTCCCAAGTGCCTCAACCGCTGCCTGGGGCAGATCAATCTGGTCAAGCCACCTCTACCTCAGTCATTGGCAGGATTGCCTTCTCATTATTCTTGGTTCTCGGATGCCTTCAGCAAGAGGGAGGCGGAGACGCTGCCTATATTAAGGAGAATTCGGAGAGGGATTTCATACGAAAATCCTCCTCCCCAGCTGGACAGGGTTCTTCTTCGTCAAAAAAAAAGTACGGATCTCTGCGACCCTGCATCAACTACCAGGGTCTCAACCATAAACAGAAATCCATTGCCACTGATTTCAGAACTTTTTGACCCCATAAGAGGAGCCAAGATTTTTTCTAAGCTGGACCTGCGTAGGGCTTAGAACCTAATCCAGATTCGCCGGGGTGACGAATGGAAGACGGCAATTAACACCCGAGACGGGCACTCTGAATACCTGGTGATGCCCTTCGGCCTGTGTAACGCTCCCGCGGTCTTCCGAGAATTAATCAATGACATCTTCCGGGATCTCCTCTATGTTTGTGTTGTGGTCTATCTCCATGACATCTACATTTTTTCCCCAGACCCGACAACTTATCAGAGACATGTCCATCAAGTTCTGCTGCGATGGAGGGAGAATCGCCTGTATGCCAAGCTGGAGAAGTGCATGTTTGAGAGGAATTCTCAACCCTTCCTGGGCTACATCATCTCAGACCAAGGTCTCAAGATGGATCTGGAGAAAGTAAAGGCTGTCCTGGAATGACCACGTCCTCAAGGCTTAAGGTCCATACAGTGTTTCTTGGGATTCGCCAATTTCTACCGACAGTTCATCTCAAGCTTCTCCTCACTGACAGCTCCCATCTCTACCCTCACAAAAAAGGCATGAACGCCAAGTTGTGGACTCCAGAGGCTGAATCCGCATTTAATAGCCGGAAGAGTGCCTTCACGTCAGCCTCTACCATCTATCATCCTGATGTATCTCGACAGATTTAGTTGGAGGTGGACGCCTCCTCGGCTGGTACTCGTGCACTTCTGTTCCAGAGAGGTCCCAAAGGCAAGGCAGTGGTATGTGGCTTTTACTCTAAACTTTTCACTTCCGCATAGCGCAACTACACAATTGGGGACCGGGAGTTACTGGTCATCAAATTGGCCTTGGAGGAGTGGGGACATCTACTAGAGGGCGCAGCTCATTCCATCCTGATATTTACTGACCACAAGAACCTCACCAGTCAAGCCAAGTGGTCGCTTTTCTTTGCCCGGTTCCAGTTGAAACTCCACTACCGCCCGGCCGACAAGAATGTGAGGGCCGATGCCTAGTCCAGGTCATTCGAGACAGAGGACACCATGGAGTCTCCACAAAATATTATTGATCGGTCCTGCTTTATCTCTGTCAACCCTCTGCAAGTTAGAGACATCCCTCTGGGGAGGACTTTTGTGTGCCTGGCAGACAGAGGGAGAATCCTCCGCTAGGGACACAGCTCCATACTGGCAGGTCACGTGGGTGACCGTAAAAGACCCGAGACCTGATTGCTCATCATTTCTGGCGGCCCACGCTGCCCAAGGACATCATGGACTTTGTCTCATCCTGCACTGTGTGTGCGCCTAACAAGGTTACTCACTCCATACCTGCTAGCCTGCTCCAGCCTGTCACGATACGGGGTGTGGACCCACTGGGCCGTACCGCGTAATGGGATGACAGCTGGCCAAACAGGTAAGTACAGAGTCTATAGTTCAGAGAGGATACCTGGGGCAATGTAGACAGTGGCAAGGCAGGCACGGCTGGGACCAGGCAGCAGATAGACGTCAGGCGTGGCGTAGCAGATCAGGCATGGAATGCAGCACAACACGGCAACAGCTCAGCACGGCACCAGATCAGGATAGCACGGGAACAGGAAAAGGGTTACAGGAACAGGGAACACTAGGAAACTGGAAGACACTAGGGGACCATTTACATAGTTTGTATGGTTGAAAAAAGACACATGTCCATCAAGTTCAACCAAGGAATGGGAAAGGGGATGTAAAAAATTTCTACACATAGGAGCTACTATTTTTTTGTTCTAGGAAAATATCTAAGCCTTTTTTAATGCCATCCACTGTCCCTGATGTGACCAGCTCCTGCAGTAGACTATTCCATAAATTCACTGTTCTCAAAATAAAGAAGGCTTGTCGCCTCTGCAGGTTGACCCTTTCTTTTTCCAGACGGAGGGAGTGCCCCCTTGTTTTTTGAGGGGGTTTTACATGGAACAGGATTTCACCATATTTTTTGTATGTGCCATTCATATATTTATATAAGTTAATCATGTCCCCCCTTAGTCGTCTTTTTACAAGGCTAAATAGGCTTTGTTCTTTTAATCTTTCCTCATAACTTAGATTCTCCATGCCCCTTATTAGCTTCGTTGCTCTTCTTTGTATTTTTTATAACTCCAGGGCATCCTTTCTATTAACTGGAGCCCAGAACTGAACTGCATATTCTAGATGAGGCATCACTAATGCTTTGTAAAGTGGTAATATTACATCCCTGTCCCGTGAGTCCATGCCTCTTTTAATACACGACAATATCTTGCTGGCCCTTGAAGCAGCTGATTGACATTGCATGCTGTTATTTAGTTTATGATTTACAAGTACATCCAGATCCTTCTCAACAAGTGACTCCCCCAGTGTAGCTCCCCCTCGGACATATGATGCATGCAGGTTTTTCGTACCCAGGTGCATAACTTTACATTTATCTACATTAAACTTAATTTGCCAAGTGGACGCCCAAACACTCAGTTTGTTTAAATCTGCTTGCAATGCACGAACATCTTCCATAGTCTGAACTATATTACATAGCTTGGTGTCATCTGCAAAAATAGAAATAGTGCTATTAATCCCATCCTCTATATCATTAATAAATAAGTTGAATAATAGTGGTCCCAGCACTGAACCCTGTGATACACCACTTATAACTGGGGACCATTCAGAGTAGGAATCATTTACCACAACTCTCTGGATACGGTCCTTGAGCCAATTCTCAATCCAATTACAAACTACACTTTCTAAACCTATAGTCCTTAATTTACCCATTAGACGTCTATGAGGGACAGTGTCAAATGCCTTTGCAAAGTCCAAAAACACTATATCCACAGCGGCCCCTCTGTCTAGGCTTCTGCTCACCTCTTCATAAAAACAAATTAGGTTGGTTTGACAGCTTCTGTCCTTAGTAAAACCGTGCTGGCTGTCACTTGTAATACTATTTATTGTCACATAATTCAGTATATAGTCCCTCAATAGCCCCTCAAACATTTTCCCTACAATGGAAGTTAAGCTTACTGAACTATAATTACCCGAGGAAGACCTAGAGCCCTTTTTGAAAATAGGCACCACATTTGCCCTGCGCCAGTCCCTTGGCACTATACCAGTCACTAGAGAATCTCTAAATATAATGAAGAGGGGGACAGAAATAACTGAACTAAGCTCATTAAGAACTCTAGGGTGTAACCCATCTGGTCCCGGGGCCTTGTGTACGTTTCAGCAAGGAGACATGGAAGGAGTTAGGGATCTTCAGAATAGAAAGTAGCCGCAGCTTGTAAGACACCGGGTTGATATGTAGCAGGTGTAAAGGATTTGCCAGACACAGCTTCTGTGTCGACGCCCGTGGGCAATCAGTCTGCACCTGCTCCTATGTCTGTGAGACTGACTCCATCTTCCACCACTCAGGATGGCAGGCTTAGGAGTGGGAGAGCCTATCACAGCCTGGCCAGACGGAGCTAGCTCCTGCCCACTGTCTATTTATACCTGCCTTTCCTGTTCCTCCTTTGAGTGATTCTTCTATGCTTGTTTCCTGGCTTGCTGCTGCTGCTTGTACTACTCATCATCTGCTTGTTATTGACCTTGGCTTTCTGACCACTCTCCTGCTCAGCGTTTTGTACCTCGTTCTCTCCTGGTTTGACTCGGCTCGTTCACTACTCTTGTAGCTCACGGTGTCTCCGTGGGCAGCTGCCCAATTTCCCTCCCTTCTGTGTACCCTTGTCTGTTTGTCTGTCTTGCACTCACTGAGCGTAGGGACCGTCGCCCAGTTGTACCCCGTCGCTTAGGACGGGTCGTTGCAAGTAGGCAGGGACTGAGTGGTGGGTAGATTAGGACTCACCTGTCTGTCTCCCTACCCTGTCATTACATAATCACAGGCCCATATACCTAGTCTACCCTGGTCCCTGACACATCTATGGACCCCCTTGAGACCCTGGCTCAGCAGATGCAGGGCCTCTCCCTACAGGTCCAGGCCCTGGCTCAGAGGGACAACCTGCGTGATGCTTCCCTGGTAGTGCCCCCCACCTCACCTCTCGAACCCCACCTCAAGTTGCCTGACCGGTTCTCAGGGGACCGGAAGACTTTTTTCTCCTTTCGGGAGAGTTGTAGGCTCTATTTTCGCTTAAAGCCCCACTCCTCAGGTTCTGAGAGCCAGCGAGTGGGTATAATTATGTCCCGGCTCCAGGACGGGCCCCAAGAATGGGCCTTCTCCTTGGATCCTGACGCCCCTGAACTTTCCTCCGTTGATCTTTTCTTTTCTTCTCTCGGGCTCATTTATGACGAGACTGACAAGACTGCCTTTGCCGAGAGTCAGCTGGTGACCTTACGTCAGGGTAAGAGACCTGTAGAGGAGTATTTTTCTGACTTTAGGAGGTGGTGTGTAGCTTCTCGGTGGAATGACCCTGCCTTGAGGTGCCAGTTTAGATTGGGTCTGTGGAACGCCCTGAAAGACCTGCTAGTTAGCTATCCCTCTGCTGATTCCCTAGATCAGGTTATGGCTTTAGTGGTACGACTTGACCGACGTCTCAGGGAACGACGACTTGAACGTTTTTGTGCTTTCTCCTCTGACTCCCCCATGATGCCTCCCGAGGTTCTGTTGCTTCGTTCTTCCACGGAAGACTCGGATGTACCTATGCAACTCGGGGCCTCTGTGTCCCCCCAACAACGTAGTGAGTTCCGCAGGAAGAATGGTCTCTGCTTCTACTGTGGAGATGACAAGCATCAAGTGAACAACTGTCCTAGGCGTAAGAATAAGCAGCAGGAAGAACTTCCTCGCCTAAGTGATCATCGGGGAGGTCACTTGGGCGCACAGGTATTTCCCGTAAAGATGAAACCTAATAAAATCTTGCTTCCCTTTCAGGTCTCTTTTGGTGGTAGGTCTGCTACCGGCAGTGCCTTCGTGGATTCAGGGTCTTCTGCTAATATTATGTCTGTGGAATTTGCTATGTCTCTAGCTATGCCATTGATTGATTTGCCTAAACCTGTCCCGGTAGTGGGTATCGACTCCACTCCTCTTGCTAATGGTTATTTTACATAGCATACCCCTGTTTTTGAACTCCTTGTTGGCTCCATGCATTTGGAGCAATGCTCTGTACTGGTGATGCAGGGATTATCGTCCGATTTGGTTTTAGGCCTTCCCTGGTTGCAGATGCATAATCCCATGTTTAACTGGAATACTGGGGACCTTACCAAATGGGGTAATGAATGCATGACGTCATGTTTTTCTGTTAATTCTATTTCTCTCCCTGAGGAGGTGAAAACTCTACCTGAGCTGGTTCAGGACTTCGCTGATGTTTTCTCTAAAGAGGCCTCCGAAGTGTTACCTCCTCATAAAGAATACGATTGCGCAATCGATTTGGTACCAGGAGCTAAGCTCCCTAAGGGTAGGATATTCAATCTCTCTTGTCCCGAACGTAAAGCCATGAGAGAGTATATCCAGGAATGCCTGGCCAAGGGTTACATTCGCCCCTCTACTTTTCATGTAGGTGCTGGCTTCTTCTTCGTAGGGAAGAAGGATGGTGGTCTTAGGCCGTGCATCGACTACCGGAACTTGAATAAGGTCACTGTTAGGAACCAGTACCCCCTTCCTTTGATTCCTGATCTCTTCAATCAGGTTCAGGGGGCCCATTGGTTCTCTAAGTTTGATCTACGGGGGGCTTATAACCTTATCCGCATCAAAGAGGGGGATGAGTGGAAGACTGCGTTTAACACACCCGAAGGTCCTTTCGAATACCTCGTCATGCCCTTTGGGTTGTGTAATGCTCCCGCGGTCTTCCAGAATTTCATAAATTAGATTTTAAGAGACTACCTGGGGGTATTTCTTGTAGTGTACCTTGATGACATACTTGTGTTTTCCAAGGACTGGTTCTCCCACATTGAGCATGTCAGGAAGGTGCTCCATGTCCTTCGGGAAAACAAACTGTTTGCTAAGACCGAAAAATGTGTGTTTTGGGTGCAAGAGATACCATTTTTGGGTCAAATCCTCACTCCTCACGAATTCCGCATGGACCCCGCCAAGGTCCAGGCTGTGGCGGAATGGGTCCAACCTGCATCCCTGAAGGCGTTACAGTGCTTCCTGGGATTCACTAATTATTACAGGAGATTTATTGCTAACTTCTCGGTCATCGCTAAGCCTCTTACGGATCTCACTCGCAAAGGTGCTGATCTCCTCCACTGGCCTCCTGAGGCTGTCCAGGCTTTTGAGGTCCTTAAGAAGTGCTTTATCTCGGCCCCGGTGCTGGTTCAGCCCAACCAAATGGAGCCATTCATCATGGAGGTTGACGCCTCCGAGGTGGGAGTGGGTGCTGTCTTGTCCCAGGGTACCAGGTCCCTCACCCATCTCCGTCCCTGTGCCTACTTCTCCAGGAAGTTTTCGCCCACTGAGAGTAACTATGATATTGGCAACCGCGAACTCTTAGCCATTAAATGGGCATTTGAAGAGTGGCACCACTTCCTGGAGGGGGCTAGGCACCAGGTAACGGTCCTTACCGACCACAAGAATCTGGTTTTCTTAGAGTCTGCCCGGAGGCTAAATCCGAGACAAGCACGATGGGCGTTATTTTTTACCAGATTCAATTTTTTGGTCACCTATAAGGCTGGGTCTAAAAATATTAAGGCTGACGGACTGTCTCGTAGCTTCATGGCCAGCCCACCTTCGGAGGAAGATCCTGCTTGTATTTTGCCTCCAGATATAATCATTTCCTCTATTGATTCTGATTTAGTCTCCGAAATTGCGGCTGATCAAGGTTCAGCTCCCGGGAATCTTCCTGAGAACAAGCTGTTTGTTCCACTGCAACTCCTAAGGGTATTTAGGGAAAATCATGACTCTGCACTATCTGGCCATCCAGGCATCCTGGGTACCAAGCACCTCATTGCCAGAAACTACTGGTGGCCTGGGTTGCTTAAAGACGTTAAGGCCTACGTCGCTGCTTGTGAGGTTTGTGCTAGGTCCAAGACTCCCAGGTCCCGACCAGCGGGCTTACTATGTTCTTTGCCCATTCCCCAGAGACCTTGGACCCATGTCTCCATGGATTTTATCACCGATTTGCCTCCATCTCAAGGCAAGTCGGTGGTGTGGGTTGTAGTAGACCGCTTCAGTAAGATGTGCCACTTTGTGCCCCTCAAGAAACTACCCAATGCTAAGACGTTAGCTACCTTGTTTGTCAAACACATCCTGCGTCTCCATGGGGTTCCTGTCAATATTGTTTCTGCCAGAGGGGTACAATTTGTTTCATTGTTTTGGAGAGCCTTCTGTAAAAAGTTGGAGATTGATCTGTCCTTCTCCTCGGCTTTCCATCGTGAAACCAAAGGCCAAACGGAGAGGACTAATCAGTCTCTAGAACAATATTTAAGGTGTTTTATCTCGGACTGTCAACATGATTGGGTCTCATTCATTCCCCTCGCCGAATTTTCCCTTAATAACCGGGTCAGTAACTCGTCAGGGGTCTTCCCCTTTTTCTGTAATTTTGGGTTTAATCCACGGTTCTCCTCCGTTTCACCTGGTAGTTCCAACAATCCCGAGGTAGATGTCGTTCATCAGGAACTGTGCACAGTCTAGGCCCAGGTTCAGAAGAACCTAGAGGCGTCCCAGAGCATACAAAAGACTCAGGCAGATAGAAGACGTTCTGCTAACCCTTTGTTTGTGGTCGGGGATCTGGTGTGGCTATCTTCTAAAAATTTGCGCCTTAAAGTCCCGTCCAAGAAGTTTGCTCCCCGGTTTATAGGGCCGTACAAGGTCATTGAAGTCCTTAACCCTGTCTCCTTCCGACTGGAGTTGCCCCGTCTTTTCGAGTGCACGACGTCTTTCATGCCTCCCTCCTTAAACGCTGCTCCCCGTCCTTGGCTCCCTCTAGGAAACCTCCGGTCCCTGTTCTCACCCCTGAGGGGGTAGAATTCGAGGTGGCCAAGATTGCGGATAGCAGGATGGTCCAAGGCTCCCTCCAGTACCTGGTCCATTGGAGGGGATACGGGCCTGAGGAGAGGACTTGGGTACCCGCCCGGGATGTTCACGCTGGGGTATTGCTCAGGAGGTTCCACCTTCGTTTTCCCCAATAAACCAGGTCCACCTAGAAAGGGTCCGGTGGCCCCTCATAAAAGGGTGGGTACTGTAAAGGATTTGCCAGACACAGCTTCTGTGTCGACGCTCGTGGGCAATCAGTCCGCACCTGCTCCTATGTCTGAGACTGACTCCATCTTCCACCACTCAGGATGGCAGGCTTAGGAGTGGGAGAGCCTATCACAGCCTGGCCAGACGGAGCTAGCTCCCGCCCACTGTCTATTTATACCTGCCTTTCCTGTTCCTCCTTTGAGTGATTCTTCTATGCTTGTTTCCTGGCTTGCTGCTGCTGCTTGTACTACTCATCATCTGCTTGTTATTGACCTTGGCTTTCTGACCACTCTCCTGCTCAGCGTTTTGTACCTCGTTCTCTCCTGGTTTGACTCGGCTCGTTCACTACTCTTGTTGCTCACGGTGTCTCCGTGGGCAGCTGCCCAGTTTCCCTCGCTTCTGTGTACCCTTGTCTGTTTGTCTGTCTTGCACTTACTGAGCGTAGGGACCGTCGCCCAGTTGTACCCCGTCGCTTAGGACGGGTCGTTGCAAGTAGGCAGGGACTGAGTGGCGGGTAGATTAGGGCTCACCTATCTGTCTCCCTACCCTGTCATTACAGCAGGATTTCGAAGGGTCCGAGATACCTAGGGGCAAATTTGCAGGACAGCACCCTCAGCCGGATATTCCTTGAAGACAACCAGACCTTTGTACCTGGAAGAAACTGAGGAGGAGCCCGTCTTCTAGTATCTGCCTTTCCCTTCATGCGGTTCCCCACCAGCAGGAAAGAAGATCGGGGTATGTTGTGATATTTTCAGAAGTCAGCTGCAGGCACCTGGGACATTGTAGAAACAGGAAGAGGTATACGAGGGGTTGGCTGTAGACGATGAAGAATGGACTGGAAGTGGTGGACTCACTAGTGTGGTTATTATAGGAGAATAGCCCCTCATTTAG
Source organism: Rhinoderma darwinii (assembly GCF_050947455.1). Lineage (NCBI taxonomy): Eukaryota > Metazoa > Chordata > Amphibia > Anura > Rhinodermatidae > Rhinoderma > Rhinoderma darwinii. The sequence continues at coordinate 252,903,556 of NC_134687.1, read as the reverse complement.
TGCAGATATTTAATCAAGCAGCACAGGATGGTGCTTTTCCTACGGAAATGCTCCTGGCCACGGCAGTCACCCTTCCTAAACCAGATAAGGATCCCACATCCCCAGCTAATTTTCGTCCTATTTCTCTGTTAAACTCAGATATTAAAATATATGCAAAAATCCTCTCGACTAGGTTGTATCATATTATTCCTCAACTGGTTAAATCAGGTCAAGTTGGGTTTGTGGCGAGACGTCAGGCCCCTGATGGAACTCGGCGGTTTATGGACTTGGTTCAGTGTGCAGAGACCTCTCGGATGCCTTCTCTGCTTCTTGCTTTGGACGCAGAGAAGGCGTTCGATATAGTACATTGGGGCTATCTGTCTCAGCTTCTTGAACATTTTGGATTTAAGGGTCGTATAAAATCCTCCATTCTTGCATTATACTCATTTCCCTCGGCTAGAGTTCTCTCTTCGGGGTTTTTGTCTGACTCTTTTATAATAAAGAACGGTACGCGTCAGGGTTGCCCACTCTCTCCCATTGTGTTTGCCTTAGCGATGGAACCCCTCGCAGAACTAATACGACTTAATCCAAAAGTTCAGGGCATTAAAGTAGGATCTAAGGCTCATAAAATTGGTCTTTATGCTGATGATGTGCTCCTGGCAGTCTTATGACCCCTTTAATTCTCTATCCGCCATCCAAGATAACCTTTCTCAATTTAGTAAGATTTCTTATTATAACATTAATCCGACTAAATCCCAGGTGTTAGGTGTGGGAATAGAACAGGGGATGAAGGCCTCCTTGATGTTACAATTTCCTTTTGAGTGCAGAGATGATAGCATTACCTATTTAGGTATCTCCATTACAAGCCCTAGCTCGACACTATTTGCAAAGAACTACCTCCCCCTTTTATCCAAAGTATCAAAACTAGTGGAAACATTTTCTAAACCAATGATCTCTTGGGCTGGTAAAATCGCTATTGTAAAGATGATGATCCTTCCCATAATACTATACGTATTTTGAACAGTAATCATCCCTGTTTCCAATAGTTACCTTTCTAAACTTCAAAAATTACTCAATGACTTTATATGGGCTGGCAGAAAACCAAGGATACGGCTCTCTACCATGGCTCGCCCTTGGGTGTCAGGCGGGATGGGAGTTCCTGATGTAAGGAGGTACCTTCACTCTACTGTACTTTCCCATATTTATCACTGGTGGGGCAAATATACTGAACTTAAATGGGTGGAAATTGAGAGGGTTTCAGTGGGGACTCCTCTTATTTCTCTTTTATCAATTGATAGCTTTAAACGTCCCCAAAGGAGCAAATACATGCTTTCTATTGCTGCCTCTATAGCCTCCTGCCAATACCTGGTTACTCACACTCCAAAGTGTGAATGTCAATCCCTTCAGTAATTACCCCTCCGTTATCTCTCCTCCTTTTTACCGGAGTTAAACGTGTCTAAGTGGGAAGCATCAGGGGATTGAAAGTGTCGGCAATCTTTATGAATTTAAGACAATGTTACCCTTTAATAGTTTGGTACAAAAATATGATATACCTTCCCAAGACGTATAAATATTTTCAGATGCGCCATATTTTGAGTTCTAGGCAGCTAGAGGGGCCGATATTTCCGATTAGTGCATTTGTGACCTTCAACTCTGCAAAGCCTAAGCCAAAGAGCATCTCTATGTTTTATTCTACTATTTCCAGACCTCAAACTCTAATTAAACCAGGGTATTTACTTAAAGGAATAGTGTCACGAAAAAAATTTTTTTAACATCAGTTTGATTTTAGTCTTTTATTAAAAACTTTTAGATTTATTTGTGTGTTTGTGTTTCACTTTTTTTTATTTTTACACTTTTTCTTCCCTATGGGGGCTGCCATTTTTTACTCCATTTCTGTATGTGTCGATTAACGACACATACAGACATGGAGTACGGCAGCCCCAGTCCCATAGTGAATGCGAACGGGGCCCGTTCCATCCACTATGGTGTATGCCGTCTGTGTGGGAACGGCGCATGCGCCGCACCCACACAGTCCAAGTTGAACTGCGCGTCGTCCGGCGCCATTTTCCTGTGGACCGGAAGTCGCGGCCGGACAGTAAGATTACTACTTCTGGTCGCGGCTTCCGGACTTGTGCACATGGAGCAGCGACAGCAGACGGAGCGGACGGACCGGAGGGAGCGGCGGCGACTAGAGCAGGTAAGTGATTTCTATGTATGTTCGTGTTTCAGTGTGTGTTTACTACTGTATGTAAACCTACTACACTGTGTGTTAGCTCAAAAAATGGCGACACACAGTGTAGGAGGTTTGACCGTTCAATCCCCTCGTTTCTCCCGCCACTAGCCAGGATAAAGGAGGGGGGGATTCTGAGAGCTCACTAGAGCGAGTGAGTTTTTCCCAATTTTGCAGCATAAAGCAATGTGGTTGCTTTACCACATGCAATGCTGCAATTTTGGGAATTGCTCCATCTAGTGACCAGCACTGGGAAATATTATAAATTAGAACCTAATTTATAATATTTCCTGACTCGTGAAAAAAATAAAAAAAAATAGAACAATGTTTAATCACCCACACACTAATTGTTTAACTTAAAAAAAATATACATTTTTTGCTAACAACACATTCCCTTTAAATGGGAGAAAGAACTACACTTAGTTATCACTCTGCCGGAATGGTACTCGGCAATGAATTGGACCTCCAGGATCTCTAAAGGTGATAGTCACAGGGAAATAGCGCATACAATTCTGCTCAGGTGGTACAGAACTCCAGCATTGATAGCTAAATTGAACTCTTCTTACTCCCCCTTGTGTTGGAGAAATTGTGGTATGCCAGGTAATTACATGCATGTTGGGTGGAATTGTCCATTTGTATTCAACTTTTGGAAAGGTACTTTTGCATTTCTGTCCTCTATTTTACATTATTTAATATCCCCTTCCCCTGCATTGGCGTTGTGCTTCATTGGTTTTGCTAATGTTCCTAGGGACTTCAGGTGTATAACGGGGCATGTTATTATAGCTGCCAGATTGCGGATAACTAGGTCCTGGAAATCTCTAGACCCTCTTACTATTTCCGAGTTAAGTAATCTTGTTCAATGTGACTATATTATGGAAAAAATGTTAGCGGTACGCTCTAATACTTATGGTCAATTTTTAAATAATTGGGTATTATGGTCAGATTATAAAACTTCTAGAACACTTCCTCACTAGTGCTATAAACAGTAGGAGCTATTGTTATTCTGCTGGTGCCCGGGAATTAGGGGATGGCATTAATAATGTCTTGATAGGATCTAATGGGGGTGTCGATGCTAAACGACATTTGATAAACTTTTGACAGCCCTTTTTCGTAGTATCAGCAGCCAAACTTTGAATTTTTTATTTTTGTTCTGCTTTTGTATGTTTGTTTGTTTCCTTTTTTAATGAATTCTTTGCAACTTGTGTACTATTGCATAAAATATACTTTTGTATTGTATTGTTTGCTAATGTCATGGCTATTGTGTTGATGTGATAGTCCACTTCTGACTAAATATATGTTATGTTTTGCAAAAAAAATAATAAAAATATAAATTATAAAAAAAATCATAGGAGAACTCTGCCCATGGGAGCAGCTGCACCCAGTCATCATGCCGCCTGGAAACAAAGTGACGCAGATAGTTCTCCATAATCTGGTTAACCCTCTCGACTTGCCCATTGGACTGAGGATGATAGGCCGAAGAGAAGTCCAACTTTACACCGAGGAGACCGCAGAGTGCTCTCCAAAACTTTGAGGTGAACTGGACTCCTCGGTACGAGACAATATGCAGGAGCAAGCCGTGCAGACGGAAGATGTGTTGAATGAAGAGGTCAGCCAATCGCATAGCAGAAGGCAGGCCAGTCAAGGGAACGAAATGAGCCATCTTAGAAAATAGATCCACCACCACCCAGATCACAACCTGCAGCAGGAGGAAGATCTGTGACAAAGTCCATTGCGACATACTGCCAGGGAGCAACGGGCACAGGCAGTGGTTGGAGCAGGCCTGCAGGTCTGGAGTGAGAAACTTTATTTGCTGTGCATACCGTGCATGAGGAGACAAAGTCCATAACATCTTTGGGTAGCGTGGGCCACCAGAACTGATGGGCGATTAGATCTTGGGTCTTACGAGCACCCGCGTGACCTGCCAGCTTGGAACTGTGACCCCAGCGAAGGATTCTTCCTCTGTCTGCCAGACGCACAAAAGTCCTTCCCGGAGGAATGTCTCTAACTTGTAGGGGGTTCACAGAGAAGATGCAGGAAGGGTCAATAATATTCTGTGGGTACTCCACAGTGTCCTCAGTTTCAAATGACCTAGACAAGGCATCGGCCCCCACATTCTTGTCGGCAGGTCGGTAGTGGAGTTAAACCGGAACCGAGCAAAGAACAACGACCAACTGGCTTGACGAGGATTCAACCGCTGGGCCGTCTGTAGGTAGGTCAAGTTCTTGTGATCCGTGAAGACCAGGATAGGATGGGCTGCGCCCTCCACTAGATGTCTCCACTCCTGCAGAGCCAGCTTGATGGCCAGTAACACCCGATCCCCAATCGAGTAGTTGCGCTCTGCGGAAGAAAACAGCTTGGAATAGTAGCCACATACCACAGCCTTGCCTTTTGAACCTCTCTGGAACAACAGTGCACCAGCACCAACAGGAAGTGTCCACCTCTAACAAAAACTGTAGGGATACATCAGGGTGGTGAAGAATAGAGGCTGACGTGAAGGCTTTTTTTAAGGATTCAAATGCGGCTTCTGCCTCCGGAGTCCACACTTTGGCATTCATGCCCTTTTTAGTGAGGGTAAAAATGGGAGCAGTCAAAGATGAGAAGTTGGGAATGAACATCCGGTAGAAGCTGGCGAATCCCAGGAAGCATTGTATGGCCCTTAAAGGCATGGTGTTGCCCGAAAAACATGTTTTTTTTTTAAAATTTAAACATTTAGTGTGTGGGTGATTAAACATTGTTCAAATTTTTTTTATTTTTTTCGCGAGTCAGGAAATATTATAAATTTTTTCTAATTTATAATACTACCCATTTTTGGTCACTAGATGGAGCTAGTTCCCAAAATTGCAGCATTGCAATATTGGGTTAAAAGCTCTCGCTCTAGTGAGCTCTCAGCATCCCCCCCTCCTTTATCCTGGCTAGTGCCGGGATAAACGAGGGGTTTGAAAGGTTTAACCTCCTACACTGTGTGTCGCCATTTTTTGAGGTAACCCACAGTGTAGTAGGTTTACATACAGTAGTAAACACACACAAACACTAACATACATTGAAATCTCTTACCTGCTCCTGCCGCCGCGGCTCCCTCCGGCCCGTCCGCTCCCTTTGCTGCCGCTGTTCCATGTGCACAAGTCCAGAAGCCGCGACCGGAAGTAGTAATATTACTGTCCGGCCGCGACTTCCGGTCCACAGGAAAATGGCGCCGGACGGCGCCAATTTCGAATAGGACTGTGTGGGAGCGGCGCATGCGCAGTTCCCACACAGACGCCGTACACGGACGTGAATGGGACGGGAGCCGTTCACAGTCCCTATGGGACTGTGGCTGCCGTACTCCATGTCTGTGTGTGTCGTTAATCGACACACACAGAAATGGAACAAAAAATGGCAGCCCCCATAGGGAAGAAAAAGTGTAAAAATAAGAAACAGTAAAACACAAACACACAAATGAATATAAAAGTTTTTATTAAAGCACTAACATCTTTAACATATAAAAAAATTATTTGTGATGACACTATTCCTTTAAGCCTTGGGGGCGTGGCCATTCCAGGACAGCCTTTACCTTCTCAGAGTTCATCTTGAGGCCCTGATCGGAGAGGATATAGCCCAGGAAGGATAGAGACTTTTTCTCAAACACACACTTCTCCAGCTTGGCATAAAGATGATTCTCCCTTAAACGAAGCAATACCTGGCGGACAGGACTCTGATGAGTTACTGGATCTGCGGGAAAAAATCTAAATGTCATCGAGATACACCACAACACAAATATAAAAGGAGATCACGAAAAATGTCATTGACAAATTTTTGAAACACCGCGGGGGTGTTACGCAGGCCGAAGGGCATAACTAGGTATTCGTAGCACCAATCACGAGTATTAAATGCAGTCTTCCACTCGTCACCTTGACTAATCCAGATCAGATTGTAGGCCCCCCACAGGTCCAGTTTAGAAAAATGTTTTGTCCCCAGTATGCGATCAAACAGTTCTGAAATCAAAGGCAGTGGGTACCTGTTCTTCACCGTGATCTGGTTGAGGCCTCGGTAGTCAATGCAAGGTCGTAGCGATCCATCTTTTTTCTTGACAAAGAAGAAGCCAGCTCCGGCCTGGGATGAGGATTTACGAATGAAGCCCCTCTCCAGATTCTCTTTAATGTAGGACGACATAGACTGGGTCTCTGGAAAAGAGAGAGGGTACACTCTACCGCGAGCAGGAGACGACTCTGGAACCAAGTCGATCGGACAATCATATGCTCGGTGTGGCGGCAAGGTCTCAGCTTATCGAAGACATCGGAGAACATAGAGAAACAAGAAGGCAACCCTGCCAATGACTGAAGCGGAGAAGGCTGCAGTGGCTGGATATGACCCAGACAGCAGTCAAGACACTTCGGGCCCCACTGGAGAACCTCTCCAGAGTTCCAATCCAGGACTGGGGCGTGCAAACAGAGCCAAGGCAAACCCAGCAGCACGGGGTTGACGACCTTAGACAGGACAAACAGGGAGATGAGCTCAGCATGAAGAGCTCCCACTTGAAGTCTTAATGGCTTGGTCACAGACATGACTGGGTCAGGCAATGGCAGTCCATCTACCGGGGCAACGATCAATGGCCTTTCCAGCAGGATAGTGGGCCACTGAACAAGGTCAACAGGGTCTTGACAGATGAAGAGTCCAGGTAGGCAGAGACCGGATGGGACCTCTCGCCAGCAATGATGGCTACGAGAATGAACAGTTTGGAAGAGAGTTCTCGAATTAAATGCAGTGGCGCCCAGGGTCATCTCTCCAACCAAACCTAGGCGCTGGTTTTTTTGGGCTTCTGAGAACACAGACGCACGATATGGCCAGCGAGGCCGGTATATAAACAGAGGTGCGCCTGCGCTGTTTCTTCTGGACGGACAATTTTAGCCGATGCACTTGCATCGGAACCTCGGGCAGAGCAGTAGAAGGAGGCAAGAGGGGTTGCTGGAAGTTGGGCGCCAGTCTATGAAGCCGTCTCTCCTGACGAACTTCATGAGATCTCTCCCTCAGCCTTATGTCCGCCCGAGTGGCAAGCAGAAACAAGTCGTCCAAGGTAGGTGGCAGATCTCGAGCGGCCAGTTCGTCCTTGATCTCGGACGATAGACCATGCCAAAAGGATGCCACCAAGGCCACATTGTTCCAGGATAGTTCTCCTGCCAGGGTTCGGAACTGGATGGTATATTCGCCCACGGCGGTGTCCTCCTGGCGAAGGTTAAAGATAGCAGTAGCTGCCAAAGAGACTCATCCTGGCTCCTCGAAAACAGTCCGGAATAACCGAACGAACCCCTGGAAGTCTTGGGTCTCTGATGTTCCCAGATAGGGTTTGCCCATGCCAGGGTCTTGCCGGGAAATAGAGACACGATGAAGGCGATCTTGATTCCGTCCGAGGGAAATGCTCGGGCGTGCAGGGTAAAATGGATATGGCATTGGTTCAGAAACCCCCGACACGTACTGGCGTCTCCATAGAACCGAGAAGGTAATGGCAGCAGAACCGAGGATCCAAACCGGAACTGCTAGGAGGTGTAGAAGGAGGGTCGATCTGAGGAGCTAGCATAGAGGCAGGAAGAGAAGCAGCTAGCGTCCCTAGCTGCTGTGCCATGGAGTCCACTGCCACAAGAAGTTTATCCTGTCTAGCTCGGAGATCTTGCAGGTCCGCCTGCATGGCTTGGGAGGGTGACATGCCCTTGAATTGACCAGCAGAGTCCATGGCCAGAGTGTACTGTCACGATGCGGGGTGTGGACCCACTGGGCCGTACTGCATAGCGGGATGGCAGCTGGCCGAACAGGTAAGTACAGAGTCTATAGTTCAGAGAGGATAACTGAGGCAATGTAGACAGTGGCAAGGCAGGCACAGCTTTGACCAGGCGGCAGGTAGATGTCAGGCGTGGCGTAGCAGAAGAGGCATGGAATGCAGCACAACATGCCAACAGCTCAGCATGGCACCAGATCAGGATAGCACGGGAACAGGAAAAGGGATACAGGAACAGGGAACACTAGGAAACTGGAAGACACTAGGGGACCATTAGCAAGACAAACTTTGGGTAACGAACAACGCTCTGGTAAAGAACAAGAGGGCAGAGCCCCTTTTATAGCCCAGAGAATTCTGGGCTAGATTGCAGGCTTCGTGCAATTATGTGTGCACTGGCCCTTTAAGACCGCGGGCGCGCGCGTTCTCCGGAGACAGTCTCGATACCCGGAAGTTAGTGCCAGCGCCTCACAGGAGGACGACGCTGCAAGGAACTCGGATGTCCATGGCCTTCGAGGGGTAAGTCAGAACGACGGACCGTGGCCATAGACGTTACACAGCCGTTGCCTGTGCCCAATGCTACCTGGCAGCATATAGCAATGAAATTTGTCCCGGACCTGCCTCCCTCTGCTGGATACAGTATGGTCTGGTTGGTTGTGGACCGATTCTCGAAGATGGCTTATTTCGCTCCGCTGACCAGCCAACCTTCTGCTTCTCGACTGGCCAACTTCTTTATCCAACACATCTTCCGCCTGCACGGCTTACCTCGGCGTATCGTGTCTGATCGATGGGTTCAGTTTACCTCAAAGTTCTGGAAAGACCTCTGTAAACTCCTCGATGTAAAGTTGGACTTTTCCTTAGCCTACCATCCCCAGTCCAATGGGCAAGTCGAGAGGATCAATCAGATCATGGAGAACTACCTACGGCACTTCATCTCCAGGCAGCATGACGACTGGGTGCAGCTTCTTTCTTGGGCAGAGTTCTCATATAATAACTATACAAGCGAGTCCTCAAGAACCACACCATTCTTCATCGTCTACGGCCAACACCCACAAATTCCTCTCCGGTGACCGTTACGTCCGAGGTGCCCGCAGCTGATTCTGCTTTCAGGGACTTCCTGCAGATCTGGCAGCAAACCCGATCCTCTTCTGCTGGCGGTTGACCGCATGAAACGAAAGGCAGACACAAGGAGAAGAGAGTCTCCCCAGTTTCTTCCAGGTACCAAGGTCTGGCTGTCATCTAGAAATATCCGGCTGAGGGTGCCATCATACAAGTTTTGCAACAGATCAACCCTGTCTCCTACAAGCTTCGGCTGCCTCCTACCCTCAACATCCCCAACTCCTTCCATGTCTCCCTCATGAAGCCTGTGGTCCTGAACCGCTACACCAAGATTCCTAGTCCTGCAATTGCCCCCAGTGATTCATCGGCTACATTTGAGGTTAAGGAGATGCTGGACACCAAGAAAGTAGGAGGAAGAACTTTTTATTTGGTGGATTGGAGGGGGTTTGGTCTGGAAGAGGTCCTGGGAGCCAGAGGAGAACCTCAATGCTCCTACCCTCCTGAAGAAGTTTCTCTCCCGCTCTGACCCCAAGAGGAGGGGGCATAAGATGGGGGATACTGTGACACCCATGGCCGCGGACCATCGGGATTACTCACCCCCCGATAGCCGCAGCCATGGATCAGTGAGCGCTGGCCCGCATCTCCTCCTCAGGAGACGCTATCGCTCACTTACGCTTCACTCTGCTGTGTCCCGTAGGGCGCACCTGAAACTTTTGTCAAATTAGCCCATGATCACCCTAGACTATAAGAAGGGCCCTGCCCCTTCCTTCATTGCCTGAGCTTTGTTGTGTTTACCCGTGTTAGTCTTTGCAAATGGTCCCTTAGTGTTTTGTAGTTCCCAGTGTTCCCGTATCTGCTACCTGTATCCTGTATCCCGTGCTACCTTGTTCCTGTGCCATTGAGAGTTGGAGTCGTGTGTTACCATATACTACGCCTTCTATGTTACACCGCGCCTGTTGTCCACCTGCTGCCAAGGTCCCATCCGAGCCTACCATAGCTACTGTCTGAAATTACCACAGGTACCCTTATTCGAACTATAGACATTGACTATGTATCCTGTTGGCCAGCTGCTATCCCGCTATGGCGGTATGGCCCAGTGGGTCCACACACCCACCATGACAGTTCCAATATTCCTCCCTATTTCATATATTAGGAAACTACAATCTTTACTACAGTCTTTTATGGGGAAACAGGAAATCCAGAGTCAAAGCAGATATATTGTATATGCCTACCCTTCGGGGTGGTCTGACTGTTCCCTCGATTTCATGAAATCTCTCTGGGTACCGGACTCCTATAAACTTTGGGTTCATATTGAATCACGCCTCCTGGGAAATCACTATATCTTCCCATTTGATAGCAATGCTCAAGTGTGGAGGGCATCAGCTGTTAAGTTAAAGTTATACAATTTTCACTTAGATAGCTCACCATTAGATATTTTAGAGACATCCATTGAGAACCTCTCGATTTCATCAAGGAAGGATGGAGGACTTCTAACTATTGACCAGTTCTGGCAAGATAATACCTTTATTTCCTACACACAATTAGTAGAAAAATTTGTAATATCTAGACGCAATATTTTTTTAAATTCCCACAAATTAGACACTTATTGGCGCACTCTCCACCGACCTCTAAGGCCTTATGTCCTTCTAGTCTTGATAGCTGTTTGCTTTCCACATAAACTAATATCAGAGGTATATTGAAATATTATAAATTCTTAAACAACCCGAAAACTGATCCATCTGGGGATATTAGGAAAAATTGGAAAACTATACTTCACATTTCCATATCTAACGAACAGTGTGTTAGGAAGCATCTGTGTCTTTAAGATCGCCATGACTACTGATCTAGCTTCTGGGCCGTTCTGTTTACTTCCTCAGTCTATCCCACTTATCTGTCTTCTTCCTGTCAGGTGTAGGGTGGGGTATTTTTACCTGCCTCCTCCCTCTTTCTTTACATGTGAATTTTTCTCCTTCTTAGGTGTGGTGATCAAGCTCTCAATTACTTTCTGCCCTAGATTTCTGCACGCCTTAGAAACTGACCTCGGCTTGTCTCTCGTTAACCCCTTGTTTACGGATTTTGATTATCTGCTCCCGGCTGGTTTTGACCTCTGTTGTACCGGATTTCAACCAGCTCTGTTTTGGACTTCTTTTTACCCACTGGCTGTCTGGTTTCCTGTTCAGGTATAGCCTGCATTGCACCCCTTATCCAACACTGAACTCTGTTAGAACAACCTGGGTGCTGTGCAGCAAAAACCATCCCGCCTTCCGTAGTAGCCTCAGATTTTGTCGATCAGAGTTGTGACGGATTTGGGGTTGCGATTTTATTTGCACGCTTACTCCCGACAGTCTCCAGCAGCCTTTTGGGAATTGCGCTACCAGTGATTCCATAACATAGTGGAGCCCATACGAATATTTCTAAAATATCTAAATGTCTTAATCATTTAGAGAGTGCTAGAATTTTTTTTACTTCTGGTACTTAACCCCTATGAAACTAAACCAAATTTATCCAAGATTTCCAAATCTTTGTTGGAAATGCAAGACAGATGTAGATGCTTTCATTCATCTTTGGTGGGAATGTTCTCTAATATCCAACATCTTCTCCCAAATTTTTCAACTCTTATCCAAAATTCAAATTAAAATTCTTCCTAATCCATCTATGGCTTTATTCGACCTTGATTTAGACTCATGTCCGTTTGACCCAAAAAATATGTTACACACATTTATTGCCACAAGATTAAACATTGCCCAGTTTTGGAAGGAGGACAATCCCCCGACATTGAAGTTAATTATTTATGGTATTAATGATAACTGCTGGTTTGAATTAATGTATGCATCTGGTCATAACAGAAAACAAACATTAAATTCCCAGTCCTTGGTTCGACAGTTTTTTTTTTTATCAATTCTTTTTTTATAGAAAGAAAATGTTACAATATTTTGTATATCAAAAGGAGAAAAGAACATTTTAGACAATCTCTGTAAATCATATTTCAGCAAAGGATATGCACATACACAAAATGTACACATAAGATTGTAAGTTCCTAATACAGTGATATGAAGTACAAAGGAAACATAACAAAAATGTAACAACTATGTACAAGGGGGAGGGTGAGAACTGTGCTCATTAAAGACCATGTGTATTATGAAACTGAGACACCATTGTAAAAAGTCGGAGAATGACAGTTTATTTAACAACATCCCGAAGGACTTGTACGAAGTTTGATTCTTGATGTACTCAGAAATACTGTATACTGTATCCCGCACTTCTACTGTTATGTGGTTTTGATATTGTATTGATTTATAATCCATACCTTATATTCATATCACATCGTTAATGTATTTTTTGAAAACTTTGAATAAAAATCAATGTTCAAAAAATAAACTAGTGTCCCATCCCCAGTCTTCATGGTTGACACATATGAAGAGCCTGACTGGGCCTTAGCTATTATAGCTAAGACATGCCCAGCTATTTCCCCTTCATTATAGTATTTCTGCTGCTGAAAAGGCAGTTTGGTTTTTGCTAATTCGACCTTTTGAGCAGTATATGCATCCTGTGCCTCCCTCCGTTCTAGTAAGTGTTTACGCTCCCCTTTGTCCACAACCAATTGTTCTAGTTGTTTCACCCTTGATTACAAGAATTCACCAAACTAAAGAGTTTTACGTTTATGTATGCTAACCTGTATAAGCGCTCCCCGCAGACATGCTTTCATGGCATCCCAGAATATACCCTAAGAAACTGTACCCTCATTATGTCTGAAATATTCCCCAAGAGAGGATTCAATTCTGGGAAGCTCAATGACCTGGAGCCAGATTACATTAAAACACCATAAGTGCTATGAGGGAGTCAGCGCCGCTAATGGACACAGCTGTAACATTAAGACCGAGTGATCAGAAAGAACTCTAGGTAAGTCTTCAATAGAAGCCAACTGTTGAAGAATACGATCTCTGTATCCACAGCAAGGTCAATATGCGACAACGTGTCATGTGACCTAGAATGGCAAGAGAATTGCCGATCTCCCTGTTGGCGAGCCCGCCATAAAAGCGGTGAGCGACAATTACTGTAAGAATTCCCCAAAGTTAGTTAAGGAATCTTGCGCCAAATGTTGCTCCATACGGAGTCTGTCCCAATAGGGATTAATGACATTGTTAAAGTCCCCCACCATTATAATAGGGACCACCAGCATAGCATTAACCCACAACATTATTTTGTTAAGAACCACATGACTATATGAAGGGGGTACGTTTAGAGAGATTAACAGATACTCTGACGTAAAAATCTTGCACTGAAGACCGACATATCTACCCTCCTGATCCAGCTGAGATGCAAGACAATCAAATGGTACAGATTTATGTACCACACGAGCATAGCTAGAAAACGCAAAGTGTAACGTATATATACGGTGGTTTCGGGAAAAGGGTCCCAACAAAACGCAGTACAGTTATGTCGCAGTGATAGTGCGGGCTTAAAAACAGAGCCCGCACCATCACTGCCGGGTGTCAGCTGTATGTTACAACTGTCAAAGATATTTTAATATCTTTATATGTGTGAACCTAAATTGCTTCACATGGATGGACAGTTGAAGCTGAAAACAGCCGACAGAGGGGGATGGCTATTCTATCTAAGACTTTTAGTTTATGACTTTGCATTCAGCTGTTACAAAGGCTGACGTGACAAAACTTGATGACATTGTATTTCTTTTGGCTAAAGATACATACTAAGATGAGATTGGGATTCTGTATTTTACCATATGTAGATTGTATATGTTTGCAAGTTTTGAGGGTAACACCTTCTCTCATTTTCTTATAAAAAAAGATGGATCCGCCCCCTAGGGCAGAGACTGTTTTGAGCACCAACGCTGCGTGTCATGGTCTCTCTCCGGCCAGCCAGCCTCTCTCAGATCCACCAGTGAGTGAGCATTAATTAATTTGGAACTCATAGACAAATGCAGATAATGTCCAAAGTTAAGGGACAGACTAAATTCTGCAGCGACATTTCTTGGGGGCTCTTTGTCCAGGATCCCATCACAGATCAAAGGAGACAATCGAAGGGGGACGACAGCTAAGGAAACAGGGAATTGCACACAATACCGGTGAGTAAGAAATGTTATTCTTACTGTACACGTCCCTCTTGTTTTAGCTGCCGTCCAGGTATTGTCTTTTTTGAATAATTGGGAACCATGAACACCATTTGTCTATGAGTTGTTGTATGTGTTATCGGAATAAGTGTGTGAGTAGAGACGAATCTGTGAATGAATCTGTGAGAGGCTGAGATAAGGGAGCGTTTGTTTCTGATCCCAAGACATACAGAAACTTAACCAAATACAGATATAACACTAAACGGTCTGTCCGAAGTGTTTCCTCCGGCCCCTGGGTTTAGTCTGTATTAGGATCAGGTTGCAAATTGATCCTTGCAGAAGTGACAGGTACGCATCCCCGCCCAAGTGATTGTTAGGACTTGCGCGCATCCAGACTGTGACCCATAGGAGGCGTACCTGGCCCGAAGTAAGAGTATGTATGTGGGCTAATCCTCGGACGCCTAATCTGAATGAGTTGCCGATTATTAAGTAACACCTCTGTAACTGGAAAGTTTATAGAATATCCACGGGCCCCTAAGACAGTTAGACCGTTATAAATTACACCCATCCCTTTAAATACAACATAAAGTAGGTTAAAGTATATTATACGAAGGGACTTGTGCTTGTTGACGATAGTTATTTGGCTGCTGTTTAGGATCAAACAGATAAGATATACGTGGTTGCCCTACTGATCAGCAGAAGTGCATAGGGAACCCACATGACAGACTAAAAGATTTAGCAGAGTGCATGGGGTAACCCCCATGACAGACTAAAATAGGCCGAAGGGTTAAGTAGGACAGGATTAAAATAGATTGAAGAGTTAATGCGGATGTGGCCAGGTTTGTCTTGACCCTGATAACTTGCTTCAGCGTGACATCACACAGCAAAAGCCATTGAAAAAGTCAAGATAAGGGTGGCTACATTAGTACGTCTGGGATTTAGCAGAGGGCATGGTGAAATCTGGATTGAAGTATGCCCAAGGTAAAGGGCTGGCCAGCCGGGAATTAGGGCATAATACCCAAGGTACAGGGTGGGGGAAAACAGCAGCAGATATTGTTAGAAAACTATGCGGGGAAAGGTTTAGTTTAGAACCTAGAGAAAATAATGTAGAAAGTGAGAAAGCCCAAGCAGGGGAGTTCTCAGTTATACTAGATGGAATGGTTTCTTGAGAGATGATGGGCCCTGGATTAATAGACAGAGTTGCAGAGAACAGATAGAAGTGATTGAATGTACCAGAAATAAATAAAAAAAAACACATAAATAAAAAAACACAAGGAAGCACAGTTGTCATTTGTAAGTAAGAAATAACCAGCGTCTAATTCTATAGTGACATTCCAGTAGAAAAGAATGTGCCAACGTATAACTCTTCTATGTTCAGCTTTATAAACCAAAGGTTTACAGAAACAAGAGGTTTCCAGAGGTGACATGCCCTCAGTTAATAGCAATAAATTGAGAGAAAGGCATCATCTGAATTCATAAAGGAATCAATTAACTCTTCACTTCCTAAAAAAGCAGAAATTGGGTGAAATGTTCAGAGATTATTGATAGATGTTGGACGTGGATTATGAATTGGCTAGAAATAGAGTTAAAGCCAATAGGAGAATTCTAAATTGTAACGTCTATGGCTGGGGGTCGTCGTTCAGACTTGCCCCTTGACGGCCCTGGCCATGGACATCTCTCTTCACGTCGTCAGCTCCCTCCAGGGAGACGCCGGCACTCACTTCTGGATCCTCTGACTGATTTCCGCACGGCCAGTACGCTTCCAGCTGTCATCAATTATTAGCCCAAATGGCTGCTGGACTATGAAAAGGGGCTCTGCCCACTGGTTCCTTGCCTGAGCGTTGTTGTATACCTAAGTTTGTCTTGCAAATGGTCTCCCAGTGTTTTCCAGTTCCCAGTGTTACCCGTTCCTGCTGCCTGTACCCTGTATCCCGTGCTATCGTATCTACAGTGAAAGTCAAGTCGTGCCTTCCGCTGCACCCACGGTGCCACCTGCTCTGAAAGTCAAGTCCTGCTTCCGCTACTGTCTATATTGCCTCAGGTACCCGTTCCGAACTATAGACATTGTTTTGTACCTTATTGGCCAGATGCTACCCCGCTACGCGGTACGGCCCAGTGGGTCCACACCCCGCGCCGTGACAGTACGCTCAGGCCATGGACCCCGCTGGCCAAGGAACAGCTTGATGTGTTGCTAATGGAAGCCTGTGACAAAAACATCATCACCAAAAAAATTATGGATGCGCTTACTGTAAAATTCCCCATTACCCCCACGTTATACCTCTTACCCAAGGTACATAAAGACCAGAAAAAGCCACCGGGTCGGCCTATTGTATCAGGATGTGGGAGTTTGTGCGAATCAATCTGTCGTTTTTTGGATTTCTATCTTCGTCCATGTGTTGAAAATCTTCAATCGTATATTAGGGATTCCACGGACGTACTCAAATGCCTAGATGGGGTTACCATTGAGCAGGATATGTTCTTGGTATCCTGCGATGTGGAGTCTTTATATACGTGTATCGATCATGAGCTTGGGCTTAGAGCAATCCAATATTTTTTGGATTCTTGTGACCTTGAATTTGAACTGGTCCAATTTCTGATTCTTCTCATGCGTTTTGTCCTTGAGCATAATTACTTTGTGTTCAGGGACAAACACTATTTACAACTCCGGGGGACGGCAATGGGTGCCACTTGTGACTGTCATATGCCAACTTATTTCTAGGATACTGGGAACAAGAAGTTGTACAGGAAACCATGGATAAGGTGCCTGGTAGTGTTGTTGGTTGGATGCGTTTCATCGATGATATCCTGTTTATTTGGCAGGGTACGCGAGCAGACCTTGATGAATTTATATCATCTTTGAACAGCAATTCACAGAACATCAAACTAACAAGCAGGATCAGCCAAACGAATATGGATTTTCTCGACATCAAAATGATGGTACAGGATTCAGGTAAGCTCAGTACTACCATTTTCCGAAAGGAAACCTCTGTTAACTCTCTCCTACATGCAACATCCTCTCATCCTTCTCATGTCATACGGGCTATCCCTACGGGACAGTTCCTGAGAGCAAGACGGGTATGTGACTCCGATTCTAATTTTGAAAAGGAGTCACAATGTTTGAGGACCCGCTTTTTACAACGTGGATACCCGAAGAGTGATATTGAGAAGGGATATTATAGGGCTCGTCATAGTAACAGAAATAACTTGCTCATCCAACAGAAACACAAGAAGAAGGATGATATAGTGAGACTTATCACTCCTTACAATTCACAATGGACTGGGATGAGAAATATTGTTGGTCGTTTCTGGCCAATCCTGCTTACTGATCCTGATCTGAAAAAACATCTGCCTTTGAAACCCCAACTTACAGCCAAAAGAAGTAAAACTCTGAGTGATCACCTAGTCCGGAGTCACTATGGTGCTCCTGGTCCTAAAACCTACCTCTTTGGCTCTAAAGGACCAGTGTGGGGATCCTTTTCGTGTGGTCACTGTTCCGTCTGCAAATTGATTGTGAAAACTGATACTTTTACAGATTCTGAGAAGACAAAAAGCTTCAGAATCGTACATTTTATCAATTGCAGCACTACTGGTGTGGTATACATGGCCACTTGTCCATGTGGCCTGTCATATGTGGGTATGACCACAAGAGAATTAAAAATGCGAATTCAGGAACATGTGAGGGATATTAAAAAGGCAGGAACAATAGAGGATAATAACTGGGAAGAACTTAGCAAATTGAAGACTATTCCTCAGCATTTTCGGGATTTCCATAACAACAAGTGGCAGGATTTGAGGGTTCATGGCATAGACAAGATCATTGTTGGTTCACGTGGAGGAGATACTTTCCGAAAACTAGAACGGATCGAATGTAAATGGATTACGAAACTAAAGACAAGCTCGCCTCTGGGGCTCAATGAGAAAATGTCCTTTGCTTCTTTTCTGTAATTTTCATTATATTTTGGGTCCTATAGCATCATTAATCTTTTAACTTTTTAACCTGCATACATTCTGCTAGTTTGGTTAATCATACTATTGCGATGATACTTGGTGTGGTTTTTTTGTTTAAGCATTTGTGCAGTGTGGCTGCATGTATACTCGGTAGCATTTCTTTATATTATGTTTACTATCTTTATTTTTGTTTCCCTTCAGGGGCTACATGTATGTTCGTTGTGAGATGTTGTTGTTGTGCTGAAGTGAACACTTAGCATCATATGCTATATTTCCGAACTAAGATCTCTTTGGACTTCGTTCATCAATTGCCTTCTGAACATCTCTAACTTTGATTATTCGGAGGCTTTTTCATGGGGTGCTTATTTTTATTTTTTATTTTTATTATTTCTATTTATTATATATGGATATATATTTTTTATATATATATATATATTTTTTTTTTTATTATTTTTTTTTTGCATACATTGCACATCCAGGTATACATATCATACATATAAAATCTCTATATATGGAGTTTTTTCATGTTGTTGATTATATTTGTTATATTTTATATATATATATACAAACACCTATTTATAGTTCATACACTAATCTTTATATTAATTCCACACATATTTATTTTCACTATTATAAAAATATATATATTTATTATTTACATATATATTTTTTGTCATATACACTTTGGTTACACTTATTAAATATATTCACTTACATTTATACATTATTATTACTATGTGTATATACTTTTTGGTATCACATTTTGGGAATATACCTATACTTATTTGTATGTATTTAAACACTAATGAACAGAAGTATAGATCTTTAAAGGTATTATTTGTCACGTGTGGTTCACTTTATTTACTTTCTTTTATCACTTCACTCTGCACGTGTTGTTCACTTTTACTTTTATTATTATATTATCTCTTTATATTTGTTTATATGTTTATATGTAAAATAAAGAAATTTGTTATTTTATATATTTATATTCTTTTATTTATTATATATATTTTTTTATTATTATATTTATGCAAATTGCCCCCTCCTTCCAATATTATGTATTATGTATTGTGTATAATGGATGATTCGACCTGTGATAATTTTAACATGGATGTATATATGAATTGATATTGTGATACTATATATGATCTGTCTGTGTAGATATTACGGTCTTATTGTATTTTGATGTGCAATCTACCTTCATCCTTCAACCTAAACTCTTTATTGTCATTACTTATTTCTACATACATGTTTTGACGTTTGCTTCCCGCATCTTGAGATTTGGCCGTCTGCATAGCCGCATCCCTTATCTCTGCCCAGACTTAAGATGGCCCCCACTGTATGATGTGTCATCTATATGCGATGATCTCCTTCATTCTGGGACGATCTTAATATGATGCGTATGCGCATGCGCACCTCTCACTTCTCGGACGTACTTGATATTGCCAATGACGTCGGTCTCGCTGCCTACCAATCCACACTTAGGTAATCATGTGCAGGCTCGACTCGTCAATACATGACACCTGACACACTTCAGGTGTTGTGTATCGGTGATTTGTGCTGCCATTCGCTGCTTACAAACACACCTCTTCCTTAACTTAGTACAAATATTAGTGTAGGTCATCTCACTAGCTAGCACCCCTTGAAAAAGCTACCGCGAAACGCGCGTCGGGGCTCTTGCGGTGGACATTCATTGTTTTGCAAAACACTGGTTGGTATGGCTCCTGGGACCTATTGAAATTTCTGGGTGATATCCTGGTATCTATACAACCATATTCACACTGTTCATTCGGTGTTGGCTATTCAGCCCTATTTGCATATCATCTCTGATAAGGGTCTTTATTTTTCTGTTTCAGTATATTCTTCTGGCGATTGAGCTCCAGGGGCCTGTTATTTGTTACACTGTATAAGATTATGGCCTGACTGTTACAATGACCCTGTATGGTATATTTTCTATTATATATATGCCATTCTTTTGAGTAGCCCTGTGTTGTCCACTTAGCGTATTTTAATTGTTTGTGGTTTTTAGGTCTTGATGGCCATCATGTTCTTGTATTTATTGTAATAAAGGATATATATTTTTTGAAAAATTTCTTGTGGTATTTGGTGTTTATTTTTTCCCCTACGGGGTGTTACTAATTTGTCCTCACATACAGTTATAGGTATTTATTGTCTGTTCTTTTTTGATATGTGTGGACGTTTACCATAACGTTTATAGTCAGGTCTGGTTCTATATAGGTATTCATTGTTTTGTACCTTGTTGGCCAGCTGCTGCCCCGCTACGCGGTACGGCCCAGTGGGCCCACACCCCGCACCGTGAGACCGTGTAGTGACCATGGATTGTAAAAAGAGTAGTGAGATTGATAAAGTGAAGATTCTTATGGATTTCTATCCAGATATGATTGTTGAAATATACCGTATATCATCTGTCCTAAATTGTCACTAATGAAATTTGCTCTCGTTTTAGGAGTTTTTTTTCCAAGACATTTTAAACAGTACGGTAAATCTTTTTCCTTTTTGGTTTATTTAATAATTGCATGGAATGTCTAACAAGATATATTGTTAATCTATAGTTATAACGGTTCTCACCGGTTTGTTTGTGGATCCTCTGTGTCGTCTGGGAGATGGTGCTTGTAACCCAGGGCAACGCTTGGCACAGCAGGTTTAGAGGCAGTCAGATGAATAGGCCAGAAGTCAGAAAAGGCAGCAGACGTCGTTACGGGTATGGATAGCAATAGGTCAAGGCAGGCGGCAGGCAAGGATAGTACAAGTTCAGGCAGGCAGAGGTCACAACGGGAAACCCAGACAAAGGCAGAAGGCAAGGTAACAGGGAAAACTGGGTACAGGGAAGCTCACAGGGATAACTTGGTTGAACAAACAAGGATCTAAGGGAGGAGGATCCATAAATAGGAAGTCTTAGGATTTTGGCACACGCCGGCCCTTTAAGAAGGGAAGAGTCAGCGCGTGCGACCTCTAGTGGCTGCAGCCGCACATCGTGGATGATGGCCGTGGAGGGAGGTGAGAGATGCAGTTACCTGACGACGCCCAGAGCCTGCAGAGCCTCCGGATCGGGTGAGTAGAGCTTGGGACGAGCATGAGGGAATGGAGGGTACAGGAACCGGAGCAGAGGCCGTGGAAGCAGCGGGAAATGGCGCGGCAGCCGTTACATTAGTAACCGTGTTAGACTAATAAAACTAATGTACAAGAACATGATGCCTCAGATCTCCATTGTGGAATGAGTATGTGAAGATGCTGGTCATTGATTGACAGGAGCACATGGTGATATTTTGACCTTGTAGCTCATAAGTTTTAGCAAGTAAGGGGTTAATGCTACATTCTCTGTTATCTCTTGTAGGATAGTTGTGTCTGCAGAAAGTGCACATTTAGTGCAAAATAAGAACTGTAACTTAAAGAGGCTCTGTCACCAGATTTTGCAACCCCTATCTGCTATTGCAGCAGATAGGCGCTGCAATGTAGATTACAGTAACGTTTTTATTTTTAAAAAACGAGCATTTTTGGCCAAGTTATGACCATTTTTGTAGTTATGCAAATGAGGCTTGCAAAAGTCCAAGTGGGTGTGTTTAAAAGTAAAAGTCCAAGTGGGCGTGTATTATGTGCGTACATCGGGGCGTTTTTAATACTTTTACTAGCTGGGCGCTCTGAAGAGAAGTAACATCCTCTTCTCTTCAGAACGCCCAGCTTCTGACAGTGCAGATCTGTGACGTCACTCACAGGTCCTGCATCGTGACGGCCACATCGGCACCAGAGGCTACAGTTGATTCTGCAGCAGCCTCGGCGTTAGCAGGTAAGTCGATCTTACCTGCAAACGCTGATGCTGCTGCAGAATCAACTGTAGCCTCTGGTGCCGATGTGGCCGTCACGATGCAGGACCTGTGAGTGACGTCACAGATCTGCACTGTCAGAAGCTGGGCGTTCTGAAGAGAAGAGGATGTTACTTCTCTTCAGAGCGCCCAGCTAGTAAAAGTATTAAAAACGCCCCGATGTACGCACATAATACACGCCCACTTGGACTTTTACTTTTAAACACACCCACTTGGACTTTTGCAAGCCTCATTTGCATAACTACAAAAATGGTCATAACTTGGCCAAAAATGCTCGTTTTTTAAAAATAAAAACGTTACTGTAATCTACATTGCAGCGCCTATCTGCTGCAATAGCAGATAGGGGTTGCAAAATCTGGTGACAGAGCCTCTTTAAAGAGAAAAAAAAAGCCTGATAAGATCACAGGATTGCGTATTAGATGTTTTATGGCTATATGTTATATGTTACGTTATGCAGATGCATAGCTAGGTTCTCCAGCACCCGGGGCAAAGATTCAGTTTGGCGCCCCCCCCCCCCCCCCCCCAACCTCTTTCCCGACATCTCCCTTTCCCCTCGCCGTGTTTGTTTTCTCTACCAATCGACGTGTCATTTATTTTTATGTAACGCGAGCATAAAAACATTTGTACATTTTACAAGCAATATAGTTCTATACACAACACCAGAACCAAGCTCAGTACATATATACAGCCCCAGAAGCAAGCTCACTACATATATACAACACCAGCACAAATACAGCTCAATTTAGTGCAACCCCTGCCGTATAGGTATGTACGGCGTAAAACTACAGCTCCCAGCATGGCCCGAACAATGATAAGGATGTGCTGGGAGATGCAGTTTCACAAAAAATAAATCCTATCATAATCATACCACCCATCATCTCGCTGCAGATCATACAGTGACTACAGTGCTGATTAGACGCAGAATTAACATTTACATTAAATAACTCACCGGTGACGTCTCAGATTCTAGTTCTTTTTCTCCATCGGTCCAGACCTCTATGGTGGCTTCTCCCGGTCACAGCCCATTTCTGCAGTTTGCTGCTCAGATGTCTTCAGCTTCTCACTTTTCCAACATTTCTGCACCTATAAATAAATATAAAGTTATCATTATACCACACACTACGCCCCTAAATATAATAGCGCCATACACTGCACCTCTAATTATAATAGCACCATACACCGTGTCCTACACACACACACTGTGCCCCCTGTAGATAGTGCCTGCCATAGAGCCCTCTGTAGATAGTGCCCCCATACAGACCACCCCTGTATAGTATCCCACAAATAACTCCCCCTATAGTGCTCTACAGATAGCCCACCCCTGTATATAGCCCCCTGTAGATATAGCCCACCCCTGTATATAGTACTCTACAGATAGCCCAACCATGTATGTAGCCCCCCTGTAGATATAGCCCACCCCTGTATATAGTGCTCCACATATAGTCCACCCCTGTATATAGTGTTTCACAGATAGCCCACCCCTGTATATAGCCCCCCTTGTACATATAGTCCACCCCTGTATATAGTGCTCCACTAGATAGTCCACCCCTGTATATAGTGCTCCACAGATAGCCCACCCTTGTATATAGTATATACAGGGGTGGGCTATCTGTGGAGCACTATATACAGGGGTGGACTATATGTACAAGGTGGCTATATACAGGGGTGGGCTTTCTGTGGAGCACTATAGGGGGAGCTATTTGTGGGATACTATATACAGGGGTTGGCAATATCTACAGGGGGACTATATACAGGGGTGGGCTATATCTACAGGGGGACTATATCTACAGGGGGACTATATACAGGGGTGGGCTATATCTACAGGGCTGGGCTATATCTACAGGGCTGGGCTATATCTACAGGGCTGGGCTACATCTACAGGGCTGGGCTACATCTACAGGGGTGGGCTACATCTACAGGGGTGGGCTATATACTATATAGCCCCCCCTGTAGCTATAGCCCACCCCTGTATATGGTGCTCCATAGATAGCCCACCCCAGTATATAGTCCCCCTGTATATAGCCCACCCCCTGTAGATATAGTCCACCTGTATATAGCCCACCCCCTGCAGATATGGTCCCCCTGTAGATATAGTCCTCCTGTATATAGCCCACCCCCTGTAGATATAGTCCACCTGTATATAGCCCACCCCCTGTAGATATAGTCCCCCTGTATATAGCCCACCCCCTGTAGATATAGTCCCCCTGTATATAGCCCACCCCCTGTAGATATAGTCCACCTGTATATAGCCCACCCCCTGTAGATATAGTCCACCTGTATATAGCCCACCCCCTGTAGATATGGTACCCCTGTAGATAGCCCACCCCCTGTGGATATAGTCCACCTGTATATAGCCCACCCCCTGTAGATATAGTCCACCTGTATATAGCCCACCCCCTGTAGATATAGTCCCCTTGTATATAGCCCACCACCTGTAGATATAGCCCACCCCTGTAGATATAGTCCCCCTGTATATAGCCCACCCGGTGTAGATATAGCCCACCCCTGTAGATATAGTCCCCCCCTCCCCCGCAGATACAGCCACACACTTCTATTACGATAAAAAAAAAAAATATTCAAACTCACCTTATTCCCGCTCCCACGCCGTCCGTAGGCCATGGAGACCTGCTCTCTTCTGCGCAGGTCTCCAGGGGGTTGAACGCGACGTCTATGAAAGGAGCTGATTGGCTGGGCAGGATGACTTTCCCTGTCAGTAAGTCAGCGCCTTTCATCGACGGAAGCGTCACTGGTACAAAAGGTACCAGTCGCTTCATTCGTGGAGAGGCGCTGAATGTGCCCGGTCATTCATTGCTTCTAATTGTACCTGTGTCCTTGCGACACAGGTACAATTATAGTGAGGGAGGTGGCGCTGGCGCCCCCCTCTGAGCTGCGCCCGGGGCACGTGCCCCGCCTGCCCCCCCCCCCCCCTAGCTACGCCCCTGCGTTATGTGTCGTCCACAATGACAAACTTCATTCATATTTAAATTTAAGATGAAACGCATTACTAAAATTATGATTATAGTTCATTGGATGAATAATAAAAGAATAGGAGTTTATACACAGTCATTCTGGTTATTTACTTGTTTTAACAAAGCTATACACAAAAGGTATGAATGTGTGAAATTAGATTCTCAGTATTGTGAGTGTCTAGTAACAGCTGATATTGTGAGTGACTGGTGTGTGCACTGAACTATTTTTAAGGGAAGTGGCTTGTTTAAAATCACCACATAAGTGATTTGACAAGAAAGATTTTTATAGGTTGGTGTTAAATTTTAGTTAAAAGTTGCTATTGTCATATGATGACACATATAGTGTACAATATGTTTTATCATTTGTGTTAATAGATTGGTTTATATATATATATATATATATATATATATATATATATAATATTGACATACTCTAGTCAACCCCTTCCCTCTTTGGCCACTTTTGACCTCCCTAACAGAGCCTCATTTTTAAAATCTGACATGTTTCACTTTGTGTGGTAATAACTTAGGTATGTTTTACTTATCCAAGTGATTCTGAGATTATTTTCTCGTGACAAATTGCACTTTATGTTACTAGCAAAATTTGCTCGATACGTTCAGTATTTAATTGGCAAAAACAGCAAAATGTAGCGAAAAATTGCAAAAATTAGCATTTTTCTCAATTTAAATGTATCTGCTTGTAAGACAGGCAGTTATACCACACAAAATTGTTGCTAATTAACATCCCCCATATGTCTACTTTAGATTGGCATTGTTTTTTGAACATCCTTTTATTTTTCTAGGGCGTTACAAGGCTTTGAACTTCGGCAGCAATTTCTCCCATTTTCAAGAAAATTTCCAAAGGCTATTTTTACAGGGGCCAGTTCACTTGTGAAGTGGCTTTGAGGGCCTTATATATTAGAAACCCCCAATAAGTCACCCCATTTTCAAAGTATTTAAAACAGCATTTAGAAAGTTTCTTAACCCTTTAGACGTTTCACAGGAATCAAAGCAAAATAGAGGTGAAATTTACAAATTTCATATTTATTTGCAGAAATTAATATTTTATCTACTTTTTTTGTAACACAGAAAGTTTTACCAGAGAAAAGCAACTCAATATTTATTGCCCAGGTTCTGCAGTTTTAGGAAATATCCCACATGTGGCCCTAGCGTGCTATTGGACTGAAGCACCGGCCTCATAAGCAAAGGAGCACCTAGAGGATTTTGGTACCTTCTTTTTATTAGAATATATTTTAGGTACCATGTCAGGTTTGAAGGGTTCTTGCGGTGCGAAAACAGTAGAAATACCCCAAAAGTGACCCCGTTTGGGAAACTACACACCTCAAGGAAATTATCTAGGGGTATAGTGAGCATTTAGACCCCACAGGTTTTTTTTCAGAAACTATTGGAATTAGGCCGTGAAAATTAAAATCTATAATTTTTTCAAAGATGTAGGTTTAGCTAATTTTTTCTTATTTCCACAAAGCCTAAAGGAGAAAAAGCACTGCAAAATTTGTAAAGCAATCTCTCCTGAGTAAAACAATATCCCATATGTGCTCAAACTGCTTCTTGGACCCACGACAGGGCTTAGAATGGATAGAGCGCCATTTGGCTTTTGGATCTCAAATTTAGAAGGAATGGTTTGCAGAGGCCATGTCACATTTGCAAAGCCCCTGAGGGGACAAACCAGTGGAACCCCCCCCCCCCCCCCCCCCAGTGACCCCATTTTGGAAACTACACCCATTGAGGAAATTATCTAGAGGTAAAGTGAGCATTTTGACCCCACAGGTTTTTTTGCAGAAATTATTGGAAGTAGGCCCTGAAAATGAAAATCTACATTTTGTCAAAGAAAATGTAGGTTTAGCTAATTTTTTCATTTTTACTCATTTCCACAAGGACTGAATGAGAAAAAAAAAAAAATCGCTACATTTGTAAAGCAATTTCTCCCGAGTAAAACAATACCCCACATGTGGTCATAAATGGCTGTTTGAAAATACAGCAGGGCTTAGAAGGGAAAGAGCGCTATTTGGCTTTTGAAGATCACATTTAGCAGGAATGGTTTGCGGAGGCCATGTCACATTTGCAAATCACCTGAGGGGACAAAACAATGAAAACACCCAAAAAGTAACTCCATTTAGGAAACTACACCTCTTGAGGAATTCATCTAGGGGTGTAGTGAGCACTTTGACCCCACAGGTGTTTTTTTTATAAAATTTATTCGAATTGGGCATTGAAAATAAAAACAATCCCTGTTCTTCAATAAGACGTAGCTTTAGCTACATTTTTCATTTCTCAACAAAGGGAAAAAAAGAACCCTAACATTTGTAAAGAAACTTCTCTGGAGTGAGGAAATACTCCATATGTGGTCATAAACTGCTGTTTGGGCACACAGTAGGGCTCAGAAGGGATGGACCATTTGGCTTTTGGAGTGCAGATTTTGCTGGATTGGTTTCTGGGCGCATGTGGGACCAAGACAGTGGAAACCCCCCAGAAGTGACCACATTTTGGAAACTACACCCCTCAATGCATTCACCTAGGGCTGTAGTGAGCATGTTCACCCCGCAGCTGTTTTATAGAAATTAGTGTGCACTCGATATTGCAGAGTGAAAATGGGATTTTTTTTCCATAGATATGCTAATATGTGGTGCCCAACTTGTGCCACCATAACAAGACAGCTCTCTAACTATTATGCTGTGATTCCCGGTTTAAGAAACACCCTACATGTGACCTTAATCTTTTGCCTGGACATTTGACAGGGCTCAGGAGTAAAAGAGTACCATGTAAAATTGAGGCCTAATTTGGTGATTTACAAAGTATTGGTTCTCAATTGCAGATGTGAAATAATAAAATAAACCCCTGAGAAGTGACCCCATTTTGGAATCTACACCCCTCAAGGCATTTATTAAGGGGTGTAGTGAGCATTTTCACCCCACAGGTCTTTTCCATAAATGAATGCGCTGCAGATGGTGCAAATTAAAAATTTATATTTTTCCCTAGATATGCCATTTCAGTGCCAAATATGTTGTGACCAGCTTGTGCCACTGGAGACACCCACCACAAAAATTGTTAATAGGGTTCTCCCGGGTATGGCGATGACATATGTGGAAGTAAACTGCTGCTTGGGCATGCTGTAGGGTTCAGACGGGAGGGAGCCCCATTTGGCTTTTGGAGGGCGGATTTTGCTTGGTAGTAGTTTTGTTTGAGTATTGCTGGTGTTTCCGTTTATAATGTGGTGGCATATGTAAGCTGGGCAGAGTATATCAGGGGCATAGTCAGGAGGTATAATAATGGGGTAAAAAAAACAATAAAATGATCCATAGATATGTGTTACGCTGTCCCACTAGGGGATTTGAAGGTCCAACGGTCTGATTATTTTTTTTTTTCTAATACATTGCAATTTGTTAGCTCTGTCAGTTATTCACTGACAGCAAGCAGATTAGGCTTCGCCTCCCGGCGGGGCCTTGTCGGCTTCCATAATGACAGAGCAGGAGGCCATTGGGTCTCCTGTTGCCATAGCATCAGTCGCCAGTCCTGATTGCCTGTCAGGGCTAGCGATCTGCTAGCAACCGCTAAGATGCAGCGATCACTTGCGATCGCTGCATCGAAGGAATTAATGGCAAGGATCGGTGCTAGCTCCGGTTCCTGCCGTTACAGGTGGATGTCAGCTGTAGCATACAGCTGACATCCACCGCTGATGACGCCGGCTCAGCTCCTGAGCCGGCGCCCACTTGCCGGCGGCTACGGAAGCCGTTCAGGCTCCGCCGCTGGGCGGGTCCTGAATGGCTTCTGTGCTATGCATACCGGGAGGCAGTATTAGGCCTCCGGTATGCCATTGTAGCCACCAGAACCCCGGCAATTTCATTACTGGGGTTCCGATGAGCTGCAAGAACCTTAAATGCAGTGATCACGTTTGAGCGCTGCATTTAAGGGGTTAATGGCGGGGATCTAAGCTAATTTCGGTTCCCGCCATTACAGCCGGATGTCAGCTGTAACATACCACTGACATCCGGCGATGACGGCACCGGCTCAGCTTCTCAGCCGGTGCCCACTTTTGTCGTATGGATACGGCAAAATGCGGGAAGCACTAGCTTTTCATGACGTATCCATACGGCAAATGTTGGGAAGGGGTTAAGGAAACAAATATTTTGCTATTTGGCAAACCACTATTGTTTATTTATAAGAGTATCCTTTCTGCTTAATGATGGTATATACATTACATATACACACTGTAACGTCCATGAACTCCTTCCATCCAGTCGACGCCCTTCTCTCCAGAGATGTCTGCACAAACGGCCGTCCTGTTCCACAGTGACCACCAGGGTGCGCTCGCGAGCTCAGTCCAGACACAAGAAGCCAGAGTGCACGCTAGTCCGATCCAAGCCTGCCTTGCTACTGCCCGAGCTGCCACAGGTACCCTATATGAACTATAGACTCTGACCTGTGCCCTGTTGGCCAGCTGCCATACCGCCAAGGCAGTACGGTCCTGTGGATCCACGAGCCCTACGTGACACACACACATTGGGAATATATTTGACGTAATGAAAATGTACATAAGATTACAGCATTCACAAGAGCTTGCTGCCAAGTGTCTGGTATCAGATTTCTGTCCAGTCAATCTTATATGTGGTGACATCCTTGTAGCAATTCAGGCTGTCATCCAATATAGGCCTGACGGACAGATTAAATATACTGATGATATGCTACATTTTATGTGTGCTTCACTCTATGGGGATTGAACTGAGAGGAGGACCTCACACCTCAAGAATTATTGAAGGTGGTCCAGTCCTCCTCCTGGGCACAGGGTAAACAGTTGTAGGACACATGCTTGTGGCCACTGTGACTGTTAAAATTATTGCAAACATCCCCAAACCCCAGTTGAAGCACCTCCCTCTAAGCCTCCCACAGTTGAAAAGTATTGATAACCAGATAAGCCAGTATTTGAAGGCAGGGGTACTGAAGAAATGTGTATCTCCTTATAAACGCCCCTCTCCCTTAGAATGCCAAACAACTTTGTGCCTTCCAGGGTCTCATAGGATACTGTAAAGAATGGGTGCACTCCGCCTTTGGCCTGATGTAATGCGATAGGGCAGAAACTCTTCACTTTGACAGAGGAAGAAGTTAAAGGAACAGTGTCATCACAATTATTTTTTTAATATGTTAAAGATGTTAGTGCTTTATTAAAAACGTTTGGATTAATTTGTGTGTTTGTGTGTTACTTTTTCTTATTTTTACACTTTTTCTTCCCTATGGGGGCTGCCATTTTTTTGTCCATTTCTGTATGTGTCGATTAACGACACATACAGACATGGAATACGGCAGCCACAGTCCCATAGGGACTGTGAACGGGTCCCGTCCCATCCACTTCTGTGTACGCCGTCTGTGTGGGAACTGCGCATGCGCCGCTCCCACACAGTCCAATTTGAAATGCGCGCCGTCCGGCGCCATTTTCCTGTGGACCGGAAGTCGCGGCCGGACAGTAAGATTACTACTTCCGGTCGCGGCTTCCGGACTTGTGCACTTGGACCAGCGGCAGCAGACGGAGCGGACGGGCCGGAGGGAGCCGCGGCGGCAGGAGCAGGTAAGAGATTTCTATGTATGTTCGTGTTTTTGTGTGTTTACTACTGTATGTAAACCTACTACACTGTGTGTTAGCTCAAAAAATGGCGACACACAGTGTAGGAGGTTAGACCGTTCAATCCCCTCGTTTATCCCGGCACTAGCCAGGATAAAGGAGGGGGGGATTCTCAGAGCTCACTAGAGCGAGTGCTTTTTTCCCAATTTTGCAGCAAAAAGCAATGTGGTTGCTTTACCACATGCAATGCTGCAATTTTGGGAATAGCTCCATCTAGTGACCAGCAATGGGAAATATTATAAATTAGAATCTAATTTATAATATTTCCTGACTCGTGAAAAAAATAAAAAAAATTTGAACAATGTTTAATCACCTACACACTAAATGTTTAATTTAAAAAAAACAAACATGTTTTGCTGGCAACACATTCCCTTTAAAGCCATTAACTGTCTGAAGCATGCTATTGTTTCTGTCATACCCACCGTCTTGTATCTGGGTAGTAGCAGCAGCTGCTCTACTCAAAGACAACAGACATAGTG
The DNA here is from genome assembly GCF_050947455.1 of Rhinoderma darwinii. Classification (NCBI taxonomy): domain Eukaryota; kingdom Metazoa; phylum Chordata; class Amphibia; order Anura; family Rhinodermatidae; genus Rhinoderma; species Rhinoderma darwinii. Next base: position 252,872,604 of record NC_134687.1, on the reverse strand, counting down.
CTAAGATTAGCCTCTAGTTCTCATGGTACCTCATGCTGTTAATGAGATTCTTAATCAAACACACACTAAACATATGTCTACTTCACTTATCACTAAGTATAAGACTAGTCTCTTCGGCCCCATCTAACCTAACCATACAGTGATGTACGGTGTTGAACTCTGGTTCTGCAGGATCCAACAGAGGAGGAAGAGAAGGATAGGTTACATGGTCAATGGGAGACTTCAGATGGAATGGGATAAGTCGTGGAAAAAGCAGACAGTGATTTCATTCCCCAGTACCCAGGTCCTCAATATAATTGTCCCGAATTAATAACAATGGAGATGAAAACATTAAAAAAAAAATGTAACAGAGGATCCAATTTGTAATCCAGCTTTTGAGTATTTTTTGTAGATGGTTCCAGGTACCACCATGAAGGATGCTACAAGACAGGGTATGTTGTCACTACCAAAACAGAGGTCATAAAGTAAGATCCACAGCCACCCCCTTGGCGGCATAGGAGGTGGAGTTGAAGGTACTCGCTGAGGTGTGTAGACTGGCTGAAGGTAAAACCGCAAATATATATACGGACTCTAGATATGCTTTCGGTATTGCACATGATTATGGCCCAATCTGGAGGAGCAGCTATTTTGTTGGATCCACGGGTAAACCCATGATGTTGAGAGAGTGAAAGAACTGTTTGAAGCTCTGACATTGCCAAAGCAGGTAGGTATACTCAAAGTGCAAGCCTACACTAACACTGAGAAAGAAACTACACCCAAAGCGAGGGGAAATAGACTTGCAGACTAGGCTGCGAAAGCTGTGGCTCTCACATTCCTCAAATAGGACGACGTATCCCTGACCAGCATAGCATCTGGTCCCATAGACATGATAATATTAAGTAAACTACAAAGTCAAGCCACAAAAGAAGAAAAAGAACAGTGGCAGACAAAAGGTGCCAGTGAAGGGGAAGAAGAAGTATGGAAGGTGGATAACAGGGTGTTCCTACCCAGAGTCCTCTTCTCCATGGTAACCCAACTAATGCAAAGACCAACGCATGTGTCAAGAGTAGAGATGAGCGAACCGGGACAACCGAACCCAGTTTCGGTCCGAACATCGTGAAAACTTCGGTTCGCAGCGAATCCGAACTTCACCGGGTTCGGCCGAACCCGTTTTGACCGAACCCGGCTACATTTTGGCACCTGCCACATGTTAGATGTAAAATGGAGGATTTCAAAATATCACATGACATCAGGCTACCCCATAATGCCTTGCAAATGGCTCTCCTAGCCAATCTGGAGGCAGCATAGGGGCGGGCTCAAGGCTGCAATAAAAGTCTATGCACGGAGCTCAGCGGCCATTTTAGAGACAGGAGCTGTAGGGATAGCATCTCTGTGCAGTAAGGGAAAGCTTTAGGAATCTAAAAGCCAGGAATCCATCAATCGAAGGAGCTCATCCACTACAGCGGGAGTCTACTCTACTCTCAACAATCAACATCCAAATTGCAATACAAATTCTCCATTTGCCAAGCCAGTGTGTGAATAAGCTTTTATAAGGGGCTCATCCCCATTGCATGGGTTAACAATCTAACTTGCAATCCAGGCAGCCTTTGTAGTACTACAACGCCCAGCATTCCCTGAGTGCACAGTGGCTGATAGAAATTCTCATTCATTGCCATTTGCCAAGCCAGTGTGTGAATAAGCTTTTAAAAGGGGCTCATCCCCGTTGCGTGGGTTAACAATCCAACTTGCAATCCAGGCAGCCTTTGTAGTACTACAACGCCCAGCATTCCCTGAGTGCACAGTGGCTGATAGAAATTCTCATTCATTGCCATTTGCCAAGCCAGTGTGTGAATATGCTTTTAGAAGGGGCTCATCCCCATTGCATGGGTTAACAATCCAACTTGCAATCCAGGCAGGCAGCTGTAGTACTACAACGCCCAGCATTCCCTGAGTGCACAGTGGCTGATAGAAATTCTCATTCATTGCCGTTTTCCAAGCCAGTGTGTGAATAAGCTTTTAGAAGGGGCTCATCCCCGTTGCATGGGTTAACAACCAACTTGCAATCCAGGCAGCCTTTGTAGTACTACAACGCCCAGCATTCCCTGAGTGCACAGTGGCTGATAGAAATTCTCATTCATTGCCATTTGCCAAGCCAGTTTGTGAATAAGCTTTTAGAAAGGGCTCATCCCCGTTACATGGGTTAACAATCCAACTTGCAATCCAGGCAGGCAGCTGTAGTACTACAACGCCCAGCATTCCCTGAGTGCGCCGTGGCTGATAGAAATTCTCATTCATTGCCATTTGCCAAGCCAGTGTGTGAATAAGCTTTTAGAAGGGGCTCATCCCGGTTGCATGGGTTAACATCCAACTTGCAATCCAGGCAGGCAGCTGTAGTACTAAAACGCCCAGCATTCCCTGAGTGCACAGTGGCTGATAGAAATTCTCATTCATTGCCATTTGCCAAGCCAGTGTGTGAATAAGCTTTTAGAAGGGGCTCATCCCCGTTGCATGGGTTAACAATCCAACTTGCAATCCAGGCAGCCTTTGTAGTACTGCAACGCCCAGCTTTCCCTGAGTGCACAGTGGCTGATAGAAATTCTCATTCATTGCCCTTTGCCAAGCCAGTGTGTGAATAAGCTTTTAGAAGGGGCTCATCTCCGTTGCATGGGTTAACATCCAACTTGCAATCCAGGCAGCCTTTCTAGTACTATAACGCCCAGCATTCCCCGACTGACTGGCACCTTATGAGTCACTGATGTTCCGCCAGTCCGAATAACAATTTAAAAGGGCCTCATTTCTGTCTAAGGGTTTAATTCAACGTGCTAATTAAGTACAGCTGGTGCCTTTGGTGCTATTATACAAGTCACAGCATACACTGACTGCCACCTATTCACAGTCACTCATTTTCAGCCAGTCCAATAATATTTTATAAGGGCCTCATTCCTCTAGTAGGGGAAGGGGTTTTGATTCAACTTGCTGCACTCCAGCACAGCAGTGAAATGTCTGGTAAAAAAAAGGTTGTGAAAGGACGGGGTAGAGGAAAAAACACCCATGCCATGTCCTCTTCCAGTCCAAATGTTGGATCTGTTGGTGCCAGGCCCAGTACCAGCATTTGTGGCACAAGACATGTGCCCAGTTCTACTAGTAGCAGCAGCCATGTGCCTGCTGGTAGTAGTAGCAGTATCAGCAAGCCAGACTTGTCCATCTCCTCCGATGGGCGGGTTACTTTAGACAATACGGCCATTGTGGACTGGTTGGCTGGCTCGCGGTCATCTCAGCAGGAAGACTCTGACGATCTGGCTTCAAGCCAGGTTTCGTTGGATTCCAGATCCTCTACAGTTCCTTGGCACAGTGACAGTAGTAATATGGGTATTTCTAGCATTTCCATTCCATCATCTATGTCTTCACTCCCCCTTCCTAGCGTGAAGCCATCTTTCCTGAGAGTCCTAAGAGACATCTCCTCGGGTGCGAAGGAAGATACTGAACAACATAGTGATGATGATTTGTTTTCCGCGAGTCAGCCAACGGAGTGTGTTGCGACGGTGGTGGAGGTGGAAGCGGTGTCCGAGACGCATAGCTGTGGTAGTGGGGGTGTTGGTGGTAGCCGTGGTGGCAGACGCAGTAATGAGGGGGGCATGGAGCCCGCCATGATGTCACATCACATTCACAACACAGTGACAGAAGTGGCGGGGATGATGAGGAGGGCTATGATGATGTTGTTTTAGACAGGACGTGGGAACCAGGTGATGAGGTGATGACGGCGTCAGAGGAGGAGGGTAGTAGTGGCGGCACTGGCAGTGATAAACAGCCAAGACGAGGTAGGGGCACAAGTCAATCTGCAAAACGTTGCAGCGGTAGGGTCAGCTCAGGAGCCGGTGACGGCGACACTGCTGCTACTAGTGTAGGCTCCCGAAAAAAGCCTGCCAGACAAGGGGCAAGCTCGGGTGGTGGTGGTGGTGGTGGTGGACGACGTGGTACTACCTCTTTACGGTACTCTGCCATGTGGCAATCTTTCTGTACCTTCCCGGAGGACGAAAACATGGCACAATGCCGTATCTGCAAGCAGAAAGTAAGGCGTGGGCATGGCAGCAATGTAGGAACTACCGCTTTACGTAAACACATGGAGCGGCATCACAAGGCCATGTGGGACTATCGACATGCCCCACCATCATGTACATCTAATGAAGACCCCTCTGCCGCTGCTGCTGCTGCTGCTCCGAGTCCCTGTCATCTAAGTAGTAGCCAGGCCTTATCCACCATCTCGTTGTCATCATCATCACTGTCATCTAGTGCTCCTCCTACGTCCCGTCAGTTATCCATTACGGAATCGTTGTCCAATAAGCAACAATATATACCCAGTCATCCACTTGTCGTGCGGCTTAATTCACACCTGGCTAAGTTGTTGGTGGTGCAGTCGCTGCCGTACCACCTGGTCGACTCCGCTGGCTTCAAGCAATTGATGGCGTGCGCTCAGCCTAGGTGGCGAATACCTAGCCGCCATTACTTCTCCAAGACAGCTGTCCCTGCCTTGCACAAGCACGTGGAGGAAAAGGTGTGCCAGTCCTTGCAATTATCCGTATGCAGCAGGGTACATGCCACAGTCGACACGTGGAGCAGCAACTATGGGCAGGGACAGTACATGTCTTTCACGGCCCACTGGGTCAATATTTTGCAGTCCGATGCACCACCGCAGCAATGCCAGGCATTACCACCTCCACGCTTGTATCTTTCAACTCCGGACACCAGGCGCTTACCATCCTCCTCCTCCTACTCCTCCTCCTCCCTGCCCTCCTCAATGGAGGTCTTCCCGTCCCCGACAGGACACAGCGTATCTTCCACTCGTCCTCCCTCCTCTTTTCATAGGTGCAAGGTGAAGCGCCACAACGCTGTCTTACACCTGCTGAGCCTGGACGAGAAAAAACACACAGGGCAGGAGCTGCTGCTGTGCATCAAGGAGGAAATCGCACGCTGGCTGTCTCCTCTGAAACTCACACTGGGAAATATTGTCTCTGATAACGGGAAGAACGTTGTGGCTGCACTGCGTCCAGGTCACCTGACACACGCTCCTTGCATGGCACATGTGATCAATCTGGTCATAACACGCTTCTTAAAGTCATATGTTGGTTTGAAGGGTGTGCTGGCCATGTCCAGGAGGGTTTGCGTTTTCTTTAGACGTTCATATGCATTTAAGCACGCCTTCCTGGACTTGCAGCGTCAAAACAATCTCCCAGAACACAGCCTGATTTGCGACGTTCCAACACGCTGGAATTCCACCCTGCACATGTTGGACCGTCTGTACGAACAGCGGAAAGCCGTGAATGATTTCCTGATGCAGCAGACGGGCAGCGTTTGGAGCCAGTGTAATTTCGAGCTCAGGCACTGGCAGCTCGTTAGAGACGCATGTCGCGTTTTGAGGCCCTTTGAAGAGGCCACACGATTTGTGAGTCGTGACGCTAGCGGTATGAACGATGTTATGCCGCTGATATTCATTATGGAGCAAACGCTCACAGCGATGATTCAGCAAAGGATCGAGGAAGAATCACATCTGGCTATGGATGTTGAGGAGGAGGAGGAGGAGGATGAGGATGAGGAGACAGGACCTGAAGAGGAGCTGGATTTGGAGATGGAATCACAGGAAGGGATAGGGGACGAGGCAGCCCCACAACATGACAGTGATGGTGATGATGACAAGCCTGACGACGACCTTGATGATGGACAACCATGGCAGTATGGGGCGGAGATGGAACCAACCGGGCCCTCTGAAACGCTGGCCAGGATGGCGAGCTGTATGCTTCGTTACTTGCGCGCTGACTGTCATATTGTTAGTATGATGCAAAGAGATGAGTACTGGATAGCCACACTTTTAGAGCCTCGGTATAAAGCCAGAATGGGGGAGTTTTTTGCGCCTTCCGAGAGGGAAGCAAAATTGGCTTATTATCGAGAGAAGCTATGCAGCCAGCTTGTCACGGCTTTCAAACGGCAAACACCTGCTGCGAGCATGTCTGAGTGGGGGGCCTTTTTTAACAATACATTAAGCATACAACATGCACAAGTGCAGTGGTTTCTGTTAGTTATCACCGTGTCCCATCCGTTTTCCTATAGCCATACATGTTGGCGTAACTTTGACACTAACTTTGCCTTAAAGACAGCTCAAAAGTAATTGGATACACTCATGGGTGACCTAAGAGTGTTATACAAGGCTTCTAGGGCTTTTAAACAGTGTCATACATGATTTTTAGGGGCTTTCTTGAATTACAGGTTCGGTCAGAACTAGTTCGGTCCGAATCAAACTTTTTCATGAAATTCGGCGAACCAGCCGAACCGAACTTTTCATAAGTTCGCTCATCTCTAGTCAAGAGAAGTAATGTGTGCAATGGTGACCAAATGGTGGATAGCCCCAGGGTTCAGCAGTTCTGCTGCCAGATTTGTCCAGAGATGCACGATATGTGCCTGCCACAACATAGGCAAAACTGTGTGGGTTGCAAAAAGCATATGGCAAAGGCTGACTACCCATATCAGCGATTGCAGATTGACTTCAGTTACCAAAGGTGGGACAGTATGAACATGTACCGGTCTGTGTAGATCTGTTGTCTGGGTGGCCGATGGCCAGTAACGAGGGCCACAGCAAAAGTAACTGCTAAAAGATTGTTCTCAGAAGTGGTATGTAGATATGGGGTCCCGGAGACAATAGAAAGTGATAGAGGAACTCACTATACTGGAGAAGTACTCCAAGACATTTTGCAGGCCCTGGGCATAGAGCAGCTTTTCACACCCCTGATCACCAGAGCAGTGGAAAGGTAGAAATGTTGAATGGGACTTTGAAGTTAAAAATCAATGTGAAAACCAAAATAAAGAATTTACAAAAAAAATACAGAAGGTCATGTCTGAAACCCATAAACCATGTACTGAGTGCCTGCCCATTGCACCCTGACCTCACTAGTTATGTGGGAGCTCTGTAAAAACAGCTCACGCAGATGTATAAATAGGTTTATGATTCCATTCCAGATCCTAAGTGAAAGGATGACATTGTTTACAGCCAGAGGACTGGGCATGTTTAAAGTGACAACGTAAAGCACTAGAGCCGCACTGTAACGTCCATACCAAGTCCAGCTCACAACTTCCACATCCGTTAAATTGGAAGGAAAGACAACTTGGATACACGCCAGTACCTGCTAAAAGGTCCTCAATCACAATGTTAAACTGTGGGTCTCATCAAGCTCCAGCTGACCTTCATCTTTGCTGTCATCTCTACTTTACCTATTGTCTAAATGATGAGCTAGAAGAAGAGTTTAACCCCTTCCCTCTTTAGCCACTTTTGACCTTCCTGACAGAGCCTCATTTTTCAAATCTGCCATGTTTCACTTTATGTGGTAATAACTTCGGAATGCGTTCACCTATCCAAGCGATTCTGAGATTGTTTTCTCGTGACACATTGGACTTTATGTTACTGGCAAAATTTGCTCGATACATTCAGTATTTAAATGTGAAAAACACCAAAATTTTGTGAGAAATTGCAAAAATTAGCATTTTTCTCAATTTAAATGTATCTGCTTGTAAGACAGGCAGTTATACCACATATAATGGTCACTAATTAACATCCCCCACATGTCTACTTTAGATTGGCATTGTTTTTTGAACATCCTTTTATTTTTCTAGGACGTTACGAGACTTAGAACTTTAGCAGCAATTTCTCACATTTTCAAGAAAATTTCAAAAGGCTATTTTTACAGGGGCCAGTTCAGTTGTGAAGTGGCTTTTAGGGCCTTATATATTAGAAACCTCCAAAAAGTCACCCCATTTTAAAAACTCCACCCCTCAAAGTATTCAAAACAGCATTTAGAAAGTTTCTTAACCCTTTAGACGTTTCACAGGAATTAAACCAAACTAGAGGTGAAATGTACAATTTTTGCTGTTGCAGAATTTTTTTATTTTTTTTTTTAAACTCGGTTTATTGTAAAAGAACATACAGAAATCAGTATTAAAACAAAAAACATTAACATTAACATTCCTGCATACAATGAATGCACATTGGAAACAATAATTTCACAGTATATATTTATACATGAGGGTGAGTCACAGGAGACTTCGAATATTCACTGCACGCAGGCAGGTCAGTATCCCTTTTATTGTGAACATGCAGAAGTACAGAGTACAATCATCTACCGAAGCCTTGCTCCAGTATCACAAATAGGATATCAAATATCTAGCCAAATACCTCTCAGCTCCCCCCTACATTAAATGGTAAGGATTCTCTAAGGTCGCCCACGCTGAAAGAGGTGAGAGGTGAGGAGCACCACCCTTTCCAAATTTTCAAGCATTTATATTGGCATCCTCTATGCTTATACACTATATTTTCATATGGGAGAGTAGCGTTTACCAGGTTTTTCCATTGTGGTACATCTGGAAAAGTGTCCCCCATCCACCGGATAGCTATCGCTTTCCTAGCTAAGAACAAGACTTCTCGCAGGAAGATACCTTCATAGTGTGTCCAAGTCCCGTCTCCCACCCGCCCCAATAAGCAGAGCCCTGGTTCACACGGAATGAGACTAGTCATAATTGAGGACAGTATTTGCGCCACCTCTTTCCAAAAGTTGGCTATGACTGGGCATAACCACATCATATGATCAAAGCCGGCCTGGTCTTGGGAACATCTAAGGCGTTTTGTGTTGGACGCCCTTCCCATTCGATATAGCCTAATAGGGGTAATATAGCATCTGTGTATGATGTACAATTGCATCAATTTGTTATTCGCAGCAGGCGAGACCAAGAGATGCGACCTCATGGCCTCCACCCAGTCCTCACTGGATAATGTGGGAATAAGACCCTTCCATCCGACCTCAACCGACATTTCAGCGTGCGCGACCCTCTGAGACAGAAGGTAAGAATAAAGGGCCGATACCATCCCCCTTGGTCCCTGTGTTCTCAGAATACCAATAAGCGGAAGCGAAGAAATGGATCTCTGATCTTCCCTGAACTGTGATTGCAGAGCATGCCTAATCTGAACACATCGGAATGCCTCTCTCTCAGGTACCCGGAATATATCCTGTATCTCTCTGGCGGATAGCATATGTCCCTCATCATCTATCAGGTTTTGCACCTTTGTTATGCCTAATTCACTCCAAAAATCGGAATCCTGCATCCCCCCAAAATGAGACAAACCTTGATGAGACCAAAGAGGCATTTCCGCAACTATGTACTCCCAGTTCAGAACTTTCTTAGCGTGGGACCAGACCTGCCTGGCTAGTTTGAGAATTGGCAAGGAGTGCCTAGGGCTATATCCATGCGGCTCAAGTATGGGCCACAAAGAAGGGATCCGAAGGAAATGGGATAAGTGGAGTTCCGCATTAGGCATTGGGTCCTCAGCCACCCATGCCTTAATATATCTTAGCTGGCCTGCCAAGTAGTACAGAAACATGTCCGGCAGGGCGGCCCCAGCCTGTTCCTTGGGCCGTTGGAGCGTGGCAAGTTTAAGCTTGGGACGACTCGCCCCCCATACAAAGGAGGAAAATAAAGAGCCCACCAGGTTAAAAAACCGTTTAGGAACCAGGGAATCCGCGTGTTCTAGGAGATATAGCATTTTGGGCAGCACTATCATTTTAAATAAGTTTATTCTACCTGCAGTCGATATAGGGAGCGCCTTCCATATAGCAAATTTATCTCTCAGATATGACAGTAGGGGGTATATATTAAGGTCACATGAAGTGACACTATCCCTAACTATAAGGACCCCTAAGTATTTAAAACAGGAGACCACCTACAGGCCTTGAAAATCCGTTTCCCACCCACAGTTATCAGGTCTAAGGGGCATAAGAAATTACTTACTCCAATTAATATATAGGCCCGAGAACCGCCCAAACTCTTCCAGTATCATCATTGCTCTAGGTAAGGAGGCGTTTGGATTAGCCATGTACAAAATCATGTCATCATAGAGACCGATCCGATCCTCCCGTGGTCCTATGCGTATACCCTGAAAAGCCGCGTCCTGACGGATGCGGATAGCCAGGGGCTCAATAGCCACTGCGAACAGAAGGGGGGACAGGGGGCATCCCTGCCTCGTGCTTCTATGGAGACGAAAGGAGGGGGACAAAATCCCATTAACCACCACCGATGCTCTGGGATCTTTATACAGGATTTTAATCCATTTAAGGAAGCTCTCGCCAAATCCAAATCTGCGGAGGACCTCAAACAGAAAAGGCCACTCCACTGAATCAAAGGCCTTAGCCGCGTCCAACGAGGCCAACGCCCAATCCTGCTGCTTCCACCACCCTATTTGAGTCACCACCTGAGCTCTGCGGATATTATCCGATGTCGATTTGCCTGGGATAAAACCGGATTGATCCGGGTGAATAATGTCTGTAATAGCGCCGCAGAGTCTATTAGCTAAGAGTTTGGTTAGAATTTTATAATCCACATTGAGTAGGGATATCGGGCGGTACGATCCACATTCCTCTGAACATTTCCCTGGTTTCAAAATAACTACTATAGTGGCATCTTTCAGCGAGTCAGGTAGCTCACCCCTCTGAAAGGCGTCCTCAAATACATTTAACAACTGGGGTGTTAGAACATCCGCATATTTAATATACACCTCTAGTGGGAGTCCATCCGGACCTGACGCCTTCCCTTTTGTCATGGAAGATAAGCATTCTTCAATCTCCTGTATCGAGAAAGGGGCCTCTAACTTTACTCTATTCTCCTCTGACAGCACTGGAAATTTTGCCCCCTCTAAATAGGTGTTCAATTCCTCCCTATGATACTGTGCCTGCGAAGTGTAGAGCTCTCCATAAAAATCTGCGAATCTGTTCAGTATGTCTAACGGCGTAGTAGCCGTACCCTGATTTGGTTGTGAAATACGTAGCACTGGGGGAGACATGGTATCCTGTTACGCTATTTGTGCCAACAGCTTACTTGACTGATTACCGTGTGGGACCCATCAGAGGGTCTATGGTGAGGTTCAGGTCCCCCATTAATATAACTCGCGTGTCCTGATAAGTCGATGCAAAGGAGATGGCCTCACTGATTATGTTTATTGAGCCCTGTGGCGGGTTGTAGATACCAACTATGACATAAGGGATAGAGTTTACATTAGCATGAACTAGCACATATCTACCATCAGCATCTATTCTTGTATGTAAGGCCTCCCAGCGTAGATTCCTATGTACTAACAGCGACACTCCCCGTGACGCTGAGGATCTAGTGGCATGCCGCCCCCATTGAATCCATGATTTACTCAGCATGTGCACCTTATCTGCTGTAAGATGCGTTTCCTGAAGGCAAATAATATGAGGCATGTGTCTCCTTAGTACAGAAAAGATCATGTTTCTCTTACCCGGCGTTCCCATCCCCCTCACATTCCAGGACATAAATTTAAGTGTCGCCATATTCCCTTCTATACCATATCTCTATGGGGAAGCCCCAGGCCTCACAGCCCCCTCCTATCGCGATCATCGAGCAGTAATATTGGGGCCCAGCTCCTATGTCATCATGTAGCAGGCTCAAAAAACAGGATATAACCATAAACCAATAATATTGAACTGCAAAGCTCATCAGGAACTGCATAAGCCTACAAGGCATAAGAATGCAAAAAGGGGGAAGTTTCCACTGTTGAGGTTGGTGACACAGTGGAATCAAGACAAACAGTAATACCTTACAATGGCTTCACCCCTTGTTAAGCTGTATTTCAGCCATATAATATTCCATGATCCCTTACTCATAGCTTACATACAGTGGAGGAAATAAGTATTTGATCCCTTGCTGATTTTGTAAGTTTGCCCACTGTCAAAGTCATGAACAGTCTAGAATTTTTAGGCTAGGTTAATTTTACCAGTGAGAGATAGATTATATAAAAAAAAAAAAAAGAAAATCACATTGTCAAAATTATATATATTTATTTGCATTGTGCACAGAGAAATAAGTATTTGATCCCCTACCAACCATTAAGAGTTCAGCCTCCTCCAGACCAGTTATACGCTCCAAATCAACTTGGTGCCTGCATTAAAGACAGCTGTCTTACATGGTCACCTGTATAAAAGACTCCTGTCCACAGACTCAATTAATCAGTCTGACTCTAACCTCTACAACATGGGCAAGACCAAAGAGCTTTCTAAGGATGTCAGGGACAAGATCATAGACCTGCACAAGGCTGGAATGGGCTACAAAACCATAAGTAAGACGCTGGGTGAGAAGGAGAACTGTTGGTGCAATAGTAAGAAAATGGAAGACATACAAAATGACTGTCAATCGACATCGATCTGGGGCTCCATGCAAAATCTCACCTCGTGGGGTATCCTTGATACTGAGGAAGGTGAGAGCTCAGCCGAAAACTACACGGGGGGAACTTGTTAATGATCTCAAGGCAGCTGGGAGCACAGTCACCAAGAAAACCATTGGTAACACATTACGCCGTTATGGATTAAAATCCTGCAGTGCCCGCAAGGTCCCCCTGCTCAAGAAGGCACATGTACAGGCCCGTCTGAAGTTTGCAAATGAACATCTGGATGATTCTGAGAGTGATTGGGAGAAGGTGCTGTGGTCAGATGAGACTAAAATTGAGCTCTTTGGCATTAACTCAACTCGCCGTTTTTGGAGGAAGAGAAATGCTGCCTATGACCCAAAGAACACCGTCCCCACTGTCAAGCATGGAGGTGGAAACATTATGTTTTGGGGGTGTTTCTCTGCTAAGGGCACAGGACTACTTCACCGCATCAATGGGAGAATGGATGGAGCAATGTACCGTCAAATCCTGAGTGACAACCTCCTTCCCTCCACCAGGACATTAAAAATGGCTCGTGGCTGGGTCTTCCAGCACGACAATTACCCGAAACATACAGCCAATGCAACAAAGAAGTGGCTCAAAAAGAAGCACATTAAGGTCATGGAGTGGCCTAGCCAGTCTCCAGACCTTAATCCCATCGAAAACTTATGGAGGGAGCTGAAGATCCGAGTTGCCAAGCGACAGCCTCGAAATCTTAATGATTTACAGATGATAAGCAAAGAGGAGTGGGCCAAAATTCCATCTAACATGTGTGCAAACCTCATCATCAACTACTAAAAATGTCTGACTGCTGTGCTTGCCAACAAGGGTTTTACCACCAAGTATTAAGTCTTGTTTGTCAAAGGGATCAAATACTTATTTCTCTGTGCACAATGCAAATAAATATATATAATTTTGACAATGTGATTTTTTTTATTTTTTTTATATAATCCATCTCTCACTGGTAAAATTAACCTAGCCTAAAAATTCTAGACTGTTCATGTCTTTGACAGTGGGCAAACTTACAAAATCAGCAAGGGATCAAATACTTATTTCCTTCACTGTAGATGTGGGGGTGATTAATTCACTTATTGAAACAATGACACTTATACTCCATCGGCACATCAATATGTCTGCCCGCCTTCCCTTATCTTCTTCAAAGTTTAGTACACACATATATTCAATACAGCATGAATACTTCCAAGAATATAACCCATATTTGTGTTTGAACAGATATCAACTGCAGAGGGATCCTTCATAAAATGCACAATACATTCATGTAAACTCACTGTCCCCTGCGTACAAAGCATGGTCTCCAGGTCAGCGTCGAGGGGACCGTCCATGTCTGGTGAGCCACTCGTCTGCCGCCTCCGGGGTAGTGAAAAATACGCATCTTTCTCCATCCACAACTCTCAGTCGCGCGGGATACGCCATAGAATATGGGATCTGACGCTCCCGAAGTCGTCTCTTGACATGCACATACGAGGCCCTTTGTCGTTGTAACTCCGGGGAAAAATCCGGGAAGATGGACACCGTAGTATTCTCAACTCTGATCTCTCCTTTGCGCCTCGCAGCACCATATCTCGATCCTTGCAATTTAGCAATCTCGCCAACAATGGCCTGGGGTTCGCCCCTGGCGGTGGTGGTTTCGCCGGCACTCTGTGCGCCCTTTCTACCGCAAAAGCCATCGAGAATACCGTATCCGGGAATAGGTCTTTCAGGCATTTCTCCACAAATTCATCTGGCCTGGGTCCTTCCGACCTTTCAGGGAGGCCTATGATCCTCAAATTATTCCACCTCAGCCGATTCTCCAGATCATCTGCTTTTTGGTGCCATAGCTCCACTTTCCCCGTCAGGTCTCTCAGCGTGCGCGGCACAGTTGCCGTTACATCCTCCAGGTCCGAGACCCTCGTCTCAACCTGGGTTACCCGGTCCCTCAGATTATGGAGGTCCTGCCGCATCAGACCGACATCCACCTAAACCTCCTCCACTTTTGTTGTAACCGAGGCACGCGTCTCCAGGATCGCCGCCAGGAGTGTCTCCGACACCTGCTTCAGCGTTAACTCGGGGGCCGCAGCCTCCCCTACAGCGGTAAGTGTGGCAGGCTGCCCCTCCTGAACATGTGCCGATGAGGACGTCTCCCCCCAGGCGCTATCTTGCCCCGAGTTCCTGGCGAACTCTCTCAACTTTTCCACTGCTCCCGGAGCCTTGGAGGGTCCCATAGCGTGCCGAGTGGGTTTCTTACCCTTCTTTCTCAACAGGTAAGGAATTTTGGCTGAAATACTTTCTCCACAGGATGAAATTCAGGGTTCAGCCCACGGAGCTAAGGTTTAGTGCGACCGCTCACATCCGTGCCTGGCCACGCCCCCCAGAATTTCATTTTTAATGCATTTTTTTTTGTAACACAAAGTTTTACCAGAGAAACGCAACTCAATATTTATTGCCCAGGTTCTGCAGGTTTAGGAAATATCCCACATCTGGCTCTAGTGTGCTTATGGACTGAAACACAGGCCTCAGAAATAAAGGAGCACCTAGTGGATTTTGGACACTCCTTTCTATTAGAATATATTTTAGGCCCCATGTCAGCTTTGAAGAGCTCTTGTGGTACCAAAACAGAGGAAACCACCCAAAAGTGACCCCATTTGGGAAACTACACCCCTCGAGGAATTTATTTAGGGGTATAGTTAGCATTTTGATCGGACAGTTTTTTTGCAGAAATTATTGAAAATAGGCCATGAAAATGAAAATCTACATTCTTTCAAAGAAAATGTAGGTTTAGCTAATTTTTTCTAATTTCCACAAGGACTAGAAGAGAAAAAGCACCGCAAAATTTGTAAAGCAATTTCTCCCAAGTAAAATAGTACCCCACATGTGGTAATAAATGGCTGTTTGGAAACACGGCAGGGCAGAGAAGGGAAAGAGCGCCATTTAGCTTTTGCAGCTGAAATTTAGCAGGAATGGTTTGCGGAGGCCATGTCACATTTGCAGAGCCCCTGAGGGGACAAAACAATTAAAACGCCCACAAAGTAACCCCATTTTGGAAACTACACCCCTTGAAGAATTAATCTACGGGTGTAGTGATCATTTTTACCCCACAGGTGTTTCATAGAATTTATTAGAATTGGGCAGTGAAAATAAAAACAATCCTTTTTCTTCAATAAGATGTAGCTTTAGCTAAAAAAAATTCATTTTCTCAACAAATAAAGGAAAAAATTAACCCCAACATTAGTAAAGCAACTTCTCCCGAGTACGCAATACCCCATATGTGGTCATAAACTGCTGTTTGGGCACACGGCAGGGCTCAGAAGAGAAGGAGCGGCATTTGGCTTTTGGAGCACAGATTTTGCTGGATTGGTTTCTTGACACCATGTCGCTTTTGCAAAGCCCCTAAGGTACCAGTACAGTGAAAACTACCCAAAAGGGACTCCATTTGTGATACTACACCCTTTGAGGAATTAATCTAGGTGTGTAGTGAGCATTTTGACCCCCCACAGCTGTTTCATAGATTTGAATTGGGCAGTGAAAATAAAAATGACATTTTTTTCCAATAAGACGTAGCTTTAGTGCAAAATTTTTCATTTTCTCAAAAAATAAAGCAGAAAAAGAACACCAATATTTGTTAAGCAATTTCTCCCGAGTATAGCAATACCCCATATGTGGTTATAAACAAATTTCTGGGCACACGGCAGGGCTCAGAAGGGAAGGAGTGCCATTTGGCTTTCGGATTACAGATTTTGCTGGATTGGTTTCTGGTCGCTATGTAGCATTTGCAAAACCCCTGTGGGACCAAAACAGTGGAAACCCCCCCCAAAAGTGACCCCCATTTTGGAAACTACACCCCTCAAGGTATTCACCTAGGGGTGTAGTGAACATGTTAACCCCGCAGGTGTTTTGCATAAATTAGTGTGCACTCGATATTGCAGAGTCAAAGTGGGATTTTTTAATAGCTATGCCAATATGTGGTGCCCAGCTTGTGCCACCATAACAAGACAGATCTCTAATTATTATGCTGTGTTTCCCAGTTTTAGAATCACCCTACATGGGGCCCTAATCTTTTGCCTGGACATTTGACAGGGCTCAGGAGTGAGAGAATACATGCGAATTTGAGGCCTAATTTGGCAATTTACACCGAATTGGTTCACAATTGCAGAGGCTCAGATGGGAAATACTAAAAGAAACCCCCCAGAAGTGACCCCATTTTAGAAACTACATACCTCAAAGCATTTATTAAGGGGTGTAGTGAGCATTTTCACAGGTCTTTTCCATAAATAAATGCGCATCGTATGGTGCAAAGTAAAAATTAAAATTTTTCCCCAGAAATGCCAATTCAGTGGCAAGTATGTAGTGCCCAGCTTATGCCACTGGAGACACACACCCCAAAAATTGTTAGAAGGGTTCTCCCGGGTATGGCGGTGCCATATATGTGGAAGTAAACTGCTGTTTGGGCACACTATAGGGTTCAGAGCGGAGGGAGCGCCATTTGGCTTTTGGAGCGTGGATTTTGCTTGGTGGTAGTTTTGTTTGGAGTTTTACTGGTGTTTCAGTTTATAATGTGGTAAATAATGGGTTTATAATGGGGTAAACAATAAAATAATCCATAGATGTGTGTTACGTTGTGAAGCAATCATTTCTGCACAGGCCGGTGGCGCACTGATAAACGGTGTCTTTACTTATCCCCCTTTTGGTCCACACTCTGCACCTTTGCAGTTCGGGGAATTTTGCTAGCAAGTGTTGTCCTGGTATAATACGGGCACCCTCGCTTTTAGCAGATATGTTTGGGCCCCCCCTTCCTGGTTCCCTAATTGTAGGGCCCCGATAAATCGCCTCTTGAACAGACTAAATGTTCCCCTCTGATCTGCACAACTCCATATTTATTATTTCCTGACTTATGGAAGCCTTAACTAATTTTATTTTTTCATAGACGCAGTGGTATGAGGGCTGTTTTTTTGCGGGACGAGCTGTAGTTATTATTGGTACCATTTTGGGGTACATGCGACTTTTTGATCACTTTTTACCCTATTTTTTGAGAGTCAAGGTGACCAAAAAACTGCAATTCTGCCATAGTTTTTTAGGGTTTTTTTTATACAGCATTCACCATGCGTTATATATTACATGTTATCTTTATTCTGCGGGTCAGTCCGATTCTAGAGATACCAAATTTATAGCACTTTTTTATGTTTTACAACTTTTTGCACAATAAAATTACTTTTGTAAAAAGAATGTATTTTTTCTGTTGCCATGTTATGAGAACCATAACGTTTTAATTTTTTCGTCGACGGAGGTGTATGAGGGCTTGTTTTTTGCGAGACGAGCTATAGTTTTTATAGGCACCATTTTTGGATACATTTTTGGATACAGTCGGTGCAGGGTCCGGGTGTCGGTGTGATGATATACTATCCGGATGACCTATCAGGTGAACACAATGATACAGTACGGAACAGTAGTTCCATGGGGAGGCAGAGACTCCTAGCATCATAAAATGTCTATGATGCCAGGAGTCCCGTTCACCTGTACCGTGGCCGGGCTGGGAAATCCAGCCGACATTCTGACCGTTTTTCACGGCCCAATCTCGGTCGTGTGCAAGAGGTGTTAAGATACCAGTTTTGTTCTTATCCAAATGAGTCTCCTGAAGAACTATTATTGCTGGCATGTGCGGGTGCAAGCAATCAAACAACGCAAAGCTTTTAGTCGGATCACCCAGACCACGCACACTCCGTTTTACAATGTTAACTTGCTCAGCCATTATCAAAAGTAGGGCTTACCATATACAGCATTATGAAAAATCGCAACATTCTCAAATTACACCACAAGATGGCAATAGAGTCTTCAAGATAATACATATGACCCCATACTGGACTTAGTGCATATGATAAACCCAGAACCCCAGAAAAAACAACCTAGTACAACAACAGCAAAATCTGTGCATCCAGTTCTGCGCAAAAACAAGAAGCAGGACAGGACACCAGTTGTTCCTGAAACCGGACATGAAAAATACAAAAGAAACATTTACCATGAAAGGATACATGTGCTTCTCAGGCCAAACTGTGCACACCGATGTATAGGCGAAACAGTCCCTCAGGTACACCCAGAGGGTACAATCTTCACAGAAGACAAATCTAACATTCCTCTGCTTGTCGTAAGCGTTGCTCATTCTGATCCATCCAGCATGCCGTATCTCTAGGATCCTCAAAGAAATGTGTACTATCCAGTGCTGTTATTCTCAGACGTGCTGGGTACAGCATAGAATAAGACACTGGTAGTGTCCGTGGCGTCGTTTAACATCCAGAAATTGCGACCTCCTTTTTTGCACTTCTGAAGAGAAATCAGGATAGAAGGCGAAGCGTTGGCCATTAACGGTGATATCCGACCTGTTTCCAGCAGCTTTTAGGATGGCATCTCTATCCTTGTAGTGAAGTAATGTAATCAGCACTGGACAGGGTGGGGCACCCTGTGGTAGCAGATGGGTATGAACTCTGTGCATTCCATGGAGACGGGATGTCCGTGCCAAACAGATTTCTAGCCATTCCTCAAAATGATTAGTAGGATTAGACCCTTCAGTTTTTTCCGGTATGCCCAACACTCTCACATTGTTGCACCATAGGCGATTTTCCATATCATCAGTTTTGGCTAATAAAGCAGTAATCTGTAAACCATGCCTACGGTAATCAGCGGATAGCGAAGGGAGTTTATCTTTCACCTCACTCACACGACCCTCCATCTCCACCATTTTCTCATTGACTTTCTTTAAGTCGTGCCGCATAAAAGACAATTCTTGTCTAAGGGATTCTATCTTTAAATCCAAGGATGCATCACAATGGGTCACAGCATGTAAGACATCTTTAAAGGCTATGTAAACCTTCAAAAGGGCCAAACAATTTTTTTAATAAAAAGGTGTATCAGTTTATTTTGTTTAACTTTAACGTAGATGTGATAGTTTACAGGGGGATCCTGTGTGTCAGAGACACGCAGGACCCGCCAACATTGAACCATTGAACCTTTTTATTTAATAATTTTTTTGCCTTTTAAAGGTTTACATAGCCTTTAAACGTATTTGCGTGCGGCAAATCTGCAGCGTAATACAGTACCAGCAAAGTAAATGTACACGTTGCGGTTCTTTTTTCGGCATATAAATTGACCTGCAGTGCATATTTTAAAATCCGCAACATGTCAATTTATCTTGCGTTTCCACTTGCGAATTGTATCTGTCTAGTTCTAAAGAAAAACACACAAAAACCAGAGCATGAAAACGC
Organism: Rhinoderma darwinii; assembly: GCF_050947455.1. NCBI lineage: Eukaryota > Metazoa > Chordata > Amphibia > Anura > Rhinodermatidae > Rhinoderma > Rhinoderma darwinii. The sequence goes on along the minus strand of NC_134687.1, from coordinate 252,853,125 downwards.
ACTGATTTACGCATCAAAATGTGTTTTAACTGCATTCTTTATGCGTATTTTCCGCAGCAAAATATGCAACGTGTGCATGCAGCCTAAATTTGGGTTCATCAGATTTCTGTACATGGTCTGTCTCCCCCAACTTCCGAAGGGGCCAGTGCAGAAATAAATCTGGGGTCAGTATTAGTACTCACAGAAGCGGCTACATTAGTACTTCCAGGTCTTTTCAGATATAATGCGGAGCAATGTAAATCTATTGCTGGCGTCTCTTGCATAAGCTGCCGGTTTAGCAGTCGCTCCAGCGGCTGAACCATTAGCCACCCTGGTCCAAGAAGCGGCAGTGCCGGAGCAATTTTGGGCGGTGCGCTCTGCAACTACCGCCGCCTCTTTTGGCCATTTACCCTGCCCGTCAGCTATGATGAAAGCGTCGGTGGCGGCAGAACAAGCAGACCAGTACGTATATGACCGGGGAGCAAGGAAACTGAGTGATGTCGGTGGGAGCTCCTTTACCCTGCTGCCGCTCACATGTCTGGCCAAGCAACTCCCCACTTTCTACAAACCTAAATCTAATTAATGGAACTAGAATTAAACGCAAGAACCTGTCATGTCCCCAGAAACGTTAATCTGGGTCTATACCTTTATAGCTGACTTCTCCCCGATTCCAGCACAGTTTATTTTATCCTTGTAGGTGCCCCAGTTTCTCCACAATCCTCCTTAGTTCCCCCGCAATTAGCCAATTCATCTTGGGTGACTAATATGCTAATTTATGAATAAACGGACAACTGGGCGGTTTTCACTGCCCAGCATTAACTTTGTCAGAGTAGCTTAGGTTTACGCCCCGTTGAAAACTGCGCGGTAGGGACTGCGCAATTGAGAGTTGAATAAACGTAGTAGTTCAACTAGGGAGAAAGATCAAGGAAATAAATAGGAAAATTTTTAGCATAAGGACCTAAAAAATAAATGAATTTAAAATATACACATCTACACATAAACCATGGTGGCATAGAGTGTAAAAAAACGCGACATCTCAGTTATGGCAAGATCTCGCTGATGTAAATAAAAATAATTATAGCAGCTATGAAGGAAGCTGCTCCATAGGGACACCATAAAGAGCACCTGTCACTAGGTCATATAAGTGGAACTGGTTTATTGACCTGAATAGCACGGACACCCGGATTCCAGGACCGTTTTCCTTTTTTTGCTTGGAGTTCCCCATTTCAGAGATATGGCCGACTGTTGTGTTGACTCCCTCTATGCTAATTTGCTTTAGTTAGCCAACAGGGTGTGAACTATCCTCATGCTGCCTCGCGCTGATTGGTCAGCAATTAGAGGCAGGGAAGCTAGCTCCATCCTGTTGGCTAACTATAGCAAATTAGCATATAAAATAGTAAATCTGCCCCAACATGCTAAAGAAAAGTAATAATTCCATATTAAAACCATTTCCTACCTGCCGCAGAACAAACTCTGTATTGAAAACTACATGGAAAATCTAGAAGTAGAAAAGAGAGGCAGCACTCCAAACAGATATCGTCAGAAAAGTGGATTTATTCTCCCATCGGTGCAGTAATGTCAATCATCGAGCAGCTGAAACGTTGCACTGTTTACTGCACTGATGGGAGAATAAATCCACTTTTCTGACGATATCCGTTTGGAGCGCTGCCTCTCTTTTCTACTTCTTGTTTGGACATTGTGGGATTTATAAGTCAGATCCCTGGAGGTCGGCTCCCATCTGGGCCCTGGAGGCTTCTCTTGTTCTGCTGTGCTGCCCACACGCTCTTTCTTTTACATGGAAAAACGTATTAAATATCTCTAGATGTGATCACTGCAAAATGGCCTCAAAAACAGCATGCATTTACACGTGTTTTTTTGCCACGGTTTTTGAAAGCGGTACTGATAATGGCAGCAGTGGGATACTAAAGGTGTTGTTATCAACCTTACAGAGATCTCACCCTCACCTGAGCCTCACTGGGTGGAATGGATTCCATTAAGAGTTTTATGTGGCCAAATTACGGATTAAAATATAGCGCCTCCCCAATCAGGTGTCTCAATGAAGTGGAGATGTGTCAGAAGTGTGTCACAGCCACGCTCCAGCGCTGTCTCGTCTGCAGCAATGAGTCTTGCATCAGGACTGGCAGGAATTCCGGGTAGCGCATGTCACAACTGCCCACCCAATCAAAGTGAAAGGAAGATTACTGGACATAGCTCCATGTATAGGTTTCCTATCCCTATTTTTTGCTACAGTTATTCTATTTGATGTCTGATTGACCCAGCTGACTTCTCTTTTGCTTTGCCCCACTATACCACATAACTAATATTTAAACTGCTATTATGTCCCTCTATGTGAATACATTACTCGTAGCAATTTTTTTCACTTCAAAGTACCTTTTTTGCAGCTTTTTTTCTTGTGAAACCGTCCACATCTATTTTCTCACACTTCCTGATACTGGCCGGTTGCTAGGGGCGTGTCTTACTGTGTGTGATGTTTGCCAGTACTGTATGCAATATTCAATCTGCCCATAGTTCCCATCATGCACCTAAATAGCCAGCCAATCAGGAAAACCAAGGGTCCTTTTGCAGCACAGTTGTCTTTTGCATGGGACATCTTGGATTTACCATATCAGACACATCTTCTCTACTCTACCAATGCGAAGTATCTAAAGTTGGTTTTATAAAGTATCAGATAGCACCTCCACTCCCAGCTCTCACATCTTCCAGCATCCCCCTCTGCCTCCATATTCCTGCATTTTTTCCCTGCCTGCTCTCACTTCAGCCATACACTATGAGGAACAATATGGTCTGTACACAGTATATATACTATAAAAACAGCTCTGTATACATTATACCGTATATACAAGGACAGCAGTGTAAACCACTGTATACAGTACATATACACTATAAAGACAGGTCTGTATACAGTATATACTACAAGGACAGCAGTGTACAGCACTATATACAGTATATATACTATAAAGACCGCTCGGTATACACTATACAGTATATACTATAAGGACAGCAGTGTACAGCACTGTATACAGTATATATACTATAAAGACAGCTCTGTATACAGTATATACTATAAGGACAGCAGTGTACAGCACTGTATACAGTATATATACTACAAAGACAGCTCTGTATACACTATATACTATAAGGACAGTAGTGTACAGCACTGTATAAAGTATATATACTATAAAGACAGCTCTGTATATACTATAAGGACAGTAGTGTACAGCACTGTATAAAGTATATATACTATAAAGACAGCTCTGTATACACTATACAGTATATACTATAAGGACAGCAGTGTACAGCACTGTATACAGTATATATACTACAAAGACAGCTCTGTATACACTATATACTATAAGGACAGTAGTGTACAGCACTGTATAAAGTATATATACTATAAAGACAGCTCTGTATACACTATACAGTATATATTATAAAGACAGCAGTGTACAGCACTGTATACAGTATATATACTATAAAGACAGCTCTGTATACACTATACAGTATATACTATAAGGACAGCAGTGTACAGCACTGTATACAGTATATATACTATAAAGACAGCTCTGTATACACTATACAGTATATACCATAAGGACAGCAGTGTACAGCACTGTATACAGTATACATACTATAAAGACAGCTCTGTATACACTATACAGTATATACTATAAGGACAGCAGTGTACAGCACTGTATACAGTATATATACTACAAAGACAGCTCTGTATACACTATATACTATAAGGACAGTAGTGTACAGCACTGTATAAAGTATATATACTATAAAGACAGCTCTGTATACACTATACAGTATATACTATAAGGACAGCAGTGTACAGCACTGTATACAGTATATATACTATAAAGACAGCTCTGTATACACTATACAGTATATACCATAAGGACAGCAGTGTACAGCACTGTATACAGTATACATACTATAAAGACAGCTCTGTATACACTATACAGTATATACTATAAGGACAGCAGTGTACAGCACTGTATACAGTATATATACTACAAAGACAGCTCTGTATACACTATATACTATAAGGACAGTCGTGTACAGCACTGTATAAAGTATATATACTATAAGGACAGCTCTGTATACACTATACAGTATATACTATAAGGACAGCAGTGTACAGCACTATATACAGTATATATACTATAAAGACAGCTCTGTATACACTATACAGTATATACTATAAAGACAGCAGTGTACAGCACTGTATACAGTATATATACTACAAAGATAGCTCTATATACACTATATACTATAAGGACAGTAGTGTACAGCACTGTATAAAGTATATATACTATAAAGACAGCTCTGTATACACTATATACTATAAGGACAGTAGTGTACAGCACTGTATAAAGTATATATACTATAAAGACAGCTCTGTATACACTATACAGTATATATTATAAAGACAGCAGTGTACAGCACTGTATACAGTATATATACTATAAAGACAGCTCTGTATACACTATACAGTATATACTATAAGGACAGCAGTGTACAGCACTGTATACAGTATATATACTATAAAGACAGCTCTGCATACACTATACAGTATATACCATAAGGACAGCAGTGTACAGCACTGTGTACAGTATATATACTATAAAGACAGCTCTGTATACACTATACAGTATATACCATAAGGACAGCAGTGTACAGCACTGTATACAGTATACATACTATAAAGACAGCTCTGTATACACTATACAGTATATACTATAAGGACAGCAGTGTACAGCACTGTATACAGTATATATACTACAAAGACAGCTCTGTATACACTATATACTATAAGGACAGTAGTGTACAGCACTGTATAAAGTATATATACTATAAAGACAGCTCTGTATACACTATACAGAATATATTATAAAGACAGCAGTGTACAGCACTGTCTACAGTATATATACTATAAAGACAGCTCTGTATACAGTATACAGTATATACTATAAGGACAGCAGTGTACAGCACTGTATACAGTATATATACTATAAAGACAGCTCTGTATACACTATACAGTATATACTATAAGGACAGCAGTGTACATCACTGTATACAGTATATATACTACAAAGACAGCTCTGTATACACTATATACTATAAGGACAGTCGTGTACAGCACTGTATAAAGTATATATACTATAAGGACAGCTCTGTATACACTATACAGTATATACTATAAGGACAGCAGTGTACAGCACTATATACAGTATATATACTATAAAGACAGCTCTGTATACACTATACAGTATATACTATAAAGACAGCAGTGTACAGCACTGTATACAGTATATATACACTACAAAGATAGCTCTATATACACTATATACTATAAGGACAGTAGTGTACAGCACTGTATAAAGTATATATACTATAAAGACAGCTCTGTATACACTATATACTATAAGGACAGTAGTGTACAGCACTGTATAAAGTATATATACTATAAAGACAGCTCTGTATACACTATACAGTATATATTATAAAGACAGCAGTGTACAGCACTGTATACAGTATATATACTATAAAGACAGCTCTGTATACACTATACAGTATATACTATAAGGACAGCAGTGTACAGCACTGTATACAGTATATATACTATAAAGACAGCTCTGTATACACTATACAGTATATACTATAAGGACAGCAGTGTACATCACTGTATACAGTATATATACTACAAAGACAGCTCTGTATACACTATATACTATAAGGACAGTCGTGTACAGCACTGTATAAAGTATATATACTATAAGGACAGCTCTGTATACACTATACAGTATATACTATAAGGACAGCAGTGTACAGCACTATATACAGTATATATACTATAAAGACAGCTCTGTATACACTATACAGTATATACTATAAAGACAGCAGTGTACAGCACTGTATACAGTATATATACTACAAAGATAGCTCTATATACACTATATACTATAAGGACAGTAGTGTACAGCACTGTATAAAGTATATATACTATAAAGACAGCTCTGTATACACTATATACTATAAGGACAGTAGTGTACAGCACTGTATAAAGTATATATACTATAAAGACAGCTCTGTATACACTATACAGTATATATTATAAAGACAGCAGTGTACAGCACTGTATACAGTATATATACTATAAAGACAGCTCTGTATACACTATACAGTATATACTATAAGGACAGCAGTGTACAGCACTGTATACAGTATATATACTATAAAGACAGCTCTGCATACACTATACAGTATATACCATAAGGACAGCAGTGTACAGCACTGTATACAGTATATATACTAGAAAGACAGCTCTGTATACACTATACAGTATATACCATAAGGACAGCAGTGTACAGCACTGTATACAGTATACATACTATAAAGACAGCTCTGTATACACTATACAGTATATACTATAAGGACAGCAGTGTACAGCACTGTATACAGTATATATACTACAAAGACAGCTCTGTATACACTATATACTATAAGGACAGTAGTGTACAGCACTGTATAAAGTATATATACTATAAAGACAGCTCTGTATACACTATACAGTATATATTATAAAGACAGCAGTGTACAGCACTGTATACAGTATATATACTATAAAGACAGCTCTGTATACACTATACAGTATATACTATAAGGACAGCAGTGTACAGCACTGTATACAGTATATATACTATAAAGACAGCTCTGCATACACTATACAGTATATACCATAAGGACAGCAGTGTACAGCACTGTATACAGTATATATACTAGAAAGACAGCTCTGTATACACTATACAGTATATACCATAAGGACAGCAGTGTACAGCACTGTATACAGTATACATACTATAAAGACAGCTCTGTATACACTATACAGTATATACTATAAGGACAGCAGTGTACAGCACTGTATACAGTATATATACTACAAAGACAGCTCTGTATACACTATATACTATAAGGACAGTAGTGTACAGCACTGTATAAAGTATATATACTATAAAGACAGCTCTGTATACACTATACGGTATATATTATAAAGACAGCAGTGTACAGCACTGTATACAGTATATATACTATAAGGACAACACTATATACACTCTGTCTTACTGTTGCCATGCTCATCTGTGCCAATAATGTTGCTCAGAGCCATATTCAAAATAATGTCCTGCTTATTTGGTTGACTGTCCCCTATGGACTACTTATTCGCAATGTCTGAAAAACAGTTTTTCTCATATTTATATTCTCTCTGTAAACTAGGCTGTCCAGACCGCTAATTCTGCAATCCTCTATGAGAAAATAGAAGATGGTTTTTCCTCCAGTTGCAATGAGGTATGAGTTCATTTTATATAATATTTATACATATTATACATATAAGATACATATAACATATTCATATTATATATACATTTTTAATTACAAATTGGACATGACTTTTACTCGGTTACATCTTCTGACGGTCTAGTCAAGAGTGCCTACAACGTACCGGTTGCCTTACTTTGAGCTAGCATTTGACTTTGTGTCACAGATTGTGGCCTCTTTATCCACATGCCCTTTTCATCCCCCCTTTTTTAGTCTAGTGAGAACAATTTTGTTCCAATTTGATGCACATTGGGCACCAAGATCTGCCAAATATTGCTGCATCTTACAACACAGTCGAGCTGTAACCACAATAATAAATCTAATTCAGACAGGCTATTGAAACAATTTTAAGAACTGTATGTCCTAATTATAAATATTACAAATGTGCTTTTTTTGGATGTGAAACAGGACAGTGATGCATACTCCCAATATGAATGCAGGAAGTCGGAAGAGGAGGAGCCCAATAAGGTTACTACTAACCCGGTAAGTATCATTATTCCATCTAAGTTTTACACAACACTTTACAAAGAGCTTTTTACATACCCTGACTTACAAACGGTTAAATACATATCTTTTACTTTTGGACATCTGTTTGACCCACAGATATCTTGGACAACTACAGCTTACACACGCATGCACGCTTGGCCCATCTCACTTTTGAGAGGTTACAAAGATGCTTTTAGGTTCTACAGTATGTTAGCCATTTATCTACAAAAGTAGCTATGGATCAAGCTTGTTAACTGAATAATCCTCATCTCCATACACATTTGTTGTTTAAAACCAAACACTTTATAGCATACATATTCTATTGGTATAGCCTGATGTAATGTTTTATTGCATAATTGTTACAATGTTTTGTATTTTTTGCCATAGGAAATCCAACTGTTGCGGGAAAAATGAATGAAACAAGTTTGAGACTCAGAAAACTATAGCATCCACTGTTTTCAAAACGACCCTGAATGGCCAAATATAGAATCCATTCCCCTGAATACCAATTATACACATGTGCGGATAGGAAACAATCAGTGGTGTAAATGTGGAAATTGTGTTCCAATGTCTAAACCTGACGAAAGTAAATGCTGCCAGGAGGAAGATGCCCTCAACCAATTTTTTGATCGGGGCATCCATTGTATTTTGGAAAGAGAGGAACTTGCTGAAGAATGGTTTTTAGAAAAAAAATCATCGATCTTATGGTTGAATTAAGAGCGCAAATTTCCCAACGGGAGTTGACTAAACAAAGAAATTGGTAACTATGTATGTAAGGCTTTGTTCACATCTGTGTCAGGGCTCTGTTCATGGGTTCCGTCGAGCATTCAGTCAGGGGAACCCATGAACGGAACCCTGACTGAAACAAACATAAACCACAAGTTTCCGTTTGCATCACCATTGATTTCAATGGTGACGGATCCGATGCAAAATGGTTTCCGTTTGTCACCGTTGTTTAAGGGTTCCGTCGCTTTGACGGAAGTAATACCGTAGTCGACTACCCTATTCATTCCATCAAAACGACGGAATCCTTGCACAATGGAGACAAACGGAAACCTTTTGCACCAGAACCGTCACCATTGAAATCAATGGTAATGCAAACGGAAACCTGGTGTTTCCGTTTGTTTCAATCAGTGTTCCGCTTATGGGTTCCCCATCGGAAAGCTGAGACAGAACGCCTAAACGGAGCCCTGACGCATATGTGAACGAAGCCTTAGTAAGTATGTATGTAAGTATGTATGTATGTCTGTATGTAAGAAGGTATGAACTGCCTGCCTTCTTTTGACATGGCATTGTTATAGAAGTAAAGGAATGTTTTTGTCTGCATCATGTCCACAAATCCCCGCACACACACACACACACACACACCATAACAGTTATGCTAGTTTGACATATTTCTGTACGTTGACTAAGCTTTCTTGCTATTTTCCGACAGGGTCCGTAGAAAAGCTTGTTATCGAACATTGTCTTTTTGCACATGGGGTATTAGGTCCGAAAAAACGTGTCCCAATACAGTCGTGCATTGTATCCTTCGTTAGGACCACGTTTGCAGATCCAGATGGAAGATACGTGGGTTTTTTTCTGGGATGAAGATTATGGAGCTGCTGACATGGTGCTTGATGTCTAATTTTTGCATCCATTCTCTTACTTAATAAATATGTTTTCAATGTACTATGAGACTTCGAATTAGGCCTAAGGGTATGTGCACACGTTAGCAGGCTTTTATGTCTGAAAAGACAGACTGTTTTCAGGAGAAAACAGCTGCCTCGTTTCAGACGTAAATGCTCCTCTTCGCATTTTGCGAGGCCTCTCTGACAGCCGTAAATTTTGAGCTGTGCTTCATTGAGTTCAATGAAGAACGGCTCAAATTACGTCTGAAAGAAGTGTCCTGCACTTATTTTGACGAGGCTGTATTTTTACGCGTCGTCGTTTGACAGCTGTCAAACGACGACGCGTAAATGACAGGTCGTCTGCACAGTACGTCGGCAAACTCATTCAAATGAATGGGCAGATGTTTGCCGACGTATTGTAGCCCTATTTTCAGACGTAAAACGAGGCATAATACGCCTCGTTTACGTCTTAAAATAGGTTGTGTGAACCCAGCCTTATTCTTATGTGAGTGTTTTGCTCAGTGTTTTCAATCATTAATTGTTAGCTAAAAGTAGTAGTGTATGCTACACAGAAATAAGATATAATGGAATGATTTTGACCTCCTTGGTGTTTGCGACCCAATCCTGGTTTGGCTTACCATCACTGTTGCAAAACACTAATGTCAACTTTGGTCATCACATGTATCTGGTCTCTGATCCACAACACGGTATTCTGAATTACTCCTAAAGGTAATCTTACACGACCCAACATGGGCTGTGTAAACTAGTGCCAATCAACGAGACAGCTCGTTGATCGGTGCTCGTTTGCGCCTTTTAGAAGTAGCTAGTATGGGGACGAGCACTCGTTACTCCGACCATTTGTCCCCATTCATAACTATAGTGTCAGCAGCACGTCTCTCTTTACACAGGGAGATGTGCTGCCAACAACAATAGTTTCAGTTTTTAAAACGTTTGCTCGTTCATCTACTGATCGTTGCCCTGGTTACAGGGCAATTATCAGGAAAGAGAGCATTTTGTGAACGTTCGTTTGCCCGATAAATGCCCAGTGTAAAAGGGCCTAAAGTTTATCATAGATAAACATAGCATTCAGCAGCATTCCATCTGACAGTTTGCTTTTATTGTATTCAAGCAAAATAATGATGCATAGACATCATTATCGCATGGTGGATGCATATGGGAAAAAAACATTTAAGGGCAACCTTATAGGCCAGTCAAAAGTTCAAGAGGAACTACAGTATATGGTACCTGGAAGCTAGAAATAACTAAAAGGGCTGCATAAAATAAACAGAAATTAAATGGCAAACAAATGTCTACAACAAATACATTTTACTATGTTGTAAAAGGAAGCGACAACTAATCATCAATAATCTGATTGCAATGGGTCAGCCAGCATAGTACGATTACATGTAATTAATTCATATTTAGAGAACTATGAAACGTGAGTGGTGCCTTTCTATTTTTCTACTTGGTCTCTCAACGGGAGCAATGTTTTCTGACTAGGATTCCTTTAGACTTGACCACTCAAAGGAATGATTCCCAGCTGCAAATTCCGCTGCCTCTTCAATTATATCAATAAGGAATATCTGACTTGACGGCTCATTTTTCCAATGGATTTTGCCAGGTGCCAGACGTCGAATTCGTGGCTGACATTTGGGTACTCTTCTTTTAGCATCTTGCGGATAGCCCCGTGACGGTCAGTGCAGACGATACCCACATTTACGTTCTTGGAAATCAAGTATTCCAGGGCTTTTCTACAGGCTTTTCTACAGGCAATTTTCTCAAGACCGACAGAGAATACACCTGATACTACTTGCTGGATACCAAAGCTCAAAATCTTGTTAGTGTCTATGTCCATAAAGGTATAACAACAATATTTGGCATTATGGCCGGGTGAGTCACATTGACCATCACCCGCCACACAAATAGGTGACTGGTCAAATGCCTGAAAATATTTTTCTTGTTCAACTTTCCACAAATGGTCAATCGTTGGAAAGAGATATTTTTTTTGATACTGATAAAAAGTAGTATGGGAAAGAAATATTATGCCTTCCAGGAAGAATAATTTATTTGTCTTAGTGTATGTATTCCCACTGGTTAGCACTGCACTTGCCATGACCATATTTCCCAATGGCTTTCCGTTTATTTTTGGTTGACTCTCCCAGAGCCTATAATAATATCCACTGGCACACTTGACATACACTGCTATATAAGTGGCAACTCTTTTTTTCCGAATTTTTTTCCCACGGCTGGCCGCAGTTGCATTTACACTGAACTTGCATAATAAGTTTATTGAGGCAACTCTCAAATACAACTAATTTGTTTTCACGCACTGGATGGCAAATCAGCGGTCTGCTCTACCTCGCAAAAGCTTTCAGAGAGTAACTCTTCAGTTGTAAGATCATTTTCAAGATCAACTGTGTCACCCTCGCTTTCATTAGTGGATCCAATCATACCAGAGATGTGAAAGGTGGAATCTTCATCTATCAGGGTGGTGATGCAACTTTCCTGATATAAGCATACCTCCAAAGATTTCGGTGTGGATGAATTGATGGGAGACAATGGTATGTCATGTAAAGACATTTCATACTCACCAAATTATCCGACTCCTGATGACGATGTATCTCCATATTGTTTGGGACAGAACCAACAATTTGTGACAATAGATCCGGCTCGATTACAAGATTACTGTTTATATCTTGGCATGCAGGATTTGGGTCAAAACAGTCGTCAGCACTTTTTTTTTTTTTTTTGAGCGGATGAATGTGCAGGTTTGTGTGCTATTTTTTTACATTTTGGTCTTATCCTGCTACATTGCACTTTAACATTTGATTTAGAAACCCGGGATTGGGTGTATTTTGTGCGCATGAAGTATTTGCGGTCAGTTTGACATACAGCATCCCTTTCTTCTATGCCAGCCTCATTCCTGTGACCCTCAGGCAAAGCTGTGCTTGCAACATCAAAACCGCGGCCACAAGTCAGACAATGCAATCCAGCCTGTAAGACGGTATTACCCAAGTTTTCGCTGAAAAAATCTGTGCGCTTTCTTTTGCGTAATGGCAACTCAGTAGATGTAGATGCTGCTATATTATCATTAAAAAATTGTTGGCAAAGCATCTTTTCGCAGACACTTCCGCTTAGTTGGGTTAAGAACATATGAATCCTCTGTGAAATGTCTGGAACACATACGATATATATCAAATTTTTTGCATTCGTGTACAATTTTTGTTTGAAAGAGCCAAAGAGTAATTTTTTTCTATGTCCTTTGGAAACACATGGAGAATGACACCTGGTGATTTATAGCGACTTCCAGAAGTACATCCTTGCACAACACAGGAAGGCATCCTAGTAAAAGAATTGTAATCCATTACATCTATCAATTCTACATTGAACCGTATTCGTTATTCCGAATGAGCTATAATAATAATAAAAAAAATGCTCTAATCAACTTATATATATGTATATCACAGACCGAACACAGCCGTCTCAATGGGGCCTTAGGCTGGAGCTACATGGCAATTTTGGCCGAGATGGGAGTTGCGTGAACAAAAATCGACCTGCAATCCCTGCACTAATACAGGTCGCTGTGACTGCATCTCTGTCACAAATAATCAGTGCAGAGCATGACTCCATTTTTTTTTTAAAGTCTGCGATTTGCAGTCATGTCGATGAGACTCCATTCATTTGCATTAGCTCAGGTGTCACAGGGCATCAAAGCGATCTTTGGGATACATATGACAATTTTTTTACAGCATTTATTGAGCCAGCTATATAAGGGCTTGTCCACACGTAACAGAATTGCTGCAGAAAATTTCTGCAGAAAGTAGTAAAAATTCCGCTGCAGAAAAAACGCAACATTTCCTACTTTTTTTTACTGCAGAAAATGGTGCGGATTTTAATACTTGTTTCTCAAAGTTGGGAGATGGTGACATCTCCTCCGAAAAACGCAGCAATTCAGTCTACTTTCCACAGCAGGAATTGACATGCTGCAGTACGAAAAATACACACCACAGGTCAATTTCTGGTCGGAAATTTTACGTAGCGTGTGGATGAGATTTGTTACATCTCACCCACTTCGCGGTTACTGTATTCTGCTGCGTATTTTCGGGCCGCAATTTCGAACGAAAAATACGCAGCAATTCCACTACATGTGGACAAGCCTTTACAGATGCAGCAATACATGTATTGTTTTTTACATTTAAAAATTTTTTTTTCATAATAAGGCTGGGTTTTCACCTGCGTTGGTGTGTTCCGTTGTTCTGCTGTATCAGAGGAGCAAAACAAGAAAATTACAGAACCAACGGTTCCGTTGCACAACGGATACCGCCAGTTGCCGACAGAACCTATTGACTTTAATGGGTTACGGAGGCTTAGGCTTTCCGTAGGGGTCTCTGTGATTTTACCGGAGACAATAGCGCAGCCTGCTGAATGTGGACGTGAACATAGCCTAAAGTATTTTTAAATGGAAGAAGTTTGATTTTTGTTTTTTATTTTATTTACTATTTTGAAACATTTATATAGCATATAGTATATAATATAACCAGTAGAATGACCTATAGCTTGTATATATAATGTATAAAGCATAACCTATAGTATATATACACTACCGTTCAAAAGTTTAGGGTCACTTAGAAATTTCCTGATTTTTGAAAGAAAAGTACATTTTTTTTAAATGAAGATAACATTAAATTAATCAGAAATACACTCTATACATTGTTAATGTGCTAAATGACTATTCTAGCTGCAAACGTCTGGTTTTTAATGCAATATCTACATAGGTGTATAGAGGCCCATTTCCAGCAACCATCACTCCACTGTTCTAATGGTACATTGTGTTTGCTAACTGTGTTAGAAGGCTAATGGATGATTAGAAAACACTTGAAAACCCTTGTGCAATTATGTTAGCACCGCTGTAAACAGTTTTGCTGTTTAGAGGAGCTATAAAACTGACCTTCCTTTGAGCTAGTTGAGAATCTGGAGCATTACATTTGTGGGTTCGATTAAACTCTCCAAATGGCTAGAAAAAGAGAGCTTTCATGTGAGACTCGACAGTCTATTCTTGTTCTTAGAAATGAAGGCTATTCCATGCGAGAAATTGCCAAGAAACTGAAGATTTCCTACAACGGTGTGTACTACCCCCTTCAGAGGACAGCACAAACAGGCTCTAACCAGAGTAGAAAGAGAAGTGGGAGGCCCCGCTGCACAACTGAGCAACAAGACAAGTACATTAGAGTCTCTAGTTTGAGAAATAGATGCCTCACAGGTCCTCAACTGGCAGCTTCATTAAATAGTACCCGCAAAATGCCAGTGTCAACGTCTACAGTACAGAGGCGACTCCGGGATGTTGGCCTTCAGGGCAGGGTGGCAAAGAAAAAGCCATATCTGAGACTGGCTAATAAAAGGAAAAGATTAATATGGGCAAAAGCACACAGATATTGGACAGAGGAAGATTGGAAAAAAGTGTTATGGACAGACGAATCGAAGTTTGAGGTGTTTGGATCACACAGAAGAACATTTGTGAGACGCAGAAAAACTGAAAAGATGCTGGAAGACTGCCTGACGCCATCTGTCAAGCATGGTGGAGGTAATGTGATGGTCTGGGGTTGCTTTGGTGCTGGTAAAGTGGGAGATTTGTACAAGGTAAAAGGGATTTTGAATAAGGAAGGCTATCACTCCATTTTGCAACGCCATGCCATACCCTGTGGACAGCGCTTGATTGGAGCCAATTTCATCCTACAACAGGACAATGACCCAAAGCACACCTCCAAATTATGCAAGAACTATTTAGGGAAGAAGCAGGCAGCTGGTATTCTATCTGTAATGGAGTGGCCAGCGCAGTCACTAGATCTCAACCCCATAGAGCTGTTGTGGGAGCAGCTTGACCGTATGGTACGCAAGAAGTGCCCATCAAGCCAATCCAACTTGTGGGAGGGCCTTCTGGAAGCATGGGGTGAAATTTCTCCCGATTACCTCAGCAAATTAACAGCTAGAATGCCAAAGGTCTGCAATGCTGTAATTGCTGCAAATGGAGCATTCTTTGACGAAAGCAAAGTTTGAAGGAGAAAATTATTTCAAATAAAAATCATTATTTCTAACCTTGTCAATGTCTTGACTATATTTTCTAGTCATTTTGCAACTCATTTGATAAATATAAGTGTGAGTTTTCATGGAAAACACAAAATTGTCTGGGTGACCCCAAACTTTTGAACGATAGTGTATATATATATATATATATATATATATATATATACAGTGAAGGAAATAAGTATTTGATCCCTTGCTGATTTTGTAAGTTTGCCCGCTGTCAAAGTCATGAATAGTCTAGAATTTTTAGGCTAGGTTAATTTGACCAGTGAGAGTGTAAAGGATCTGCCAGGCACTACGTCTGTGGATACTCCCAGGAGTAATCAGTCGACACCTGAGGCCAGACCTCTTAGACTGACACCGGCTCCCACCAATCAGGGTGGCAGGCTCAGGAGTGGGAGAGCCTATCGCGGCCTGGTCAGTCGGAGTTAGCTCCGCCCCCTGTCCATTTATACCTGCCTCATTGCTTGTTATTCTTCTTGGATTCCTGGCCCCACTGCTGCCTTGCTCCAGCCTGCTTCTGCCGTGCTTCTGCCTTGCTTCAGTTCCCGCTTATCCTGCTTTGCTCTGCCCCTGGCTTGCTTCCTGCTCCGTGCTCTGCGTTTGTATACTCCACTATATTCCGATCCTGACTGGCTCGTTCACCACTCCGTTTCCTCACGGTGTTCCGTAGGCTACTGCCCCTTCCCTTGCTTGTTCCCTGTTTGTATCCCCTTGCACTTAGTCAGCGTAGGGACCGCCGCCAAGTTGTATCCCGTCGCCTAGGGAAGGTCGTTGCAAGTAGGCAGGGACAGGGCGGTGGGTAGATTAGGGCTCACTTGTTCCCTTCACTTCCTTCCTGCCATAACAGAGAGATAGATTATATTTTAAAAAAAATCACATTGTCAAAATTATATATATTTAGTTGCATTGTGCACAGAGAAATAAGTATTTGATCCCCTACCAACCATTAAGAGTTCAGCCTCCTCCAGACCAGTTACACGCTCCAAATCAACTTGGTGCCTGCATTAAAGACAGCTGTCTTAAATGGTCACCTGTATAAAAGACTCCTGTCCACAGACTCAATTAATCAGTCTGACTCTATCCTCTACAACATGGGCAAGACCAAAGAGCTTTCTAAGGATGTCAGGGACAAGATCATAGACCTGCACAAGGCTGGAGTGGGCTACAAAACCATAAGTAAGACGCTGGGTGAGGAGACAACTGTTGGTGCAATAGTAAGAAAATGGAAGACATACAAAATGACTGTCAATCGACATCGATCTGGGGCTCCATGCAAAATCTCACCTCGTGGGGTATCCTTGATCCTGAGGAAGGTGAGAGCTCAACTGAAAACTACACGGGGGGAACTTGTTAATGATCTCAAGGCAGCTGGGACCAGTCACCAAGAAAACCATTGGTAACACATTACGCCGTAATGGATTAAAATCCTGCAGTGCCCGCAAGGTCCCCCTGCTCAAGAAGGCACATATACAGGCCCGTCTGAAGTTTGCAAATGAACATCTGGATGATTCTGAGAGTGATTGGGAGAAGGTGATGTGGTCAGATGAGACTAAAATTGAGCTCTTTGGCATTAACTCAACTCGCCGTTTTTGGAGGAAGAGAAATGCTGCCTATGACCCAAAGAACACCGTCCCCACTGTCAAGCATGGAGGTGGAAACATTAGGTTTTGGGGGTGTTTCTCTGCTAAGGGCACAGGACTACTTCACCGCATCAATGGGAGAATGGATGGAGCCATGTACCGTCAAATCCTGAGTGACAACCTCCTTCCCTCCACCAGGACATTAAAAATGGCTCGTGGCTGGGTCTTCCAGCACGACAATGACCCGAAACATACAGCCAAGGCAACAAAGGAATGGCTCAAAAAGAAGCACATTAAGGTCATGGAGTGGCCTAGCCAGTCTCCAGACCTTAATCCCATCGAAAACTTATGGAGGGAGCTGAAGATCCGAGTTGCCAAGCGACAGCCTCGAAATCGTAATGATTTACAGATGATCTGCAAAGAGGAGTGGGCCAAAATTCCATCTAACATGTGTGCAAACCTCATCATCAACTACAAAAAAACTTCTGACTGCTGTGCTTGCCAACAAGGGTTTTGCCACCAAGTATTAAAGGGGTTGTCCGAGATATATTTTTATTTTAAATTTAAACACACATTGCACACATTAACTATTGAATAATATACTTACCTGTGCAATCTTGCTTCTGTTCTCCGTTCTGGCAGCTCTTATCTTCTGATCACATGTCTTCTGACGTCACGTTTTCTTCCTCCTCCACTGTCGTGTCGTATCCCGATCACATGGTCTCGCCCCAGCGAGACCTCGGATGGGATACGATACGTCACTGGAGACGTGTCGTTTCTGCGGGTGCCCGCCCGCCCAGCCTATGCATCTTTTCACTGTGAGCGCGCCTATGCGTGTTCACAGTGAAAAGAGTGAAGAGGGACGGCACCTGCGGACTAGAGAGGTACAGTGGCATCTGTACTTTTAGTTCTTCCCCTATCAAAGCCTACACATAGTAGGCTTTGATAGGGAATTATACAATACGATGCAGCACACGGGTCGCATGCAGCCCTTGAGGCTGTTATCTGCGGCCCGCGGGACACCGTTGCGCCGTAGGACCCGCACTACGCTAGTATAGGCTCTGCTCCGATGTCAGGCGAGTCCCGGAGCAGAGCCTATAATAGTACACTGTTTAACAACTGGTTCCCGACCGCTGGCTGTATTTTTACGGCCAGCGGTCAGGGACGGGTCCTTAAAACCCGAGCCATAGACTTTCTACGGCTCGGGTTTTAACTTGCTGCCCGTGCGTTCGGGCAGCTGAATGTCGGGTCTCCGGCTGTCAGTGACTGCCGGGGACCCGGAGGAGAAGATAGAAGCAGCTTTAGCTGCTTCTGTCTTCTCCGATGTTTTTTTACACAGCGTTCAATGAACGCTGTGTATAGGAATAGAGACAGCGGCCGCGCCGCTGTCTCTATTCCTCCCTGTGATCATGTGACTGGTCACATGATCGCCGGGTGCCGTTAGTGGCAGACTGCTGCTGCTGGGTCTTACTAGACCCAGCACAGCCCAGTTAGTGACAATCGTCACTATGAGAGGGCTGATTTCCCCTTTAACTGGGGCTGCTGTGCAGCTCCAGTTACAGTGGAAAAGATGGTGTAAAATAAAGAAAAAAAATATATAAAGTTCCCCAAAGGTCTTTTCTGACCTTTGGGTGACAGACCATAGTAATAAAAGAAAGAGTAAAGTACAAAAAAAAATTAAATAATAAATACACATAAAATACCCACCCCCAAAAAAATACCGTTCCCCCCCGCCAATCATTATTGTAACGCTAGCGCTGACCCTATTACCCTAATATAGACATGTAATATATAAAAATTTACGGTAGACAATGACGATCACAAATAAAAGGACTATTTTAGGGTAAAACTATGTTATTACCCAAAAAAATATAGCTGAAACGTAAAAAAGCTTATTTTTTTACTATTATTTTCAAACTTTATGAATGAAAATTCTAAAATGGCAAAAAAGGTGTGTATAAAAACGATAAAAAAATAAACCTCCATTGTCTACGGAAAAAACGTCGCAAAAGTCACGTCGTTAGCCCAACAAATAAAAAAGTTATAGCCATTTAACGAACACGTGCTAAAAATGTCTAAACGGTGTCTGGTCCTGAAGGCGCAAAATAGCCCCGTCCTGAACTAGATAAGATCTTCTGGGGTCCTGTATCTAAGCCTACATTGTTAGACTTAGATACAGGGTCTAACAAACAGTGTCACACATGGAGCCTGTATCTAAGCCTAGCACAATGTAGGCTTAGATACAGAACCCCAGATTACATTCTTTTTATTCCTGTATAAGGGTATGTTCACACGGCCTATTTACGGACGTAATTTGGGCGTATTAACCCCCGAATTACGTCCGAAATTACGGCTTGAAAGCGTTGGCAAACATCTGCCCATTGAAAGCAATGGGCTGACGTTTGTCTGTTCACACGAGGTGTATATTTACGCGTCGCTGTCAAAAGACGGCGCGTAAATAGACGCCCGCGCCAAAGAAGTGTCATGTCACTTCTTCAGACGTAAATAGAGCCGTTTTCCATGGACTACATGGAAAACCAGCTACAGTTACGTCCGTAATGGACGCGGCGTTCAAGCGCCTGCACATGCCGTTACGGCTGAAATGACGGGGCTGTTTTCTCCTGAAAACAGCCCCGTAATTTCGGCTGTTACGGACGCTGCCGTGTGAACATACCCTAAGATTTGTGTTTTGGGGCCCTGTATCTAAGCCTAACATGTGGTATTCTTAGATACATGGCCCATGTGTGACACTGTCTGCTTGGGTAATGTTACTAAGGCTACCTTGTGGTAGGCTTAGATACATGGTCTAACAGTATCACACATGAGCAGTGTATCTAAGCATCCCTCTTTTTTTTTTTTTTTTTAGTTATTATGTGTTTTTTACAGGTTGGGTCCTTGGTACTACATCAAGTTCAAGGACTACTTCAATGACACCTTTTTTATTTTTAATAAAATTGTTAACCAGTGTTGTGTGTGTTATTTTATTACAATATTTTTTCTGTCCTTCTCATTTATTTAAAAATGTATTACTAGTGCATTATTAATGGCCACTGTCTAACAGCGTCCATTAGTAAGGCTTCATGCACACTAGCGTGTGTATTTTCCGTGCGTGAAAAACTTGCGTCAATCCCATACGTGTGTTTGCGTTAGGGCAGATTAACACGAACGTGCTATACGTCCGTGCAATCCGCGTGGTATTCACGCGGGTCACACGGACCTATGCAAGTCTATGTGGCAGTGCAGACAGTCCGTGAATTTTACGCAGCGTGAGTCCGCTGCGAAACTCGCGACATGTTCTATATTTCTGCGTTTTTCGAGCATCACACACCCATTGAAGTCAATAGGTGCGTGAAAATCAGGCGCACCACATGGTAGCACTTCCGTGGGACGAGCGTGATTCGAGCAACAGCAGTAAAATAATGAATGTAAACAGAAAAGCACCACGTGCTTTCTGTTTACAAACATCCAAACGGAGTGTCATAATGATGGCGGCTGCACGAAAACCGCAGCTGCGCATCCGTATGAACATGATACGGAGCTGTCAAGTGCATTTTGCGCACACAAAACGCCACCGTATTTGTGTGCGCAAAACGCACACGCTCGTGTAAATCCGCCCTTATGCATCAGTGTGCTTTTCGATTGTCATGTGTTATTCACGCACTCACAAAGCCAGCCCATTTTTTTCTTCTTTTTTACAACAAATTGCTGTGTAAATCACACACCAAACACGTGTGTGCTGTTTGTGGTTTTCACGCATGCATTGACTTCAATGTGAGTGTAGGTGATTGATAACGCACCAATAGAGGACATGCAGTATGTTTCACGCAGCGGACTCTCGCTGCGTGAAAAGTCACGCATGTGTCAACGGCCCCATTGAAATAAATGGGTCGCGTGTGTTGTGCGTTTTTTCACAGCACAGCACACAGACTTGATTCACGCTAGTGTAAATCGCGCGTAAGGCCCCACTCACACCAGGGTGAATCTCGTCCGTGTGCTGATCGTCGAAACCACGCACAGCACACGTGACACATTTATTTCAATGGGGCCGTTTTCACGCAGCGAGAGTCCGCTGCGTGAAACATACTGCATGTCCTCTATTGGTGCGTTATCATGCACCTACACTCACATTAAATAGATGCATGCGTGAAAACCATGCACCAAACAAGCGTGTTTGGTGCGTGATTTATGCTGCAATTTGTTGTAACAAAAAAATGGCCTTTCTGAGTGCGTGAATAACGCATGCCACTTGCTAAGCACACTGATGCATAACACACACAAACTGACCCGATTCAAACGCGTTTCTCACGGCCGTCAATCTTACACGCAAGTGTGCATGAGGCATAAGACGGGGCTGGACGAACACTAACCATCACTATGACCCTGGTACCCTCTGCCACCAGGGGTACTGGGAATAGCATACCTGGGTAACATCCTGTAGCTGACCATCGCTAATACTGTGGTGGCCACAGCCAGGGCCGCCATCAGGAATTTCAGGGCCCCTTACAGCTAAATTTTCTGGGCCCCCCTACCGTGGCACCGCCTGTTAACGGTACTCCGTCCAGAACTATATCATGGTACCCAGGGCCGCCATCAGGGGGGGTATTAGGGGTACTGATGTGAGAGGCCCGGCCAAACCTAATTGAAAGGGGGGCCCGGCAAACTGCCGCGACTTGCCTTTGGTAGAAAAAAAACAGGCCCCTGCAATGGGGCCCATTTTTTTCACCAAAAGAATGTCGTGAGCTGCGGGCCCCCCTTTCAATTAGGTTTGGCCGGGCCTCTCACATCAGTACCCCTAATACCCCCCCCGATGGCGGCCCTGGGTAGCATGGGGGGTCGTCATGGGGGCCGTCAAAGACCGCCGCCCGTGCGACCGATCGCGCGCACCCGCAAACTCCCGCGCATGCACACCCGCGACCGCCTGGAACCGCGCATCGAATTTTGAGGCAGATTTTGACCTGCCCACACTATCTTGCCGCGTTTTTTGCCCACGGCGATTGAGGACAGCAGACAAAAAACGCAGGGAAAAATGCATTTTCTGCCTCCCATTGATTTCGATGGGAGGTCAGAGGCGGAACCGCGACAAGAAAGGACGTGCTGCTTTTTCTTTTTTCCGCGACTGGCTCCCATTGATTTCAGATTAAATCAATGGGAGGCGGTTTTGGAAGTTGTTTGGTGCTGATTCTGACGCAGTGTCCGAGTCAATATCAAGGGCCAAAAACTCTGTGAACTGGGCCTTATTGTTAGGGCTTATTCAGACGAACGTGTAATACATCCGTACAACGTGCGTGATTTTCACGCGCCTCGCACGGACCTATGTTACTCTATGGGGCCGTTCAGACTGTCAGTGATTTTCACGCAGCGTGTGTCCGTGTGTCCGCTGCGTAAAACTCACGACATGTCCGATATTTGTGCATTGTTCGAGCATCACGCACCCATTAAAGTCAATGGGTGCGTGAAAATCACGCCCAGCACTTCCGCAGCAGTATAAACTATGAATGAAAACAGAAATGCACCACGTGCTACAAACAGAGTGTCATAATGATGGCGGCTGCGCGAAAATCACGCAGCCGCGCATCATACGCTGCTGACACACGGAGCTGTTATGGACCTTTTGCATGCGCAAAACGCCACGTTTTTGCGCGCGCAAATAGCACACGCTCGTGTAAATCCGGCCTTAGGGTAGGAACACACTAGGCATGAACGCTGCGGATTTTATGCAGCACATTTTATTGTGGATAATCCGCAGCGTATCACAGTCGCAGCAGAGTGGATGAGATGTGAACAAATCTCACCCACACGCTGCAAAAAAAATGGACCTGCAGTGCGGCTTTTGGCTTTTTAAGCCGCAGCATGTCAATGTATTCTGTGGAATCGCTGCTCCTCTGTTGCGGAAATGCCGCGGTTCTGCCGCAAAAATCACAAATGAGAAAAAATAAAAAGGCACTTTTTTAAATTTATAAAAAAGTTTAGACTTGCTCCGGCCGTAGTCCTGGTGACGCGATCCTCTATTCTTAGCGCAGCCCCGCCTCCTGTCATGATGTTTCATCCCATGTGACCGCTGCAGCGGTCACATGGTCTACAGCGTCATCCCAGGAGGCGGGGCTACGTTCAGAAGAGAGAGATGCGTCACCAGGACTACGGCCGGGGCAAGTCTAAACTTTTTTTTCACTGCAGGATTCCCGCAGCGGACACGCCTCACGAAACCTGCGCCACTATTTGGTGCGGTTTTGATGGCAGAATTCCCTGCGGCTACCGGGGCGGATAAGCTGTGTAGTTTTACTCAGCATATCCGCCTAGTGTGTTCCTTATGATGTCGCTCCTGGAGCTGCTGCCGCTCTCTAAATAGGCAGTTGGTCCAGTAGAATTTGGAATTATTTTTTTTTGTGAACCAGCTTAAAAAAATACTAAACTTTTGTGTTAGGGCCTGTTCACATCACCGTTCGCTTCCGTTCCGTCTGAGGTTTCCGTCGGGTGAACCCCGCAACGGAAAGTGAAAGTGACAGCACAGCTTCCGTTTCCGTCACCATTAGCGCAGTCGACTACGCTATTGATTCCGTCCGAAAACCAGCCAGAATGGTGACGAACGGAAACCATTAGCGATGTTTCCGTCACCATTGAGATCAATGGTGACTGAAACGGAAGCTGTGCTGTCACTTTCCGTTGCGGGGTTCACCCGACGGAAACCTCAGACGGAACCCCGGAACGGAAGCGAACGGTGATGTGAACAGGCCCTAACACAAAAGTTTTGTATTTTTTTAAGCTGGTTCACAAAAAAAAATAATTCCAAATTCTACTGGACCAACTGCCTATTTAGAGAGCGGCAGCAGCTCCAGGAGCGACATCAGAAGGGACACACTAGGCGGATATGCTGAGTAAAACGACACAGCTTATCCGCCCCGGTAGCCGCAGGGAATTCTGCCAGCAAAACCGCACCAAATAGTGGCGCAGGTTTCGTGAGGCGTGTCCGCTGCGGGAATCCTGCAGGGAAAAAAAAGTTTAGACTTACCCCGGCCGTAGTCCTGGTGACGCGTCTCTCTCTTCTGAACGTAGCCCCGCCTCCTGGGATGACGCTGTAGACCATGTGACCGCTGCAGCAGTCACATGGGATGAAACGTCATGACAGGAGGCGGGGCTGCGCTAAGAATAGAGGATCGCGTCACCAGGACTACGGCCGGGGCAAGTCTAAACTTTATCAATTTAAAAAAGTACCTTCTTTTTTTTTCTCATTTGTGATTTTTGCGGCAGAACCGCAGCATTTCCGCAACAGAGGAGCAGCGATTCCACAGAATACATTGACACGCTGCTGCTGAAAAAGCCAAAAGCCGCACTGCAGGTCCATTTTTTTTTGCAGCGTGTGGATGAGATTTGTTCACATCTCATCCACTCTGCTGCGACTGTAATACGCTGCGGATTTTCCACAATAAAATGTGTTGCATAAAATCCGCAGTGTTCATGCCTAGTGTGTTCCTACCCTAAGGCCGGATTCACACAAGCGTGTGCTTTTTGCGCGCGTAAAAAACGTGGCATTTTGCGCATGCAAAAGATCCATAACAGCTCCGTGTGTCAGCAGCGTATGATGCGCGGCTGCGTGATTTTCGCGCAGCCGCCATCATTATGACACTCTGTTTGTATGTTTGTAGCACGTGATGCTTTTCTGTTTTCATTCATAGTTTATACTGCTGCGGAAGTGCTGGGCGGGATTTTCACGCACCCATTGACTTCAATGGGTGCGTGATGCGCGAAAAATGCACAAATATCGGACATGTCGTGAGTTTTACGCAGCGGACACACGGACACACGCTGCGTTAAAATCACTGACAGTCTGCACGGCCCCATAGAGTAACATAGGTCCGTGCGAGGCGCGTGAAAATCACTGACAGTCTGCACGGCCCCATAGAGTAACATAGGACCGCGCGAGGCACGTGAAAATCACACGCGTTGCACGGATGTATTACACGTTCGTCTGAATAAGCTCTAACAATAAGGCCCAGTTCACAGAGTTTTTGGGCCTTGATATTGACTCGGACACTGCGTCAGAATCAGCACCAAAAAACTTCCAAAACCGCCTCCCATTGATTTAATCTGAAATCAATGGGAGCCAGTCGCGGAAAAAAGAAAGCAGCACGTCCTTTCTTGCCGCGGTTCTGCCTCTGACCTCCCATCGAAATCAATGGGAGGCAGAAAATGCATTTTTCGCGGCGTTTTTTGTCTGCTGTCCTCAATCGCCGCGGGCAAAAAACGCAGCAAAAAAACGCGGCAAGATAGTGTGTGCAGGTCAAAATCTGCCTCAAAATTCTTTAAGGAATTTTGAGGCAGATTTTTTTTCTGCCTGCAAAATACTTTGTGTGAACAGGGCCATACATAAACAGCACTTTGACACACTTTACTCACCGTGTCAGAAGAGCTGCTGCTCCCACTCCAGTCCTCTTCAGGCGAGGTCCTTCAGGCGAGGTCTTCCAGGCGAGGTCTTCGGTCCAGACGTCCAGTCCTTCACCTCCAGCCAGGCTCCAGGTAAGTTGGGTCCATGTGTGTCCGCGGTAGCGCGCGCTTCGTTCGCGGGTGTGCGCGCGGCCGATCGCAAGTGCGCGCGCGGCCGATCGCAAGTGTGCGCGCGGCCGATCGCAAGTGCGATCGCGGGTGCGCGCGTGCTGTGGAGGCTGCGAGCGTGCGTGCTGTTGCTTCTGCGAGTGCCCGTGCTGTCGCGGTTGCGCGCTTTTGCCGGGTGCGTGCTCGGACGGTCGCGAGTTTGCGGGTGCGCGTGATCGGTCGGCGGTGTTTGACGGCCCCCATGAGAGGGGGGGCCCGCAGCTCACGACATTCATTTGGTGAAAAAAACGGGCCCCTTTGCAGGGGCCCGTTTTTTTCTACCAAAGACAAGTCGCAGCAGTGGCCGGGCCCCCCTTTCAATTAGGTTTGGCCGGGCCCCTCACACCACTACCCCTAATACCCCCCTGATGGCGGCCCTGGCCACAGCGCTGGCTGTTATTATTAGTGCACGTTCAGACGTGGCAGAGTTTTTATGCTTCAAATGTTGTTGCAGATTTAGGGGAAAGTACGCAACGAATCTGCACCAACATTTGCATATTTGACAGGTAATTCAGACGTTGCAGAAAACACAGCGGACCTGCCACTGATTTCAGTTTTTGCATTGCAAAGGCTGAAATACTTTGTGCCATTCCAGTTCTCCGCAACAGACAGTGCATTCTGCGGCTAGAAATTTCTGCACCGCTGCCTATCGTCCGCAGCAGAGTTTTCATCAATGTCTGAACTAACTTGCCTAAAAATGTGTAGAAGGCCTGATTCAGACGAACGTGGCATTTATGCGGAGGCAAAACACGCGGCATTTTGCCTGCGCAAAAGCCACTTACCTGCTCCGTGAGGCAGCATCATATGCGTGGTTTTTGCGCAGCCGCCATCATTATGACACGCCATTTGGATGTTTGTAAACAGAAAAGCACGTGGTGCTTTTCTGTTTACATTCATCATTTTGACAGCTGTTGTGCAAAACAGCTAGTTCACACGGAGGTGCTTCCGTGCGGCAATGCGTGGTTTTCACGTACCCATTGACTTCAATGGGTGCATGATGCGCGAAAAACGCCGGAATATAGAACATGTCGTGAGTTTTATGCAGCGGAATCACGCTGCGCAAAAATCAATGACAGTCTGCACTGCTCCATAGACTTGCATAGGTCCGTGCCACACGTGTGAAAAACACGCGGGTTGCAGGGACGTATATGGCATTCGTGTAAATCCGCCCTTAGGTAGACAGCGCCACTATGATTCTCGTCCACAACGGATTGCTTCATGTCTCTGCCTAGGTCTATGTCCAAGCAAAGCGTGCAAGAGCGGAATCCCCGACCATAGTGGGATTCCACTACTCCGATAAGTTACAATAGCGCTACGCACAATAGCGCTAGGTACAGGTGGGGGGAGGGGTAGTGTGTCATCTATGTAATAAAATTACTCCTCCTCACAGCACAAAGTGCATGTGAGGAGGAGGAATGGTACATGAAGTACAATAACGGAGGCAGCATTAGGCTAAGTTCACATAGAGTATTTTGCCGATTTTTTTTTAAGCGGAAACAGCGTCGCAAAACTCGTCAAAAACTACCCGAAAATGCGTACCATTGATTTCAATGGGAGGCGTCGGCGTCTTTTTCCCGCGAGCAGTAAAACTGCCTCGTGGGAAAAAGAAGCGACATGCTCTATCTTCGGGCGTGTACGCCTCTGACCTCCCATTGACTTCAATGGGAGGCAGAGAAAGTGTATTTCGCGTTGTTTTATGCCCGCGGTGCTCAATTGCCGTGGGCGAAAAACGCCACGGAAAACTACCCGAAAAACGCAGCAAAAAAAGCCGCAAAAACGACGCCAAAAAGGCTATGATAAACGCTGCGAAAAACATCGGAAATAAAGCCGCGAAAAAAGAGGCAAAGAACACCACGAAAAACGACAGGAAAAACGCGACGAAAGACGCAACGAAAAACGCAAAAAAAAAAACCGCAAAAAAGACGCAAAAAAAGACGCAAAAAAGGCTACGATAAATGCCACGGAAAACACTGCGAAAAACATCGCGGAAAAAGACGCGAAAAAAGTCGCAAACAAAGAGGCAAAGAACGTCGCGAAAAACAACTGGGAAAACACCACGAAAGACGCAACGAAAAACGCAGAAAAAAAACCCGCAAACAACGACACAAAAAAAAGACGCGAAAAAACGATGCAAAAAAGGCTACGATAAATGCCACGGAAAACACTGCGAAAAACATCGCGGAAAAAGACGCGAAAAAAGATGCAAACAAAGAGGCAAAGAACGCCGCGAAAAACAACTGGCAAAACACCACGAAAGACGCAACGAAAAAAGCAGAGAAAAAACCTGCAAACAGCGACGCAAAAAAAAGACGCAAAAAAACGACGCAAAAAAGGCTACGATAAATGCCACGGAAAATGCTGCGAAAAACATTGCGCAAAAATACGCGAAAAAAGACGCAAACAAAGAGGCAAAGAACGCCGCGAAAAACAACTGGGAAAACGCCACGCAAAACGCAGCAAAAATAGCCGCAAACAACGACGCAAAAAAAGAAATGATAAACGACGCGAAAAAGGCTATGATAAACGCAACGGAAAACACAGCAAAAAAAGACGCAAACAAACAAGCAAAAAACGCCAAGATAAACTAAGCGAAAAACGCCCCGAACAAAGCGGCAAACAAAAACGCAAACAAAGCCGCAAACAGCGCACAAAAAACTCCGGGATAAACGACGCAAAAATCAACGTGCAGGGAGAGGTAAATCTGCCGCGAACTTCAAGACGGAATTTTGAGGCAGATATTCCTTCTGCAAAAAAACTTTGTGTGAACCCAGCCTTAGTGGAGAGAGACATGAGATAGAAGAGGGTGGGCGAGGGCTAGGGTGGACACGAAGAGGTTTATAGACCTGAAAAGAGAAAGAAAACATAAATGTGAAAAACATAATGGGGGGGAACATTTGCTCACCATCCTTCAAGAATGTCAGCAAGGAGACAAGTCCTGTGAAGGAGGTCAGCGGGAGGAGCAAGGACAGCTCACATGAACTCTTGGAATGTACGTGCACGCTCATTGCAGCCTGCAATGAGCGTGCACGGGAAAAAAGTTTCATAACAAGGAAAGATCAACAAACCAGACCTGAACTGCATGTAAACAAACTGTGCTAAATTCAAAGAAGAAATGTGCTAAGTAGAATTTTTTTTAAAAATAATGCTTTATTTAGGTTGTCTGTATAAGGGGTAATGTATGACACAGTTTTTGAAAAAAATTTGGTATCTCGGACAACCCCTTTAAGTCTTGTTTGCCAAAGGGATCAAATACTTATCTCTCTGTGCACAATGCAAATAAATATATATAATTTTGACTATGTGATTTTCTGTTTTTTAAAAAAAATATAATCTATCTCTCACTGGTAAAATTAACCTAGCCTAAGGATCAAATACTTATTTCCTTCACTGTATATATATATATATATATATATATATATATATATATATATATATATATATATATATATATATATTATATATATATATAGACATACATATATACAGTGAAGGAAATAAGTATTTGATCCCTTGCTGATCTTGTAAGTTTGCCCACTGTCAAAGTCATGAACAGTCTAGAATTTTTAGGCTAGGTTAATTTTACCTGTGAGAGATAGATTATATATAAAAAAAAAAAAAAGAAAATCACATAGTCAAAATTATATATATTTAGTTGCATTGTGCACAGAGAAATAAGTATTTGATCCCCTACCAACCATTAAGAGTTCAGCCTCCTCCAGACCAGTTACACGCTCCAAATCAACTTGGTGCCTGCATTAAAGACAGCTGTCTTACATGGTCACCTGTATAAAAGACTCCTGTCCACAGACTCAATTAATCAGTCTGACTCTAACCTCTACAACATGGGCAAGACCAAAGAGCTTTCTAAGGATGTCAGGGACAAGATCATAGACCTGCACAAGGCTGGAGTGGGCTACAAAACCATAAGTAAGACGCTGGGTGAGAAGGAGACAACTGTTGGTGCAATAGTAAGAAAATGGAAGACATACAAAATGACTGTCAATCGACATCGATCTGGGGCTCCATGCAAAATCTCACCTCGTGGGGCATCCTTGATCCTGAGGAAGGTGAGAGCTCAGCCGAAAACTACACGGGGGGAACTTGTTAATGATCTCAAGGCAGCTGGGACCACAGTCACCAAGAAAACCATTGGTAACACATTACGCCGTAATGGATTAAAATCCTGCAGTGCCCGCAATGTCCCCCTGCTCAAGAAGGCACATGTACAGGCCCGTCTGAAGTTTGCAAATGAACATCTGGATGATTCTGAGAGTGATTGGGAGAAGGTGCTGTGGTCAGATGAGACTAAAATTGAGCTCTTTGGCATTAACTCAACTCGCCGTGTTTGGAGGAAGAGAAATGCTGCCTATGACCCAAAGAACACCGTCCCCACTGTCAAGCATGGAGGTGGAAACATTAGGTTTTGGGGGTGTTTCTCTGCTAAGGGCACAGGACTACTTCACCGCATCAATGGGAGAATGGATGGAGCCATGTACCGTCAAATCCTGTGTGACAACCTCCTTCCCTCCACCAGGACATTAAAAATGGCTCATTGCTGGGTCTTCCAGCACGACAATGACCCGAAACATAAAGCCAATGCAACAAAGGAGTGGCTCAAAAATAAGCACATTAAGGTCATGGAGTGGCCTAGCCAGTCTCCAGACCTTAATCCCATCGAAAACTTATGGAGGGAGCTGAAGATCCGAGTTGCCAAGCGACAGCCTCGAAATCTTAAGGATTTACAGATGATCTGCAAAGACCTCATCATCAACTACAAAAAACGTCTGACTGCTGTGCTTGACAACAAGGGTTTTGCCACCAAGTATTAAGTCTTGTTTGCCAAAGGGATCAAATACTTATTTCTCTGTGCACAATGAAAATAAATATATATAATTTTGACTATGTGATTTTCTGTTTTTTTTATTTTTATATAATCTATCTCTCACTGGTAAAATTTACCTAGCCTAAAAATTCTAGACTGTTCATGTCTTTGACAGTGGGCAAACTTACAAAATCAGCAAGGGCTCAAATACATATTTCCTTCACTGTATATATATATATATATATACACACACACACACACACACACACACACGCATATATACACAAAAAACAGCTTTTATATATATATATATATACATACACATACATAAACACACACACATTATATATATATATATATATATATATATATATATATATATATATATATATATATATTTCTCATAACCTACTGTAGTGTTTATGGGAGCTGTGGCTATTTGGAAGGAGTATAGCAGTACAATTTGAAATATTGTAACCTGCTATGAGTACAGGTTCATTACAGCGGTTGCACGAGCTGTAAAGGCGCGCACTGCTCTTTGAGAAGAAGCGAGGTCTGGCGCCGCTTACCTGTCCCCAGCACTGTAACCGGCAGTAGCAGAGTGCAGGGAAGAGAACGACAGCTCTGCTACTGTCCGGTCTATGGTAAGTGTGAGAGGCGCTTCCGTAGCAGAAGTGCAGGTCTAGCGAGGGAGCCGCTGCTAGACCTGCGCTTCTGCTACAGAAGCGCTACTCACACATACCATAGACCGGATAGCAGCAGAGCTGTCATTCTCCTCCCTGCCGGTTACAGTACAGTGGACACTGAGAAGAGGGGACAGGGAGGGGGCGCCAGACCTGCGCTTCTGCTATGGAAGCGCCTCTCACACATACTATAGTCCGGACAGCAGCAGAGCGGTCATTCCCCTCCCTGCGCTCTGCTGCTGCCGGTTACTCTATGGAGAACTGTATAGTACATAGAGGCAGAGAGATCTTCCTGACGTCACGATGGGGGCATGCACATCTGACGTCAGGATGGGGCCACCACCCACCCGTACTCACAGGCAGCCGAGTCCGTACACCGATACATTCAAAGGGTGTACGAATTTCTGCTAGCAACAGGAGAAATAAAATAAATAAAATGTAGTAATAAAGTGTCAGAGTGGCCATTTAAAACACATATAACACAAAAAAGGAGCCCAAATTCATTAATAAAGTGTATTACAAAATATATTTATATTACACACGCTGCTAGAAAATAAAAAGTTGATTGAATGTTTAGTTACGCTTTAAGCTCATCTAACTACTCTTAACTATGGCTACTGTACCGCAGACCAGCTCAGCTTTACTACTATTTCCCGACCGATGGATGCGTTAACGCCTCACCCCTGCTACTGCAACTGTATCTGCCTAATTCCTGTTGCTAAGCCCAGACATTGACCCAATTGGTGCATGAACTGTTTAAACATTTGGCCCAATAGGAGACGTTGCAGGCTTAGGAAGCTACATAAAATAAACCTGCCTGATTGCTTCTCAGGTATTCTGAAAGACTTTGTTGTCATCTTTGCGTTACACTACCTCCTCATTCATCTGGTACCGAGCAGCAAGAAGTTGACCGGGTAATTTCGTTACTACATGGAGAACAAAAGATGTGGGACTTCTCATCACCTCAAGACTCCCAAGAACTGTCCTCATGCCATTAATTCATATTTTTTGCTGGTTTTGATAACCTGGTGTTAAGGTCCAGAAGCAGATTCGGAGTCCAGTGGCTGAAACAATCCAGATGGAGAGTGATAATGGCAAGCAAAGTAACGGTAAAGGTTTGGTAAACAGATATGCCGCAATAGTTTGTAGTGTGATGAGCAAACAATCCAAGTTTGGTACACAAATACGCAGCAACAGTTTGTAAAATAAGGCAGCAGTGACTAGACCAGAGGCAGGAAGCTCAATAGTTTGTCAAGAAGAAAGTGCAAGGGCCAGGCTTACATAGGAAACCAAAAGGGTTAGACTAATCAGAAAATCTTGGCAAGGAATCTCAAGAGGCGAGATTCAAGAAAACCAAGACAATAGATTTAGCATTGGAGTTGTCCAGCATCACCACCAGCTCAATGAGAAGAGCTTGTGTCAGTTTCTGGGTTCAATACTGGACACCCAGATACAGTGGTCACTGCCGAGGATAGTATTTGTTATATCTGTCTGGGGAGGCTTTCAGTGATCGAGTATTGCACTGAGTTTCCACTCTGAGAAGCCAGGTCTGCCTGGGATTGTCTCACACCATCAAGGACATGCTTGTCCACAATCCTCCCCGAATGCAGTCTGCCATGCCGCTCTCTAAGTTGCATCAGAGACTATGAGAGCGGCATCAAGAATTAAGTCTGTCTTTCATTTTTGGTCCAGCAGAAGTTTCAACTCATGAAATCATCTCCTAACAAATAGATCTAGTCACAGGGTTCAGGGTCTCTATTTCTTTTGCTGTGATGATAGTTATCGAATCAGTGCCAGTCCATAGAAGTGACCATCGGAAAACTTCAGCACCTAGGAGACTCTGGGGAAGCTCACTTAGGCCCACAGGTATTCTCTACTAACCCCTCTGAAATTTTGTTGTCTGCTAGACAGTTAAATAGTTCTAATAATTCTACTGCAAGTTCTCACAGTTTTTTTTAACTCCATTTATGCACAAGTCACTTAATACAGTATTAACTGACTTTTGCATAAATTAAGTTAAAAAAAAAACTGTTGAAAGTAAGGCTGGGTTCACACGAGCAAATTAACGTCTGTAATCGACGGACGTATTTCGGCCGGAAATCCCAGACCGAACTCAGTGCAGGGAGCCTGGCTCCTAGCATCATAGTTATGTACGATGCTAGGAGTCCCTGCCTCGCTGCAAGACAACTGTCCCGTACTGTAATCATGATTACAGTACGGGACAGTAGTTCCACGCAGAGGCAGGGACTCCTAGCATCGTACATCACTATGATGCTAGGAGCCCGGCTCCCTGCAGTGTGTTCGGTCCGGGTCTTCCGGCCGAAATACGTTCCGTACATTACGGACGTAACATGGTCGTGTGAACCCAGCCTAAGAGTTAAAGTCCCTGTGTGTACTTTTCTCTTATGGTTTACAGTTCTTTCTAATAGGGACAATGGATAGAAAGATTAACCCCTTGGCGATATGTCACATAACTGTACGTGACAGCCACCAAGAGGAAGTATGGAGCACTCTCACAGGCTGAGCGTATTCCATACCGAGCGGGTGTCGGCTGTATGTTACAGCCGACACCCCACTGCAAAGAGCGATATCGAAAATTACCTTGATTCCGCCCTTTTAACGACATCTAAGCCGTTCAAATAAACGTGGCGGACCCTCCAACCTCCCACCGCCCCCCCCCCCCCCAAAACGCGGTCGCAAAATGTGTACTCCAAAATAGTACCAATAAAAGCTACAGCTCACCCCCACAAATAATAAGCTATCACACGACTAAATCAAAAGAATTGGCTTTTGGAAGGCCGGGAGGAAAAATCATAAATAAAAATCTGAGAATTGTCTGTTCCCCTCGAGGGGTTAAAGATTTTCTTCAGTGCACGGTTTGCCAAATGTATGCACGACTGGAGTAGGAGTTTCAGGATGTGTCTATTCGCAGCCAGCCAATACAAATCTACCTTTGTGGCAGATGTGAGCAAATTGGTTACCTGAAAGCTTGCATTAGAGATCTGGAGAAGCAAAATGTAACAAGGGCAATTGACAATCTGCCGAGCAAGCTGCTCACTGAGCAAGAAGTTAGTGCGGTAGAGGTCTGAGGAAAGGATCTGCAGGAGTAGATGGGTAAATGTAGTTAGGTGGAGTAGAAAATGTTCCCAGAAATGGAAAGACACGGATGTTTCTGTTATTCCAAGCAAAATTGCCAAGTTGGGCGATGATGCGATGGAGTTAGTTTTAGAAATGGCAACCCTGGTAGATGCTGCTATCCTTAACACATAAGAGAACAGCCCAGCTAGTAGCCCGGGGGGGGGGGGGTTCAGGGCTGGTTTTAGACAAAGTATGGCCCTGGGCATAGTTAAAAGTGGGGCCTCAAATGCTGAATTAGGGTATCAATAATGCAGTCAATTCAGGAGGAGGTGTGCAGAGAACTGCATCACTGATTTCTAGCGCATCCAGGAGTGTTGCAAGCCCCAAAGCATATGTCCCCCCTCTCACACAAAAAAAAAGATTTTATATATATATATATATATATATATATATACACACACACACACACACACACACACACACACACACACACACACACACACACTACGGTTCAAAAGTTTGGGGTCACCCAGACAATTTTGTGTTTTCCATGAAAACTCACAATTATATTTATCAAATGAGTTGCAAAATGACTAGAAAATATAGTCAAGACATTGACAAGGTTAGAAATAATGATTTTTATTTGAAATAATAATTTTCTCCTCCAAACTTTGCTTTCGTCAAAGAATGCTCCATTTGCAGCAATTAGAGCATTGCAGACCTTTGGCATTCTAGCTGTTAATTTGCTGAGGTAATCTGAAGAAATTTCAGCCCATGCTTCCAGAAGGCCCTCCCACAAGTTGGATTGGCTTGATGGGCACTTCTTGCGTACCATACGGTCAAGCTGCTCCCACAACAGCTCTATGGGGTTGAGATCTGGTGACTGCGCTGGCCACTCCATTAGATAGAATACCAGCTGTCTGCTTCTTCCCTAAATAATTCTTGCATAATTTGGAGGTGTGCTTTGGGTCATTGTCCTGTTGTAGGATGAAATTGGCTCCTATCAAGCGCTGTCCACAGGGTATGGCATGGCGTTGCAAAATGGAGTGATAGCCTTCCTTATTCAAAATCCCTTTTACCTTGTACAAATCTCCCACTTTACCAGCACCAAAGCAACCCCAGACCATCACATTACCTCCACCATGCTTGACAGATGGCGTCAGGCAGTCTTCCAGCATCTTTTCAGTTTTTCTGCGTCTCACAAATGTTCTTCTGTGTGATCCAAACACCTCAAACTTCGATTCGTCTGTCCATAACACGCGTCTATTTCTCAAACTAGAGACTCTAATGTACTTGTCTTGTTGCTCAGTTGTGCAGCGGGGCCTCCCACTTCTCTTTCTACTCTGGTTAGAGCCTGTTTGTGCTGTCCTCTGAAGGGAGTAGTACACACTGTTGTAGGAAATCTTCAGTTTCTTGGCAATTTCTCGCATGGAATAGCCTTCATTTCTAAGAACAAGAATAGACTGTCGAGTTTCACATGAAAGCTCTCTTTTTCTAGCCATTTTGAGAGTTTAATCGAACCCACAAATGTAATGCTCCAGATTCTCAACTAGCTCAAAGGAAGGTCAGTTTTATAGCTCCTCTAAACAGCAAAACTGTTTACAGCGGTGCTAACATAATTGCACAAGGGTTTTCAAGTGTTTTCTAATCATCCACACAGTTAGCAAACACAATGTACCATTAGAACAGTGGAGTGATGGTTGCTGGAAATGGGCCTCTATGCACCTATGTAGATATTGCATTAAAAACCAGACATTTGCAGCTAGAATAGTCATTTAGCACATTAACAATGTATAGAGTGTATTTTTGATTAATTTAATGTTATCTTCATTGAAAAAAAACTGTGCTTTTCATATAAAAATAAGGAAATTTCTAAGTGACCCTAAACTTTTGAACGGTAGTGTATATATATAATATATATAGCAATAGCGGTAGTGTAGAAATATATATATATATATATATATATATATATATATATTTATATTTATATACACACCAGTTAGTTTGTGTGTTTATAAAAAAAAAAAAAGTTTGTTTAGTTAGTGTTAGTGACGTTATGGCGAGGAA
This sequence comes from Rhinoderma darwinii, assembly GCF_050947455.1. Taxonomy (NCBI): domain Eukaryota; kingdom Metazoa; phylum Chordata; class Amphibia; order Anura; family Rhinodermatidae; genus Rhinoderma; species Rhinoderma darwinii. The sequence goes on along the minus strand of NC_134687.1, from coordinate 252,816,749 downwards.
GTTTTTTAGTGCTGAGGAGGCATACGCCATGCTGTGGTCAGAGTCAGAGACTGCATCAGAGATTGCGTCAGAGTTGGAACCTGTTTTAGGTAGTGACGATGATAGCGTCACTTTAGGTTCATCTTCAGGGGACATTGTCCCTGACGCAGTTGAAACTGCAGAACATGAAAGCGCAGGGCCTAGTAGCGCTGTAGCACGGGACAGCCTGGTCCCTCCAGTTCAGGCTCTTGTATGGGCACTTGCTCCATCTTTTGGGCCTAGAATCCACAGATTTAAAATGGATTACTTCCATTTATTTATTACGGACGACCTCCTAAATATCATTGTCCACGAAACTAATTTATATGCCGCTCAGTATATAAGGCAGAAACCTTCATCCACCCATGCCAGAGATTGGACGCCCACCAATTTGCAGGAATTAAAAAAAAAATTGGGACTCACCCTAAATATTGGTATTGTCAAAAAGCCCTCCATTAGGTCTTACTGGTCAACAAGACCCGCCCAAGCCACCCCAGTGTATTCTGCAGTAATGCCCAGGTCTCGTTATGAGACAATAATGAGGTTCCTCCGCTTGAATGACAACGCACAGGCCCCCCCAAGTACCGATGCAAACCGTGATCGGTTGTTCAAAATAAGACCGCTAATAAATTCCCTCAATAATTTATTCCTGCAACTTTACACCCCCTTACATTCTAAGCGTGGACGAATCCCTCCTCAACTTCCATACTTAGCTTTCGCCAATATCTACTTACCAAAACGGCAATATATGGCGTTAAGCTTTACAAATTGTGTTAAAGTGGGTGAGGATATATCACCGCCTTCAGGATTTATGAAGGGCGGGACCGCACAATAAATGTTCCTGGATGCCCCCCTGATCTTTCCACCAGCAGTAAGATCGTGTGGGAGATAATGCAGCCTCTGCTTCACCAAGGATTCCACATGTACTGCGACAATTTTTATTCCAGTGTGCCCCTGTTTAGGCATTTGCATGCTGCAAGGACTGGGGCATGTGGAACCATGCGCAAAAATCGAATTGGTTTTCCACAGCAATTAGTGGGGAAGCGCATGGTAAAGGGGAACTCCTGTGCTTATGAATCTGAGGAATTGCTGGCGGTCAAGTACAGGGATCACAAAGATGTGTATGTACTAAGCACGATTCATACCACAGCAACAGCGGCAGTGAAAGAGGGACAACATCGGACAAGCACAAACCAGTGAGCGTGTACGAATACAACACGTACATGGGGGGGTGGATTTAAGCGACCAGGTTTTACAGCCGTATTTAGTAAAACGCAAAACAAAAACCCGGTACAAAAAAAGTGTCCATTTATCAGGCAGAGACACATACCTGGATTTCCAAGAGAAAATTTTCGAAGGCCTCATATTTGATGTTTAGGACACCAGAGAATGCCCCCAGTCTGAGGATGTCACGCGACTGACTGAAAGACATTTCATCACTCGCATTCCCCCAACACCAACTAGAAGCAACCCCCAGAAAAAGTGCCACGTCTGCAGAAAAGACCGTAACTGTAAAGATTCCCGATATTCCTGTCCCTCGCAACCAGGCCTGTGCATTGACCCATGTTTTTAAAAAAATACCACACTGTTCTGAATTATTAGATTTTAGTTAGTTGAAAATATATTTGCCCTACATTACATTTTTATTTTCAGATATTTTGGAAGTGTTATAGAAACTCTGTTGAGTTTTGTAAAACCAGCATTGAAAAAAGGCGATTTGTGAAATAAGCTTCTTCTATCGTCCGTCCTCCTACATCTCTATGTGATAAATAAGACACACATATTTGGTATCCCCATGCATGGGAGAAATGGCAGAATGTAAAAGGAGATGAATTTTGTCCGTGGTCTATAATGTGTGTGAAAAATGCTATCATAAACTGACGCATTTGCTAAAAAATTGCTAATTTTATTTTGTTCCATCTTATTCAAGAAACTTTCAGAAGAAAACTGGACTTTCTAAAAATATGATAAACCCCTTGAAGAAAACCTTGTGGGGTCTACTTGTGTGAATGAAGCCATTTATGGGGTGTTTCTAATGTTTCAGCAGCATTAGGTCCCCCAGAAAACAGTATCAAATGCAGAATTCCTGGACCGAAAAGGCCAAAAAGCCTCTTTTTATGCCAAGCCCGGGCACATGACCGCACAGTGAATAAAGCACACATATTTGGTATCCCCATGCACGGGAGAAGTGGAAGAATGTGAAAGGAGATTAATTTTGTTCGTGGTCCATACGATGTGTGAAAAATGCTATCATAAACTGACGCAATTGCTAAATTCTTGCATTTTTTCCAATTTTGCCCACTTTAGAGAAAAAAATTATGATGTATACTGACAAATGGCACTAAAAAAAAGCCTTATCTGACCTTTAAAAAAAAAAAAGTGTGTAAAATTCAAAGATGAACTTTATTCACCTGCAGAGTTATAGTCATCTAAAGAAGCGCAAAGCAAAATTGGGAAATTTGCTCTCGTTTAGCTCCGTGATCTCGCGAGATTTGGTTTCACTTGCCGGAATCTCACAAAAAAAAGATTCAGAAGTGTCAGGATTCTGAGTACACATGACGTCCAGGCTGGATTTCATGTGTATTCATTATCAGGACACTGTAGTAATGTTAGGGTTTGTGTATGAGGCTGCACATAGCGATATATCTATATCGCTAGTGCAGTGTAAATGAATGGAGAGGAGTGCATGATGCCGATTGGTCAGCGTCATGCACTCCTCTGTACAACGCCCACTTGGTCGAAAGTAAAAGTACGCCCACTTGGGCATTAAGAAAGCTCATTAGCATAAACCAAAATCGCTCCTAACGTTGTGAAAAAATATCGTTTTTTCTTTAAATAAAAAGCATTACTGTCATCTACATTACAGCGCCGATCTCCTTATGTAGGAAATAGGGCACTTATAATGTGGTGACAGAGTCTCTTTAACCGGTTAAAATATTATGTAACAGATGCAACTCCTCTACCTTAATAACCTTTAATTTAATACCTCCTCAAATAAAGGCACTTCACTAACCATGATCGCTTTTCCCTTTTTGATCACCTTATTTAATTTATTCTTTTCTGCTTCTCTGATATTACCTCCCCAACAAACAGCACCATAAAATATAACGCTAGCGACCACAGAGTTATAAAACATTACCATCATTTTATTACGTAAAAAATACAACCGGCTCATTGCCTTTTTGTACACTTTTTCTGTATTCTTGATCCAATCCAAATTCTGGTCCAAATATATACCCAAATCAGTGGCGGATTATCATATGGGCGTTTCGGGCGGCCGCCCGGGGCCCGAGGCTTCCAGGGGGCCCATGGCAGCCCGAAACGCACATTATCTCGTAAATCTATTCAGCGCGCTAGCGCTGCTAACGGCCGAAGATGGGGAGGAGCAGGGAATTCGCCGGGATCCAGGGGTAGGACACGCCTCCCTGACAGTGCGGGCCGCCGCCATTGAGTAACAGAACAGCGACGGACGGCTGTTCTGTTACTCCAAAGCAGCAAGAGAAGAGCCGGCGGGCGGTCACCGGCGCTGAGGTCAGTACAGGATTATCCTCCTGCCCAACTGGTTCCCGACCGCTGGCTGTATTTTTACGGCCAGCGGTCAGGGACGGGTGCTTAAAACCCGAGCCATAGACTTTCTACGGCTCGGGTTTTAACTTGCTGCCCGCGCGATCGGGCAGCTGAATGTCGGGTCTCCGGCTGTCAGTGACTGCCGGGGACCCTGAGGAGAAGACAGAAGCAGCTTTCGCTGCTTCTGTCTTCTCCGATGTCTTCTTACACAGCGTTCAATGAACGCTTGTGTACAGGAATAGAGACAGCAGCAGCGGCGCTGTCTCTATTCCTCCCGGTGATCATGTGACAGGTCACATGATCGCCGGGTGCCGTTAGTGGCAGACTGTTGCTGGGTCTTACTAGACCCAGCACAGCCCTATTAGTGACAATCGTCACTGTGAGAGGGCTGATTTCCCCTGTAACTGGGGCTGCTGTGCAGCTCCAGTTACAGTGGAAAAACATGGTGTAAAACAAAGAGAAAGTAGATATAAAGTTCCCCAAAGGTCTTTTTTGACCTTTGAGGATCAGAACATAGTAATAAAAAATAGTAAAGTGCAAAAAAAATAAATAATAATAAATACACATAAAATACCCACCCCAAAAAAAACGTTCCCCCCCCCCCGCCAATCATTGTTGTAACGCTAGCGCTGACCCAATTACCCTAATATAGACATGTAATATATTAAAATTTACGGTAGACAATGACGATCACAGATAAAAGGTCTATTTTAGGGTAAAACAATGTTATTACCAAAAAAAAATAGCTGAAACGTAAAAAAGCTTCTTTTTTTACTATTATTTTCAAACTTTATGAATAAAAATTCTAAAATGGCAAAAAATGTGTGCATAAAAACGATAAAAAACGAAACCTGCATTGTCTACGGAAAAAACGTCGCAAAAATAACGTCGGTTTTATTTTTTTTTAATAAAAATGTGTGTTTGGTGCAACTTTGTAATTACGTTTTATTAAAAAATATTTTCACTTTTTGAGATACAGCTGCTTTGTATCCTGTATCCGTCAGGTCAGCAGGACTGACGGGATCAGTGAAACGGGCCCTGCGCTAAATTATAATCTTAGATGTGATAGATTTGAGGTGGATCCTGCGTGTCACTGATCCCGTCAGTCCTGCTGACCTGACGGATACAGGATACAAAGCAGCCGTATCTCAAAAAGTAAAAATATTTTTTAATAAAATCAATCAATCACACTGATACACAGACATACTATATATATATATATATATAATTATAATATAAAGTTTTTAAATGTGTACATAACCTTGTGGCACTATATACAAGGGGGAGCGCTGTGTGGCACTATATACAAGGGGGAGCTCTGTGTGGCACTATATACAAGGGGGAGCGCTGTGTGACACTATATACAAGGGGGAGCGCTGTGAGGCACTATATACAAGGGGGAGCGCTGTGAGGCACTATATACAAGGGTGAGCGCTGTGAGGCACTATATACAAGGGGGAGCGCTGTGAGGCACTATATACAAGGGGGAGCGCTGTGAGGCACTATATACAAGGGGGAGCGCTGTGAGGCACTATATACAAGGGGGAGCGCTGTGAGGCACTATATACAAGGGGGAGCGCTGTGAGGCACTATATACAAGGGGGAGCGCTGTGAGGCACTATATACAAGGGGGAGCGCTGTGAGGCAAGGGGGGGCTGTGTAGTGCTATCCACCGTGGTATGTGTGTGGCGCTCTTTATAGGGGGGGCTTTTTGGTGCTATTTACAAGAGGGGGAGGGCTGTGTGGCGCTCTCTACAGGGGGGCTGTATGGCACTATCTATAGGGGGCTGTGTGTAACGCTCTCTACGAGGGGGATGTGTGATATATAGAGGGGGCTGTGTATGGCGATATCTATGGGGGTGTGTAATATCTACAGGGGCTGTGTGTGGCACTATGTACAGGGGGCTGTGTGTATGGTGTTTTACAGTGTGTGGTATTATATTCAGGCGCGCAGTGTTTGGTGCTATTATATTTAGGGGTACACTATGTGGCACCATGATAACTTTATTTTCGTTTATAGGTGTGGAAATGTTGGAAAAGTGAGGAGACGTCTAAGTGGCAAATTCTGCAGAAATGAGTCATGGCCGAGAGAAGTCGTCATGAGCGCTGGACCGGATGGAGAAGAAAAGAGGAAAAAAACTACTAGAATCTGAGACGTCGTCACCTGTGAGTCACTAGATTTATAGAGAATCTGTCACCTCTCCTGACATGTTTATTATAGGAAATCCTTGTATTTCACAAAAAGTCTTTCTGCGGTCCAGGACTGATAGACAATTCCCCTTGTCAGGAGGTTGTGTCCCTGCACAGTGTGATCCTGTCAGTATGTAGGGACACCGCGCTGTGACAAGGGGAATCGTAACACTGTTAATGCTTGCCCAAAAAGGTAGTGTTAAAAATAGTTACGGTGAGGAAGGGGGGCCCAAGTTTGGGTAACAGCCCAGGGCCCATGGTCTACTTAATCCGCCACTGACCCAAATACTTGTACGAACTCTCTCTCCACTTCCTGATTTAGAATAGACACCGGTACCACTGTCTCTTTTTTCCTGTGTAAATCGATAATCCTTTCTTGTGTTTTCCCAATATTTAATTACAACCTATTATCCAGACTCCATTTAACAAATTCAGATATCACATCCCTATATTCTTTATCACAGCCTCCCTTTACCGCCCCTATAATTACGGAATCAGAGAATTTCTGCAGATGACAACTTCCAGTATTGTGCCTAAAATGTACCGTATATAGTGCAAATAAAAACGGCGATAACAGTCCCTTGTGATGCTCCAATATCACTTATTTCTATACTCGGTGTACATTCCCCACTACGCACACACTCGGGGCGTCTCCTTAAATAATCAAATATCCAGTTAAACACTCTAGAATTAATTTGCATTCCTTCCAATTTATTTTTCATTAGGTCCGACTTTCAAGTTAAAAGCACTAGAAAAGCAGAAAACATTACTCTCACTATCACCCCCTGCGTCGCCCAAAAAAAAAAGTACGCCCTATGTAAAATATATAAGACTGCGTCCCCCAACCCCCCCCCCCCCTATTCTACATTTATAAGCAAACTGTAAAGGATCCTCATATTCTACCACAACTGATTTAAGGTACCCTAACATCAGTCTTTCAAACACCATCATATGAGAAGTTAATACAACCGGTCAATAATCACCCACCCTCAATGGTTTAGCTATTTTAGGAATTGGGACTATACAAGATGTTTTCCAAACCTTTGGCACTTTTTCCATCATCAAACTCCAATTATATAAATCCGCTGTAATTTCACACAATGCAAAAGCACAAGTTTTTTAGTACCCTAGTACTAATCCTATCCGGGCCTGGTGCCTTCCTTACACATAATTTTTTTTTTAACTGTTTTGTCACATTGTCCGCTGATACAATAAAAACCCCAATTAAACATCCAACTCTATTAACCCTTTCATGCCGACAATCTGTAAATACACGTCCTTTTCGCGCATACCCCGTGCTGCTACGACGTGTATATACAGATCTCTGTTCCAGCCGGCATAGCGCTGTGAAAAGCGCTCGGACATCGGCTGTGTCAGTGTCCGCGGCTCCCCAGCAACTTGTTCTCTGACAGCCAAACCGATTGGTTCGGCTGTCAGAGAATACGATCACCATTATTAACTGCTTCCTGACCACCCACAGTAAATTCACGTCGGCGCTTGCTGGGCTCCGTGCAGCGCCGACGTGAATTCACAGTGGGTGTTAAAAGCGCGATCGGGTGTCTCAGAGTAGTACGCGGATCGCGCTGTTAACCCCTGCCTCAGGTCCCAGAGACATGATCAGGACCTGCTTGGTTCAGGTCCCGATCATGTGATCGCAGAGAACGTTTGTTGTAGCAACAAACTGGAAAGTTTGTTGCTACAACAAACTTTCCCGAGGACCGATTGCGGGAGCTGCCGTCGGTTGCATGGCAAAACCAGAGGCCATATAACGGCCTCCGGTCTGCCATTCACGGAAGCCTATGAGGACCAGCTGGTCCTCATAGGCTTCCTGTCATTGTGACGTTGACAGTCACACTGACAGTTTATAATACGTTACACTACCTAGGTAGTGTAATGTATTATAGCAGCCATCAGTACTGCAGGTCTACAAGTAAAACAAGTAAAAAAAAAGTAATAAAAAGGTTTTATAAAAGCGTAAAAACAAGTTATAAGTTACAAAAACAAAAAATGCTTTTTTTCCCTATAATAAGTCTTTTATTATAGGAAAAAAATTAAACGTTAAAGTACACATATTTGGTATCACCGTTTTCGTAACGACCCCAAATAAATAAAAAATTTGCATGTACCCCAAAATAATACCATTAAAAACTACAACCCGTCCCGCAAAAAACAAGCCCTTACACAGCTTTTTTGACTGAAAAATTATAAAATTATGGCTCTCAGAATATGGTGACACAAAAAATAAATAATTTTATAGAAAAGTGATTTTATTGCGCAAACGCCACAAAACATAAAAAAACGATATACATATCCAGAACACATCCAGAACATCACTTTCTCCTACCGCTTTGCTGGAGCGCTGGTTCGCCGAGACGTCCCCCAAGAACTCCTCACGACTCCTCTCCTCTCCACTTTCATCCAACACCGGATCACTCACGGCTAGATCATTCACAGCTACACAGCCGCACTGCACTGCCACACTACCGTGAGTCGTGGCGCTCAACTGCCGACTCAAACACCCACTCCAAGCACCTGGGGCTACCACCTTCAACGGGCCGCCTCACCTCCTGAATCCTCAGACTCCGCTCGTCCTCTACACCGAAAACGAGCCGCTTACAGCAGGTACAAAGACAGACACAGACACTAACATGTTCCGAAGTGGGAGCTGCTCCTACCTGCTGCCACTCACGCGGCGCACTATAGTGTATTACAGATACTTAGAAGAACACGGTTAAAAGGATAACACATGAAGGTTTCCCGTTACTGGGATCATGTAAGATAAATAGATCTGCAAAAAAATGGGGGGCATTAAATGAGGTCACAAACAAGTCCGAACCCCTTAAAACAGTCACATGATTACTCTGGCGCCATTTTATCTGGCATTTGTGCATTGTGAGAGCGATGTTGGATTCCTCTGCTGATATAGCTTTAGTTTTTGGTGTTTCATTGTAAGGATGTTATACACAAGTGTGGATGATGCTCTGCTTGGCTGGCTTGTCTCGCGGCGATTCGGACGCAAGCTATGCTGGAAGAACAACCGTTGAGGAGGAGATATTGGGTTCACCCCATTGTCTACCAAAGGCCCAGGAAGGGGCATTTCCATACCCTTTACGATGACAAGCGGCATCACCCGGAGAAGTTTCACAACTTCTGCCAACAGGGAACTCAATTGCATCCCTACATTTTGAGTTTCTGCTTGGCTCATTAACAATTTATCAGATAATCCGTCTGACCTGCAAAGCCACCTGGGTGCATCTGAGATGGGCGGTGATGCCAGAGCCCAAAGAACAATACTGACTTCAAATTGCTGAGGGCTTCTACACATTTGCACAGTTTCCCAACTGTGTTGGCGCGCTGTATGGGAAACACATTCGTGTGAAGAAGCAGTCTCACTCAGGGTCCCTATATTACAATTACAAACAGTTTTCCTCAGTGGTGCTGTTGGCTTTGGCTGACAGCAACTACCGGTTTGTGATTGTTGATATAGGCTCACTGCCCCACACACCACATCTTCAAAAAGTAAATATAGTAATTGGGGCCTATGCAATAAGCTACACGGGCCCTTGTTTCTATAGTAAATGACAGTGAACTTGTCACGTAGGGTTCGTGGACCCACAGGGCCGTACCGCTTTGGCGGTAGGGCAGCTGGCCAAAAGAGCACAGGTCAGAGTCTATAGTTCATATAGGGTACCTGTGGCAGCTCGGACAGTACCAAAGCAGGCTTGGCTGGGACTAGGCAGCGGGTAGACGTCAGGCGTGGAGTAGCAAGACAGGCGTGGTATACAGCACGGCACGGCAACAGCTCAACACAGCACCAGATCAGGTTACAGGAACAGGGAACACTGGGAGCAGGAAACTATTGGGGACCATTTGCAAGACAAACTTAGGATACGACAACAACGCTCAGGCGTGGGAGGAAGCGGCTGAGACCTTCTGATAGCCCAGGGAGCAATCAGCACAATCTCCCACATGCGTGCGCTCTGGCTTCTTGAGTCTGGACTGAGCTTGCGAGCGCACCCTGGTGGTCACTGTGGAACAGGACGGCCTTATGAGCAAACATCTCTGGAGAGAAGGGTATCAACTGGATGGAAGGAGTTCATGTTCAGCGACCACGGACGTTACAGAACTTTGCCTTCTCGTTCCGTGGGGTCCTGATGTCTCATTGCATTATGACGTCACGAAGCTGTGCGCCGCGCATAGCATCCCAACGCTGGATGGAGTCAGGACCTCCGCTGAGGACAAAGTTGATGGTAAGTTTAATATTACGGTCTTGTTGAACAGATAGGTCGGGGGTTCCACACCAGGGACCCCCGATCAGCTGTTCTTAATGGGCCGCAGCGCTCGTACAAGCGCTACTTCCCCTTCATTCTGGTAATTTGTTCACAGTGTGAGCAAGTAAGGGAAATAAACGGGAAGCAGCACTTGTGCAAGTGCAGCACCCCCTTCAAAACAGCTGATTGGCAGGGTTCCTGCAAGTCGGACCCCTACCCAACAGCTATTGATGGCCTATCCTGAGGATAGGCCATCAATTTTAAGGACTGGACAAACCCTTTAGGGGTAACATGTGTTAGGCTTAGATAGAGGGCCCAGCAGACAGGATCATACATGGTGTGATCCTGTCAGCTGGGCCCTGTATCTAAGCTAACCACATGGTAGGCTTACATACACGGCCCATGTGTGATCTTGTCTGATGTGTCCTGTATTTAAGACTACCACATGGTAGGCTTAGATACAAGGCTCCAGCAGACATTAATCTTACTGTATAAGAATAGTGTGTGCTGGACCCTGTATCTAAGCCTATTTTGTGCCTTAAAGGGTCAAACACACAGTATTACACATGCACATGGGCCCTATATCTAAGCCTACCACATGTGTTTTGGTTTTGTATTTTTTTATTTTTTTTAAACAGGTTTGGACTATGTCGGATTTGAGGACTACTCCTATGATGGCTTGATTTTATTATCAATAACATTTTTAATGAGGGTTGTGTGGGGGTTTTTTAGGTTAACTAAAATTTTATAAAATGCTAGCACGAACCCCCATTATGCCGGGAAGAGCCGGGTACGATCCAGTTCCTGATCATCTGTAGTGGTATCATCAGACTGGGAAAGGCAAAACACAGTGTCCCTTCCCACCCTGGTAATGCTAGTCTGCTGCTACTGAGTTGTATCTGGCTGGTTATGAAAAATAAATAATAATAGGTTAAGAAAAAGTGGGATTCACCACAATTTTAAGAACCAGACATATACAAGACAGCAGCAGCAGGCTAGCATTAGCAGGGTGGGAAGGGCCACTGTGTTTGGCCTTTCCCAGCCTGATCATACTTTAGATACACAGCGATGCAGCTGAAAGACGCGAGCCGACGGCCATGAGAAGTTTGAGGGGGGGTAGCCAAAGAAGACGTTTTGCATCGGGGCCCATGAGCCTTTACCTATGCCCCTGCCGCCCTGTATGCCGCAGGTCCTACCGTGCGAAAAACATGAGCAAAAAGTGGTGCATCATTTTGTCCAGAATGTCCGCCATGGAAAACTGGAGCAGTTAGGGTATGTTCACACGACAGTGCAAAATACGTCTGAAATTACCGAGTTGTTTTCAGGCGAAATGCTCGTACTCGCGTTTTTCGCGGCGTCCATTACGGACGTAATTGGAGCTGTTTTTCAATGGAATCAATGAAAAACGGCTCCAATTACGTCCCAAGAAGTGTCCTGCACTTCTTTTGACGAGCCGTCTGTTCTACGCGCTGTCTGTTGACAGCGACGCGTAAAATGACAGGTCGTCAGCACAGTACATCGTAAAACCCATTGAAAGTAATGGCCAGATGTTTGTCGACGTAATGGAGCCGTTTTTTCAGACGTAATTCGAGGCGTAAAACACCTGAATTACGTCTGAAACTTTGTCGCGTGCACATACCCTTAGGTGGCCTGCTAGCAGGCCGGCCTACTGGGATAACGTTTCATCCCAGGAGACCGCTGCAATGGACACATGGGATGAAATGACATCCATGGAGGCCGCCCAGGAGGAATAAACTGATTCCTGTGTAATAAGTATATTTTGTAAACTTTTATCTGGGGTTTTTCTTTACCGTAAGAATTGAGGGGAACCCACTGTAAAGAACGCAACAAGTGCTATTTCTAGCAGGTTTAAACTCCCCATTAAAATCAACGTGGAAAACCCATAAAAACAAAGTAGTGTTTTTGCAAATTCAATTTACATGCTATGGAATCAAATTCTGAAACGCAGGTCCATTTCAGTGCGGATTCGGCACTCAGTATTTAAGCAGCGTGTGGATGAGACTAGTTTTTTTATCATCCACTTTAAATGCTACTGTATTGGCAGGTGAATTTCAACAAAAAATTGAGTAGAGTAAAATCTGAATTTTTTAAAGAACGTGTAAACATTTAAAGGCGTTATCCAGCCATTAATAGCTGATGGGTCGGGGTCCGTGTGCTGTTACCCCTGCCTCTCAGCTATTTTGAAGGGGTCGTAGCTCTCGTACGAGGGCCGATTCCCCTTCATTTCTTCGTGCTCACTGTGAATGGTCAACACGGAAGTAGCATTGATTCACTTCAATGGGAGAGAATGCTGCAATACCTGTGAATTGCCACTACATCATTGTCGACGTATCATCGTATGAGTTCTGCTGGCCCTTCAAACCAGCTGATAGGCGGAGGTTCCGGCAGTCACACCCCGACCCATCAGCTATTGCTGGCCTATCCTGAGGATAGGCCATCATTTTTTAGGGGCTGGATAACCATTTTAACACCTTCCCGACATTTGTCGTCAGTATACATCATGGAAAGCCAGTGCTTCCCGCAAAATGTCGTATACTTACGCCAAATGTTTGGCACCGGCTCAGAAGCTGAGCCGGAGCTATTATCGCCGGATCTCAGCTGTACCTTACAGCTGACATCCGGCTGTAATGGCGGGGACCGACATTAGCTTCGATCCCCGCCATTAACCCCTTCAATGCAGCATTCAGACGTGATCGCTACATTTAAAGAGGCTCTGTCACCAGATTTTGCAAGCCCTATCTGCTATTGCAGCAGATAGGCACTGCAATGTAGATTACAGTAACGTTTTTATTTAAAAAAAACGAGCATTTTTGGCCAAGTTATGACCATTTTTGTAGTTATGCAAATGAGGTTTGCAAAAGTCCAAGTGGGTGTGTTTAAAAGTAAAAGTCCAAGTGGGCGTGTATTATGTGCGTACATCGGGGCGTTTTTAATACTTTTACTAGCTGGGCGCTCTGATGAGAAGTATCATCCACTTCTCTTCAGAACACCCAGCTTCTGGCAGTGCAGACACAGCCGTGTTCTCGAGAGATCACGCTGTGACGTCACTCACTTCCTGCCCCAGGTCCTGCATCGTGTCGGCCACATCGGCACCAGAGGCTACAGTTGATTCTGCAGCAGCATCAGCGTTTGCAGGTAAGTAGCTACATCGACTTACCTGCAAACGCCGATGCTGCTGCAGAATCAACTGTAGCCTCTGGTGCCGATGTGTCCTCGCACGTCCGACACGATGCAGGACATGTGAGTGACGACACAGCGTGATCTCTCGAGAACACGGCTGTGTCTGCACTGCCAGAAGCTGGGCGTTCTGAAGTGGATGATACTTCTCGTCAGAACGCCCAGCTAGTAAAAGTAGTAAAAACGCCCCGATGTACGCACATAATACACGCCCACTTGGACTTTTACTTTAAACACGCCCACTTGGACTTTTGCAAGCCTCATTTGCATAAATACAAAAATGGTCATAACTTGGCCAAAAATGCTCGTTTTTTTTAAATAAAAACGTTACTGTAATCTACATTGCAGCGTCTATCTGCTGCAATAGCAGATAGGGGTTGCAAAATCTGGTGACAGAGCCTCTTTAAGAACTCTAGGGTGTAAAAAAGGTCAAACAACGGTGTCCATACAAAATCTGCTTCAAAATTCCTGAAGGAAGCCTACGCAAGGATCCTGTAGTGGAGCAGCTCAGTTAGTCGTGGGTACAGGGCCTAGGTGAGTAAAATGTTTCTTTTTGTTTGGGGGCACTGTCTACAAGGGGGAGGTGGGGGAATGTATGGCACTGTCTACAAGGGGAAGTGGGGGTGGGCAGTATGGCACGATCTACAAGGAGGCTGTGGGGGATTATGGTACCACTGAAGTGATATATGAGTAAAATATAAGTTTATTTAGATAACTCTCTAAAAACAGGGGTACAATGACCACCGTGACAAAAGCCCCACCGTGTGAATTTAAAAACAAATTAAACCGTAAACTACTGAGTCCTGATACCATTGCGAACCCTCTATGACTCAGTATGTTTATAACAGATATCAAAACGGAATCAGCATATAACCATGGGCAAAACAGTAGTATAAACATTGAAACACACTAGAGCCCGCGATAACCGCACCTGGAACTCCCAGTGTTAAAGGATACAACAATTCACACTGTCCCCAATGCTACAATTCCTCACTAACACGACCCTACGCGTTTCTTGTACTTATCATCAGGGGTCTGTACTTGGTCACTCTGGCCGGGATGCCAGCGATATTAAACGGTCTACAGGGAGGCTGTATGGCCAAATCTACAGGGGGGCACTATACTGTGTGGGAGCCACTAAGTGGACCTTATACCGGGTAGGTGTACTACAGAGGGCATAATAATGTGGGCACAATTGGAGGACAAAATACTGTGTCCTTGAAGGGGTTGTATATATATATTATTAAATATTATTATACTGTATGGGGGCACTATCCTAAGGCCAGCCCTGAACCCATCTGGTCCCGGGGGCCTTATGTACATTTATTTAACTTCGCCTGGACATATCTACATTCAGCCAATTTAGTATATTAATTGATGTATTAACAGCACTGGCACCAGCTATATCAGCTGCTATTTCTTCTGTTGTTTATACAGAGCTAAAGAACCCATTTAGTAACTCTGCCTTCTCTTGATCCCCTGTGACCAACTCCCCATTACCATGATTTAGGGGTCCTACATGTTCAGACCTTGGCTTTTTTGCATTTACATACTTGAAGAATTTTTTGGGATTTGTTTTACTATCCTTGGCCACCTGCCTGTCATTTTGTATTTTTGCTGATTTTATTATTTTTTGCAGATTTTATTAAGCTCTTTATAATTCACAAAGGCTACAGTGTCACAATCTGTAGGTATGTGGACTCAGTAGGATGCACCGCCGTAGCGGAGTAGCAGCTGGCCAAACAAAAGTGTACAAAGTCTCTACAAAGTCCAAGCACAAGGGTACCTGTAATAGTCCAGACAGTAACAAGGCTAGGCTCAGATGGTACTGACACGGCAGTTGAGGCAAAACATGGCTAGAGGTACCAGGCGTGGCAGATGACTCCAGACGTGGTGTATGACCTCCGGCGTAGCAGACGGCACAACACGACTCCAACACTCAAGAGGGCACAGGTACAAATACAGCACGAAATACACGATACAGGTAGCAGGACAGGGAACACTGGGAACAGAATACGATTAAGGGACTATTTGCAAGACTAACATAGAACTACAAACAACGCTCAAGCAAGGAATGAAAGGGCAGGGACCTTTTTATAGTCCAGGGTGCTCTGGGAATAATTAGTAAATTCTTTACATGTGCGCTCGCTGGCCCTTTAAAGACCAGGAATGAGCTTGCGCACCCTAGTGGTAGGGCAGGACGGCCGCATGTGCTGGCATCTATGAGGAGAGTAACGTCGGCAGGATGAGAGAGGTCAGCGGTCCGCGACTGCGACTGCGGTCGTTACATACAGCTGTACCCTCAGATTTGAATTTTTAAAATGTCCTTTTTTTGTCATATATTGCCCTTTTTACAGAAGATGTAAGCCATGTGGGGTTTAATTTTAGTCGTTTCTAATTCTTACCTATTGGAATAAATTTTGCACTATAATTATACAAAGTGGATTTTAAGATTTCCTAGTTATCATTTGTACCATTATTTGACATTCATTCTTCCCAATCTTAGTCCTGAATTGAAGCCCTCATCCTGGGGAACTTGGCCTTCTTAAAATTAAGTGTTTTTGCCCTCCCAGCCTGTGTTTGTTTTTTACAGTATAGGTAAAATATAACTATATTATGATCACGGTTACCGAGGTTTTCACGAACATTGACATTCCAAACAAGCTCTGCATTATTAGAAATAACCAGATCAAATAGACTTTCACCTCTAGTTGAGTCTCCTACAAACTGGCCGATAAAATTTACCTGCAACAGGTTGAGGAAATTTGTCCCCTTCGCAGTTGAAGCCGAACCATGACACCAAATAATATCCCGATAATTAAAATCTCCCATTATCACTACAGTATCCCCCCCCCCCCATCTGTTTATATAGCGGACTTTCCATCTCTTCAGTTATATTTGGGGGTCTATAGATTACACCAAAAGTATTTTTTTCAGTGTTTACCTCCCTTTGTAATTCCACCCACAAGGTTTTCAACCTCCTCGCAATCTTCACCCACTATTGTCTCTTTCACACTCATCTTCATATCACTTTTCACATGCAGACATACACCACCGCCTTTCCTATTTGCCCTGTCTTTCCAAAAGTGTAAAACCCTGTAGCTTTAAAGCCCAGTCATGTGAAGAGTCTAGCCATGTTTCAGCAACACCAACTATATCTATATGTTTCTCCAGTAACAAGGCCTCTAGCTCCCCCATTTTGCTTGCTAGTCTTCTGGCATTTGTGAACATACACTTTAACTTGCATTTCAAGTTGCCACGTTTGGTATTAGAAATGTGATTATTTGACATTATTTGGGCATTTTTATTTTCATTTCTGTTTTGTAACAAAAGGATCTCCTTATCTGGTCCTCTCCCCACAATCTATTTCTCCCCTCATCAATATAGTCTGACCCCTCTCTAACCTAACTACCCCTTTATTTTCTAAATTGATCTACCTCCTCAGCCTTAGTTTAAATACTCCGCCACCCCAGCTAGAATTCTCTCTCCCAGCACAGCGGACCCCCTTCCATTTAGATACAAATCATATGCAGAATACAGTTTGTACCCCAATGAAAAGTCAGCCCAGTGCTCTAGGAACCCAAAGCCTTCTCCTCTACACCAAGACTTAAGATATGCATTTAACTCCCTGAGCTCTCGCTATCATTCCTGTGATGCGCATGGCACAGGCAGTATTCCTGAGGATACAACCTTGGTGGTCCTTCCCTTCAGCTTGTTGCCTAGTTCTTTAAAATTATTCTTAAGGCTCCTCCACCTGCCATGTATTTGGTCGTTGGTACCCACATGGACCACGACAGCTGGATAATCACCAGCCCCTCCCAATAATTTATCTACCCGTTCCACCACATGCCGAACCCTAGCACTAGGGAGACAACAAACCATTTGGGTGAGGCGGTATTGGCGACAAATTATTCTATTAGTCTTCCTAATTATAGAATCCCCTATAACTACTAATTGTCTTGCTTTACCTACATTACCATTGCGCCGACTACTACCTGGGTTATTCTCCCGGCTGTTAGGGAGATCCGTATCCACTTGGGCTGCCATTTCTGAGACCAACACCCTCGCATCATCACCCAACTTGGCCATTCTCCTTGGAATAACAGAAGCAGGATTGGCCTTCCTTTTCTTGGACCCCTTTCTACTGACCCTAACTACATTAACCCAGATACTTGCCTGGTCCTGCTGACCCATGTTTTCACCCTCCAGGTCTACCCTTACTAACTGCTTACTCAGTGAGCAGCATGCTCGGCTCAAGATTGTCTATCGCTCTCAGTGTTGAGAAATTATCGCCACAACTTACTTTTCCGTTCCAAAATATCACTGCAAGCACTGTAAAATAGTGAAATTCATAACTTACCAAATGCACGTTTTGGTTTTACCAGGCGCACGGTAAAGGTCTCCGATTTTGGAAGTTCCCTCAACATCTTTGCCACTTCATAGTGCCGACATCCAACAATGGTCTGATCGTTTATGGCTTCGATATTGTCACCCACATTAACAGTTTGAAGATGGTCAGTGATGCTGCCCTCCTTAATTCTCTAATTAGAAAGAAAATTGGGGGTTAGATAATAGAAATTAGCAGGTGCATCTTCATTCTATAAGCAAACCATTAGTGTTATGTATGCAGTTTCATCGTAATATATAAAAGTCAAGCCGTGTTGCCAAGGACTCACTTCTTCTCTGATTGGCTATAGTGGTCACGTGGTGTAATCACTTCAGTCAATCAGTGGCATGTTGACGCAGACATACATAGTGCTAACTGTAACCGCTGAGGCACGGCTTCCCAGCCTGCCTCTCATTTCCCTGCATGGACTATTCTAAAGAGAATCTGTGACCATCATCTTCACCACTAAAGCCACAGCACCCTCAGGTAGAGTGCTGTGGGTTTAGCGGTGAAAATGCTGGTCCCCTTAATAAATGTGTTGATTTATCCGAACTGTCCAAAATAAAAAAGGTTTGTTGCCCATAACGAGTTTTACCAGAGCAGTTTAGTTAACCCTTTAACGACGAGTGATGGATATATCTGTCACAAGCAGGTGCTAGTTCCCGTATCATGAAGAATATTTACGTCACTCGGATCTCTGCCACTGTAGCCATGAGATCAGCGACAGGAACACTGCTGTTATACACTGCCAGGCTTTTGCCGCGACTGCTGGAATTGGAGAGAACTCAGATTGCAGAAGTTTCGCCCCTTACATGCCGCGCTCAATAGTGACCACGGCATCTAATGTGTTTGACAGAGGGAGGGTGCTCCTTCTGCTACCCCATCAGCACCCCTTTGACGCGCAGATGGGTTTCTAAGACGGCCTGGGGCCTAACAAAGGCTCCCAGGTCTGCCATCAGCAACTGCCTATTAGGTCATGCCAGAGGCATAGCCTAATAGACTGCCTAGGCCTAGTTCAGACAGAGTTTTTTGCAGGAAGAAAAATCTGCCTCAAAATTCCTTCAGGATTTCAGAGGCAGATTTTGACCTGCCGGCAGAATACTTGCCGGATTTTTTGCCGCGTTTTTCAGCCGTGGCCAGTGAGCACGGTGGGCAAAAACCCTAGCGAAAAACACTTTCTCTGCCTCCCAATGAAGTCAACGGGAGGTCAGAGACAAACGCCTGAAGAAAAGACAAGACACTTTTTTTTCCCGCCAGCGGTTTTTTGTCACTCGCGGGAATAAAACACCTCCGCCTCCCATTGAAATCAATGGGAGGCAATTTCCTGGGTCAAAAAAATCACCAAAAAACTCAGTGTGAACTCTCCCTTACACTCACAGGCAATAATGCTTTGGTGTACTAAGTATGCCAAAGCATTATATCTGCGATAAGAATATCGCAAGCTGAAGTCCCCTAGTGGGACTAAGAAAAAAAAAAAGTTAAATAGTTAAATAAAGTTTATGAAAAAAATAAAGGAGAAAAAAAAGATTACAGTAAAAATAAAACCACTTTTTTCCGTAAAACAAAAAAGAATACATATGATATCACCGCGATCGTAACGCGAAGTTAACGCGTTACGCAAAGTTAACACATTAAACCTTTGGGTGAACGGCGTAAAAAAAAAAAAAAAAGATACGAAAAACACAACAACAACAACAAAATTCCTTTTTTTTCCATTTCCCCCATAAATAAAAGTTAAATAAATAAGTCCCATGTACCCAAAAATACTACCAGTGAAAACTACACCTCGTCTCACAAAAAACAAGCCCACATATGATTGCATCGATGAAAAAATAAAAATACTAGAGCACTTGGAAGGTAGCGATGCAAAAACAAGTAATTTTTTTTATGTGCAAACATGGGAAAATATATAAAACCTTTACATATTTGGTATCCCCATAATCTAGCTGACCCATAGAATAAAGGTAACATGTTATTTACGCCGCATAGTAAATTTATAACTTAACCCCTTCCCTCTTTAGCCACTTTTGACCTTCCTGACAGAGCCTCATTTTTCAAATCTGACATGTGTCACTTTATGTGGTAATAACTCAGGAATGCTTTCACCTATCCAAGCGATTCTGAGATTGTTTTCTCGTGACACATTGGACTTTATGTTACTGGCAAAATTTGCTCGATATGTTCAGTATTTAATTGTGAAAAACACCAAAAATTAGCGAAAAATTGCAAAAATTAGCATTTTTCTCAATTTAAATGTATCTGCTTGTAAGACAGGCAGTTATACCACACAAAAATGTTGCTAATTAACATCACCCATATGTCTACTTTAGATTGGCATCATTTTTTGAACATCCTTTTATTTTTCTATGACCTCACAAGGCTTAGAACTTTAGCAGCAATTTCTCACATTTTCAAGAAAATTTCAAAAGGCTATTTTTACAGGGGCCAGTTCAGTTGTGAAGTGGTTTTGAGGGCCTTATATATTAGAAACCCCAAAAAAGTCACCCCATTTTAAAAACTTCACCCCTCAAAGTATTCAAGACAGCATTTAGAAAATGTCTTAACCCTTTACACATTTCACAGGAATTAAAGCAAAGTAGAGGTGAAATTTACAAATTTCATATTTTTCTGCAGAAATACATTTTTATACAATTTTTTTTATAACACAGAAGGTTTTACCAGAGAAATGCAACTCAATATTTGTTGCCCAGTTTCTGCAGTTTTAGGAAATATCCCACATGTGGCCGTAGCGTGCTACTGGACTGAAGCACCGGCCTCAGAAGCAAAGGAGCACCTAGTGGATTTTGGGGCCTTATTTTTGTTAGAATATATTTTAGGCACCATGTCAGGTTTGAAGGGCTCTTGCGGTGCCAAAACAGTCAAAATCAACCAAAAGTGACCCCATCTGGGAAACTAGACACCTCAAGGAAATTATCTAGGGGTGTAGTGAGCATTTTGACCGCACAGGTTTTTTACAGAAATTATTGGAAGTAGGCCGTGAAAATTAAAATCAACATTTCTTCAAAGAAAATGTAGGTTTAGCGATTTTTTTTCTCATTTCCACAAGGGCTAAAGGAGAAAAAGCACCGCAAAATTTGTAAAGCAATTTCTCCCGAGTAAAACAATACCTCACATGTGGTAATAAACGGTTGTTTGGAGACACGGCAGGGCTGAGAAGGGAAAGAGCGCTATTTGGCTTTTGGAGTTCACATTTAGCAGGAATGGTTTGCGGAGGCCATGTCACATTTACAAAGCCCCTGAGGTGACAAAACAGTGGAAACCCCAAACAAGTGACCCCATTTTGGAAACTATACACCTTGAGGAAATTATCTAGGGGTATAGTGAGCATTTTGACCCCACAGGTTTTTTGCAGAAATTTTTGCAAGTAGGCTGTGAAAATGAAAATCTACATTTTTTCAAATAAAATGTAGGTTTAGCTAATTTTTTTTCATTTCCACAAGGACTAAAGGAGAAAAAGCACCATAAAATTTGTAAAGAAATTTCTCCCGAGTAAAACAATACCCCACATGTGGTAATAAACGGCTGTTTGGACACACGGCAAGGCTGAGAAGGGAAAGAGCGCTATTTGGCTTTTGGAGTTCACATTTAGCAGGAATGGTTTTCGGAGGCCATGTCACATTTACAAAGCCCCTGAGGGGATAAAACAGTGGAAACCCCCCACAAGTGACCCCATTTTGGAAACTACACCCATTGAGGAAATTATCTAGGGGTATAGTGAGCGATTTGACACCACAGTTTTTTTGCAGAAATTATTGGAAGTAGGCCCTGAAAATAATAATCTACCTTTTTTCAAAGAAAATGTAGGTTTAGCTAATTTTTTCTCATTTCCAGAAGGACTGAAGGAGAAAAAGCACCACAAAATTTGTAAAGCAATTTCTCCCGAGTAAAACAATACCCCACATGTGGTAATAAACGGCTGTTTAGACACACGGCAGGGCTTAGAAGGGAAAGAGCACTATTTGAGATCACATTTAGCAGGAATGATTTGCGGAGGCCAGGTCACATTTGCAAAGCCCCTGAGGGGACAAAACAATGAAAACGCCCAAAAAGGGACTCCATTTAGGAAACTACACCTCTTGAGGAATGCATCTAGGGGTGTAGTGAGCATTTTGACCCCACAGATGTTTCATAGAATTTATTAGAATTAGGCAGTGAAAATAAAAACAGTCCTTTTTCTTCAATAAGACGTAGCTTTAGCGCAAATTTTTTCATTTTCTCAACAAATAAAGGAAAAAAAGAACCCAACATTTGTAAAGCTATTTCTCCCGAGTACGGCAATACCCCATATGTGGTCATAAACTGCTGTTTGGGCAAACCACAGGGCTCAGAAGGGAAGGACCGCCATTTGGAGTGCAGATGTTGCTGGATTGGTTTCTGGGCACCTGTGGGCCCAAAACAGTGGAAACCCCCCAGAAGTGACCCCATTTTGGAAACTACACCCCTCAATGCATTTACCAAGGGGTGTAGTAAGCATTTTAACCCTGCAGGTGTTTTGTAGAAATTAGTGTGCGCTCAATGTTGCAGAGTGAAAATTGGATTTTTTTCCATAGATATGCCAATATGTGGTGCCCGGCTTGTGCCACCATAACAAGACAGCCCTCTAATTATTATGCGGTGTTTCCCGGTTTTAGAAACACCCTACATGGGGCACTAATCTTTTGACTGGACATATGACAGGGCTCAGAAGTGAAGAGTACCATGCGGAGTGGAGGCCTAATTTGGCGATTTACAAAGTATTGGTTCACAACTGCAGACACTCAGATGTGAAATAATAAAAAGAAACCCCTGATAAGTGACCCCCACTATGGAACTGCACCCCTCAAGGCATTTATTAAGGGGTGTAGTGAGCATTTTCAACCCACAGGTCTTTTCCATAAATGAATGCGCTGTGGATGGTGAAAATTAAAAATGTATATTTTTCCCTAGATATGCCATTCAGTGGCAAATATGTCATGCCCAGCTTATGACGCTGGAGACACACACCCCAAAAATTGTTGAAAGGGTTCTCCCGGGTATGACGATGCCATATATGTTGAAGGAAACTGCTGTTTGGGGACGCTGCAGGGTTCAGGGCCGAGGGAGCACCATTTGGCTTTTGGAGAGCGGATTTTGCTTGGTACTATATTTGTTTGAGTATTGCTGGTGTTTTATAATGTGGGGGTACATGTAAGCGGGGCGGAGTATATAAGGGGCATAGTCAGGTGGTATAAAAAAATAAAAATAATCCACAGATGTGTGTTACGCTGTGAAGCAATCCTTTCTGCACAGGCCGGTGTCGCACTGATAAATGGTGTCATTTCTTATCCCCCTTTTGATCCACACTCCGCGCCTTTGTAGTTTGGGGAATTTTGCTGGAAAAGTGTTGTCCTGGTATAATACGGGCACCCTCGCTTCCAGCAGATATGTTTGGGCTCTCCCCTTCCTGGTTCCCTAATTTTAGGTCCTTGATAAATCGCCTCTTGAAACTGAAGAAATGTTCCCCTCGGGCACAACTGCATATTTTTTTATTTCCTGACTTATTGGAGCCATAACTAATTTTATTTTTCATAGACGTAGCGGTATGAGGGCTGGTTTGTTGCGGGACGAGCTGTAGTTATTATTGGTACCATTTTGGGGTACATGCGACTTTTTGATCACCTTTTATCCTATTTTTTGTGATGCCAGGTAAACAAAAAAACGCAATTCTGGCACAGCTTTTTTTTTTTTTTTTTATACAGCGTTCTTCACGCATTATAAATCACATGTTCACGTTATTCTGCGGGTCAGTACGATTCCGGCGATACCTAATTTATAGCACTTTTTTATGTTTTACAACTTTTTGCACAATAAAATTACTTTTGTAAAAAGAATGTATTTTTTCTGTCGCCAAGTTGTGAGAACCATAACTTTTTAATTTTTTTGTCGACGGACGTGTATGAGGGCTTGTTTTTTGCGGGACGAGCTATAGTTTTTATAGGTACCATTTTTGGATACGTGCGACTTTTTGATCACTTTTTATTGTAATATTTGTAGGACAAAGTGACCAAAAAACAGAAACTCTGGTAACGTTTTTTACGGGTTTTTTTTACGCTGTTCACCGCGTGCAATAAATAATATAATATTTTGATACCTCAGGTCGTTACGGTCATGGCGATACCAAATACATATGGTTTATTATTATTTTTCAATAATAAAGGACTTGATAAGAGTAAAAGGGGGATTGTGTTTTATTTGATTACTTGAAACTTTTATTGTTTTCAAACTTTTATTTTTTGCACTTTTTTATACTTTTTTTTACACTTTTTCTCAAGTCCCACTAGGGGACTTGAAGGTCCAACGGTCAGATTTTTTTTTTCTAATACATTGCACTACCTATGTAGTGCAATGTATTAGATCTGTCAGTCATTCACTGACAGCAAGCCGTTTAGTCTTCGCCTCCCGGCGGGGCCTAAATCGGCTTCCGTAATGGCAGAGCAGGAGACCATTGTGTCTCCTGTTGCCATAACAGCAGTCGCCAGTCCCGATTGCCTGTCAGGGCTGGCG
Organism: Rhinoderma darwinii; assembly: GCF_050947455.1. Taxonomy (NCBI): domain Eukaryota; kingdom Metazoa; phylum Chordata; class Amphibia; order Anura; family Rhinodermatidae; genus Rhinoderma; species Rhinoderma darwinii. The sequence continues at coordinate 252,792,575 of NC_134687.1, read as the reverse complement.
ATCTGCTAGTAACCGCTACGATGCAGCAATCGCTTTCGATCGCTGCATCGAAGGGGTTAATGGCAGGGATCGGAGCTAGCTCCGGTTCCTGCCGTTACAGGTGGATGTCAGCTGTACAGTACAGCTGACCTCCACCGCTGATGACGCCGGATCAGCTCTTGACCCGGCGCCATCTTGCCGGCAGCTACGGAAGCCGATCAGGCTCCGCCGCCGGGCGGATCTTGACCGGCTTCGGTGCTAGGCAGACCGGGAGGCCAGTATTAGGCCTCCGGTTGCCATTGCAGCCACCGGAACCCCGGCAATTTCATTGCTGGGGCTCCGATGAGCTGCAAACACCTTAAGTGCAGCGATCGCGTTTGAGCGCTGCACTTAAGGGGTTAATGGCGGGGATCGAAGATAATTTCGGTCCCCGCCGTTACAGTCGGATGTCAGCTGTAAGATACAGCTGAGATCCGACGATGATGGCACCGACTCAGCTTCTGAGCCGGTGCCAAACGTTTGACGTACATGTACGGCATTTTGCGGGAAGTCAATGCTTTCCATGACGTACATGTACGTCAAATGTCGGGAAGGGGTTAAAGAACAATGCTGAAATAGCTGTTTATTTTCAAATCCCTCCTAAAATAAAGTTAATAAAAGTTAATATATTATACGCACCGAAATATGGTGCAATTGTAAATTACAACTCGTCACGCAAATACAAGGCCTTATACGGCTATGTCGACGGAATAATAAAAAAGTTATGACTCTCGGAATGTAACCATGAAAAAAACAACAACAACTTGGTCATTAACCCCTTAAGGACGCAGCCACTTTTGGACCTTATGACACAGCCTCATTTTTTAAATCTGACATGTGTCACTTTATGTGGTAATAACTCTGGAATGCTTTTACCTATCCAAGTGATTCTGAGATTGTTTTCTCGTGACATATTGTACTTTAAGTTATTGAAAAAATTTGGTCGATATATTCAATATTTTGGTGTGAAAAACACCAAAATTTAGAGAAAATGTGCAAAAAATTTGCATTTTCTAAATTCAAATGTATCTACTTGTAAGACACATAGTTATACCACACAAAATAGTGACTAGTTAACATTTCCCATATGTCTACTTTAGATTGGCATCGTTTTTTGAACATCCTTTTATTTTTTTAGGACGTTACAAGGCTTATAAGTTTAGCAGCAATTTCTCACATTTTCAAGAAAATTTCAAAAGCCTATTTTTTTAGGGACCAGTTCAGTTCTGAAGTGGCTTTGAGGGCCTTATATATTAGGAACCCCCACAAATCACCCCATTTTAAAAACTGCACCCCTTAAAGTACTCAAAACAGCATTTAGAAAGTTTCTTAACCCTTTATGCGTTTCACAGGAATTAAAGTAAAGTGGAAGGGAAATTTGCAAATTGCATTTTTTTTTGCAGAAATTCCATTTTAATCAATTTTCCCTGTAATACTGAAGGTTTTTACCAGAGAAACACAACTGAATATTTATTGCCCTGATTCTGAAGTTTTTAGAAATATCCCACATGTGGCCCTCGTGCGCTACGGGTCTGAAACAAAAGCCCCAGAAGCAAAGGAGCACCTAGTGGATTTTTGGGCCTTCCTTTTTTTAAATTATATTTCAGGCACCATGTCAGGTTAGAAGAGGTCATGTGGTGCCGAAACAAAGGAAACCCCCCCAAAAGTGACTCCATTTGGGAAACTATACCCTTTGAGGAATTCATCTAGGGGTGTAGTGAGCATTTTGACCCCACAGGTGTTTCATAGATTTCATTAGAATTGTGCAGTGAAAATGAAAAATTACATTATTTTCCAATAAGATGTAGCTTTACCTCAGAATTATTATTTTTTTCAACAAATAAATGAGGAAAAGCACCCCAACATTTGTAAAGCAACTTCTCCAGAGTACGGAAATACCCAACATGTGGTCATAAACTGCTGTTTGGGCAAGCGGCAGGACTCGGAAGGGAAGGCACGCCATTTAGCTTTTGGAGCGCTGATTTTGCTGGATTCATTTCTCTGCACCATGTCGCATTTGTAAAGCTCCTAAGGTACCAGAACAGTGGAAAACCCCCAAAAGTGACTCCATTTAGGAAACTACACCCCTTGAGGAATTCATCTAGGGGTGTAGTGAGCATTTTGACCCCCCAGGTGTTTCATAGATTTCATTAGAATTGGGCAGTAAACATGAAAAATTTAATTTTTTTCCACTAAGACATAGCTTTAGGTAAAAATGTTTCATTTTCTCATCAAATAAAGGAGAAAAATCACCATAACATTTGTAAAGCAACTTCTCCAGAGTACGGAAATACCCCATATGTGGTAATAAAGTACTGTATGAATACACATCAGGGCTCAGAAGGGAAGGCGCGCCATTTGGCTTTTGGAGAGCAGATTTTGCTGGATTGGTTTTTCTGCACCATGTCGCTTTTGCAAAGCCCCTTAGGTAGCAGTACAGTGGAAACTACCCAAAAGTTACTCCATTTGGCAAACTACACCCATTGAGGAATTCATCTAGGGGTGTAGTGAGCATTTTGACCCCACATGTGTCTCATATATTTTATTAGAAATGGGCAGTGAAAATGAAAAATTACATTATTTTCCAATAAGAAGCAGCATTAGTTAAAATGTTTTCATTTTCTCAACAAATAAAGGAGAAAAAGCACCGTAACATTTGTAAAGCAAGTTCTTCAGAGTAGGGAAATACCCCACACGTGGTCATAAACTGCTATTTGGACACACAGCAAGGCTCTAAAGGGAAGGAGCGCCATTTAGTATTTGGAGTGGAGATTTTATAAGATTCGTTTTTTGACACCATGTTGCATTGAGCTATAGTACCAGTACAGTGGTACCCCCCGAAAAATTACCACATTTTGGAAACTAGATCCCTCAAAGAATTGATCTAGGGGTGTAGTGAGCATTTTGACCGCACAAGTGTTTTGCAAAAATGAGTAAACAATAGATGTTGCAGATTGAAAATTGCTGTTTTCCACAGATATGCCATTTCAGTGGCCAATGAGTTGTGCCCAGCTTGTACCACCGTAGACACACATCCCATAAATTGTTAAGCGGGTTCTCCAGAATACCCCATATGTAAGCTGTGAGGAGTAAATCAGGATATATGTAATATGTGCGGGTACATCAGGGTATATGTAATCTGTGAGGAGTACATCAGGGTATATGTAATCTGTGCGGAGTACATCAGGGTATATGTAATATGTGAGGAGTACATCAGGGTATATGTAAGCTGTGCGGGTACATCAGGAAATATGTAATATGTGAGGGTACATCAGGGTATATGTAATATGTGAGGAGTACATCAGGGTATATGTAATCTATGCGGAGTACATCAGGGTATATGTAATATGTGAGGAGTACATCAGGGTATATGTAATCTGTGCGGGTACATCAGGGTATATGTAATATGTGCGGGTACATCAGGATATATGTAAGCTGTGCGGAGTACATCAGGGTATATGTAATATGTGAGGAGTACATCAGGGTATATGTAATATGTGCGGGTACATCAGGGTATATGTAAGCTGTGCGGAGTACATCAGGGTATATGTAATATGTGCGGAGTACATCAGGGTATATGTAATATGTGCGGAGTACATCAGGGTATATGTAATATGTGAGGAGTACATCAGGATATATGTAATAGGTGAGGAGTATATCAGGGTATATGTAAACTGTGGAGTACATCAGGATCTATGTAAGCTGTGCGGAGTACATCAGGGTATATGTAAGCTGGGCGGAGTACATCAGGGTATATGTAAGCTGTGCAGAGTACATCAGGGTATATGTAAACTGTGGAGTACATCAGGGGATATGTAATATGTGAGGAGTACATCAGGGTATATGTAAGCTGGGCGGAGTACATCAGGGTATAGTAAGCTGGGCGGAGTACATCAGGGTATATGTAAGCTGGGCGGAGTACATCAGGGTATATGTAAACTGTGCGGAGTACATCAGGATATATGTAAACTGTGGAGTACATCAGGATATATGTAAGCTGTGCGGAGTACATCAGGGTATATGTAAGCTGTGCGGAGTACATCAGGGTATATGTAAGCTGTGAGGAGTACATCAGGGTATATGTAATCTGTGCGGAGAACATCAGGGTATATGTAAGCTGTGCGAAGTACATCAGGGTATATGTAAGCTGGGCGGAGTACATAAGGATATATGTAAGCTGGGCGGAGTACATCAGGGTATATGTAAGCTGGGCGGAGTACATAAGGATATATGTAAGCTGGGCGGAGTACATCAGGGTATATGTAAGCTGGGCGGAGTACATCAGGGTATATGTAAGCTTGGCGGAGTGCATCAAGGCATATGTAAGCTGTGCGAAGTACATCAGGGTATATGTAAGCTTGGCGGAGTACATCAGGGTATATGTAAGCTGGGCGGAGTGCAACAGGTCATAATAGGATGATGTAATAATGGGGAGAATGAATAATCCATGGATTGGTGTGGTACGCTTTGAACCAATCCTTTATACACAGGCCGGGATAATTGGGTATTATACAAAATATCTGCGCTCCAGTGTTGCCTTATATTTGACTTCTTCACTAGCCCTATAAGCCGCACAAGGCCCTAAAGTTTCCTCATCACCGCTGCGTCCATGGGGTCCAGCTGGAGGGTCCAGCAAATGACAATGTGGGGTATTTAGTGAAATTCTACTGGACCTAAAAATGAGTCTGACCGTCATTTAGAATCATTTTGCATCATTGCGTTTTGAGAGTCATAACGTGTTATTTTTCCGGTGACGGAGCTTTGTGAGGGCGCGTTTTTTGTGGAACGAGATGTAATTTTTATTGGTTCCATTTTGGGGTACATGCGATTTTTTTATCACTATTTATTCCATTTTTTGGGAGATGAGGAAACCAAAAAACAGCCATTCCAGCACGTGTCTTTTTTTTAGTTTTTTTTACAGTGTTCACCATGCCGTATAAACAACATGTTAACTTTATTCTGCGGGGGGAGACGATTACAGCGACACCAAATTTATATCGTTTTTTTACGTTTCACTACGTTCCCACAGTAAAAATACTCTTTTCTAAAAAAATCATGTTTTAGTGTCGCCATTTTCTGACAGCCATAACTTTTTTATTTTCTAGTTTATATCGCTGTGGGATGGCTTGTTTTATGCGTCACGAACTGTAGTTTCTATTGGTACCATTTTGCGTTACTTGCAACTTTTTGATCACTTTTTATTACATTTTTTTTTGAGACAAGACGACCAAAAAATAAAATGCTGTCATAGTTTTTTATTTAAAAAAATTACGGTGTTCACCGTGCGGTAAAAATAATGTGATATTTTTATAGATCAGGCCGTTCCAAACGCGGCAATACCTATTATGTATATTTTTTTTTTTCATATTTTCATTTTTTTTCTAATAAAGGTGTTGATCTGGGAAACAGGGGAAGTGTTGTTTTTATTATTTATTTATTATTTATTAACTTTTATTTATTTATTTTTCTTTCACATTTTTTTTCACATTTTTTACTTTTTCTTTAAGGCTATGTTCACACAAGGTATTTTGTCGAGTTTTTTGACGCGGAAACCGCGTCTCAAAACTCGGCAAAAACGGCACGAAAATGCCTCCCATTCAATGGGAGGCATCGGCGTGTTTTTCCCGCGAGCAGTAAAACTGCCTCGCGGGAAAAAGAAGCGACATGCTTTATCTTCGGGCGCTTCCGCCTCTGACCTCCCATTGACTTCAATGGGAGGCAGAGAAAGCGTATTTCGCGCTGTTTTATGCCCGCGGCGCTCAATGGCCGCGGGCGAAAATCGCCGCGAAAATCGGCGTGCAGGGAGAGGAAAATCGGCCTCAAAGTTCCAAACGGAATTTTGAGGCAGATATTCCTCCCCCAAAATACTCCGTGTGAACATAGCCTTACACCGACCTCGGGACTTGAAGATCTGGTCTTCTGATCCCCGCTACGATGCACTGCACTACTTATGTAGTGCAGTGCATCGTAACTGTCATTTTTCATTTGACAGTTAGCGTATTAGGTCCTGCCTCGGGCAGGACCTAATAGGCTACCGTACCTGGGCAACCAGGAAGCCTAGCAACAATCGCCACCCGCGATCCATCGCGGGGGGGCCCGGGGGTTACAGAGGGAGCTCCCTCCCTCTGTCAACCACTTCAATGCGGCAGATGTCATTGACAGCCGCATTGAAGGGGTTAAATGGCTGCGATCGGCGATAACAGCTGACCGCCGCTGAAGATAAAGCGAGCACAGGAGCTGTGCGCGCTTTATCTGCCGGGCGTAACTGTGCGTACATCGGGGCGTTTTTACTACTTTTACTAGCTGGGCGTTCTGATGAGAAGTATCATCCACTTCTCTTCAGAACGCCCAGCTTCTGGCAGTGCAGACACACAGCGTGTTCTCGAGAGATCACGCTGTGACGTCACTCACTTCCTGTCACATCTATCGATCTACACACATACACTGTAGAGCTCTGTAACAATTAGTCCTCTCCTCTCTCTCCGTCACCCTGGATCGCTGTGAGGTGAGAGTGAATAGGGGTACACACACACACACACACACACACACACACACGTGAAAAACGCTGATGCTGCTGCAGAATCAACTGTAGCCTCTGGTGCCGATGTGGCCGACACGATGCAGGACCTGGGGCAGGAAGTGAGTGACGTCACAGCGTGATCTCTCGAGAACACGCTGTGTGTCTGCACTGCCAGAAGCTGGGCGTTCTGAAGAGAAGTGGCTGATACTTCTCGTCAGAACGCCCAGCTAGTAAAAGAAGTAAAAACGCCCCGATGTACGCACATAATACACGCCCACTTGGACTTTTGCAAGCCTCATTTGCATAAATACAAAAATGGTCATAACTAGGCCAAAAATGCTCGTTTTTTAAAAATAAAAACGTTACTGTAATCTACATTGCAGCGCCTATCTGCTGCAATAGCAGATAGGGGTTGCAAAATCTGGTGACAGAGCCTCTTTAATGACCAAGCCATTTTTTCTGTTTTTCCAGCGTCGCATTCCAAGAGCTATAACTTTTTTATTTTTGCGTCGACACAGCTGTATAAGGTCTTGTTTTTTGCGGGACAAGTTGTATTTTTTAATAGCACCATTTTGAGGTACATATTATTTATTGATTAACTTTTATAAACTTTTTATTGGGGGGGGGGGATAGAAAAAAAACTGAAATTTCACCACTCTTTCACATCTTAAATCTACGCCGTTTACCGTGTGATATAAATAACACAATAACTTTATTCAGCAGGTTGTTACGATTACAACGATACAAAAATTGGTATAGTTTTTGTATGTTTTACTACTTTTACACAGTAAAAACGCTTTTTTTTCAAAATTATTTGTTTTTGTGTCTCCATATTTGAAGAGCCATAACTTTTTCATTGTTCCGCCGATGCAGTTGTATGAGGGCTTTTTTTTGCGGGAAGACTTGTCGTTTTTATTGGTACTATTTTGGAGGAGATGCAACTTTTTGATCACTTTTATCACATTTTTTTAAAGTCAGGATTCACAGAAAACAGCAATTTTTCGATAGTTTTTTATTACATTTTTTACGGCGTTCACCGTGCGGGTTTAATAATGTAGTAGATTTATAGTCGGGGTCGTTACGGACGTGGCGATACAAAATATGCGTAACTTTTTTACTTTATTTTGGGTTTTTAATAGTAAAGCATTTTGTAAGGGGAAAAAGTGTTTTTTTTAAAAAAAAAAATTCACATTTTTTTTTAAATTAACTTTATTTAAAAAAAAATTTACATTTTTTTTACTAGTCCCACTAGGGGACTTTAATATGCGATTCTCTGATCGCTATTATAATACACTGCAATACTTTTGTATTGCAGTGTATTACTGCCGGTCCGTTTAAAACGGACAGGCATCTGCTAGGACATGCCTCCGGCATGATCTAGCAGGCATTCGCTACAGGCAGACCTGGGGGCCTTTATTATGCCCCCGGCTGCCATTGGAGACACAGACACTCGGCGATCTTATCGCCGGGTGTCAGTGGGATGAGAGGGAGCTCCCTCCCTCTCTCCAAAACCACTCAGATGCGGTGCACGCTATTGTGCACCGCATCGGAGGGGTTAAACGGGTGAGATCGATACTAATATCGATCTCACACGGCAGAGCAGGGACGCCCCCAGCCCTCAGCTGCCTCTAGTAGCTGAGAGCAGGGAGATTTGACGGCTCCCTGCTCTGTTTACTTTATCCTGATGCAGTGCGTAAAAAGGGTTTAAGGGATTAAAGTAAGGGGGGATTCACACGAACGTGTATTGGGTCCGTGCGGGCCGCGTGATTTTCACGCGCCACGCACAGACCAATACAAGTCTATGGGGCAGTACAGACAGTCCGTGCTTTTTGCGCAGCGTTTGTCAGCTGCGCAAAAAGCGCGACATGCTCAATATCTCCGCGTATTTCGCGCATCACGCACCCATTGAAGTCAATGGGTGCGTGAAAACCACGCAGGTCGCACGGAAGCACTTCTGTGCGAACCGACTGAAACAGAGCACCAGCTGTCAAAAGGATGAACCGCTTGGAGCCACTGCGGGACCACAAGTCTTACTATAGCCGTTCAGGACCACAGGCTTCAGGAGGAACACATGAAAGGAGTTGGGAATTCTGAGGGTATGCGGCAGCTGAAGCCTTATAGGAGACCGGGTTTATTTTTTGTAGTATCTCAAAGGGTCCGAGGAACCTGGGAGCAAACTTGTAGGAAAGCAAAATTATTAGAGACCCTAGCAGCTGGCAGGGATGATTAGAATAAATGAACAGATAGATGTGCTGAGCACAAAAGAGTCCCCAATTTCCCAGCTGCTGTAGAATTGTTGTATTAATTAAAATATAACTTTTATTGTTTAAATTAGAAACAAGTTGCAGCAGATAAGGTAAATAGTTGTACAATAGTGGTTAAATTAAAATTGCTTCAGAGCTGGTTAGTCTAACGTTAGAGATCTAATGTGTGTTCAGATCTCAATGTGTCAGGCATGGACGGCAGCTGCAGACTGCTCGGGCAGCCTCTAATATGACACAGTAGTGGAGTTCATTTGTTAGACCAGCAATGAGTTTAAAAAAGCGCTAAAGCGGGGTCTGGTCATTGTATTGCGGTACAGCGGACAATGATACAGAATGTCCGTGGACCAGTAGGATCTCACTTTGGGCTTTTTAGTGAGACCCTTTGTTGAGGACTAACCCCCAATACTTGTGCATTTCTTCACAATTAGTCGGTTGCCACCGATTGGCCTTGGTATGAAAGGCGTTGGGGTGTTCCGAAATAAACTGCTGGGCGTAAATGTTGGTTTGATCAACCATGAGCTGGATCAAATTGTCTGTCAAGAACAATTTTAAAAATCCAATAATAGGCAGCCCTTCTGTCTGCACGTGAATGCCTGCCGCAGCAGTAAATTCTGGGATTTGGGGGGTGTAATTGGTTGGGGTTGACCAATCACTGCTGGCTGTACCAGGGTCAGGCAGATCTGCAGTTTCAGGGTCAGGCAGAACCTGGGCACTAACCCTCCTGCGACTACAAGGAGGTTCCTCACTGTCACTGGAGGAGGAGGATGAGAGAATGAACTGTGGTTTCTCACCACTCGCGGAGTCCGTATCGGACGCGATCATGGCATACGCCTCTTCAGCGGTGTAAAGTCTCGCTGCCATTTTGGGTGTGTGTGTGCGCGTATATATGTATATGTAGTATTTACACACACGTAGCTCACAGAACTGTAACAAAGTCTAACAAAGATTTTTTTTTTGTTTTTATTTTTTTGTTTTATAGGACTTAGTAAAACTTACTAACAGACTGAGGCTGACTGACTCGGACGCTACGTATTGACACTGACAATGGATTGATGCTGACTGACTGAAAGTAATGGATTGACACTGACAACGGATTGACGCAGACTAACTGACAACGGACACTGACTGACACTGACTAACTGACGCGACGAATTGACTTAGACGAGCAACTACCTACGGACTAAATCAAATTATTATTTGTGATCAAAAAAGAGAAAATATATATCTCCCTTATACACTGGGAGGCGGTGGGGAACAGGGGAAGTGAAAATTAGGGGTTATTCTCTATTTTCACTGACTACACGATACAGGCTCTGATCTCTCCAACTACTAAACACAACCTAAGAGATCAGGGCCTGTATCCTGTATTTTTCAACCGCCCTGCAAGAAAACGCACTGTGATTGGTGGGTCTGAACAGACCCACCAATCACAGCTCTCGCCAGCAATGGACCAATAGCAGCAGTCCATTGCCGGTCACATGGGACATGGGACATGGGACATGGGGGAGGGACATGGGGGATTGATGGTGGGAGTACAGGAACAGTTTTGAAAACTTTTCCTAACTTTTATGGAGGATGGGTATATCGGTACAGATATGTACAGATCCACCTATCACATCAATCGCCGGCATTGGACTACTTTTACGGGTCCGTTGCCAGTGACTGACATGTGTTAGCTGTCGCGTGGGGAAATTTTTAACCCCTCCCTTGCTAAAAATGCACTGTGATTCGTGGGTCTGAACAGACCCACCAATCACAGCTCTCACCGGCAATGGACCAATAGCAGCAGTCCATTACCAGTCACATGGGACATGGGGGAAGGTAGGTGGAGCTTTGTAACCGTTCCCGGACTTAACTACGAGTCCCGGGAACGGTTTTAAAAACTTTTTACCACTATAGCAATGTGATCAGTGGATCTGTACAAATCCACCGACCACATCGATCGCCGGCATCGGACCGCTAATCGGGGTCCGTTGCCGGTGACTCGGGAGTGTTAGCCGTCAGGGACAGCTTCTATCCTGGATCCCGGCGCACACAGCCACCGGCTGTGTACACCGGGAACGATTCAGTAACTGTACATCCTCGTGCGGGTAGGGGTTAAACGGCTGTTCCTAGAGAACAGCCAGACTTTGGTACCTAGCAGATACTGAGGCGGGTCTCTTCTCCTAGTATCTGCCTTTCGCTTCATGCGATCGACAGCCTGCAGAATAGAGCACCGGGTTTGCTGCCAGACCTGTAGAAAGTCTCCAAATGCAGTCAGCTGCGGGTACCTGGGATGTTGCCGGAACAGGAATTGGGATTTGTGGATGTTGGCCGTACACAATGTAGAATGGTGTGGAAGTAGTGGTCTCACTTGTGTGGTTGTATGAGAACTCGGCCCATGGAAGAAGCTGTACCCAGTCATCATGCCGCGTGGAGATGAAGTGGCGAAGATAATTCTGAATGATTTGGTTAATCCTCTCGACTTGGCTATTGGACTGGGGATGATAGGCTGAAGAAAAGTCCAACTTCACATCTAGGAGTTTATAGAGGGCTCTCCAGAATTTGGAGGTGAACTAACACCTCCCCCCCCCCCCCCCCGATCAAACGATATGAAGAGGCAAGCCATGCAAGCGGAAGATGTGTTGGATGAAGAGGTTAGCTAGTCGAGAAACAGAAGGTAGATCGGTCAGCGGGATAAAGTGAGCCATCTTCGAGAATCGGTCCACCACCAGCCAGACCGTTTTGCATCCCGCAGAGGAAGGAAGGTCTGTGAAAGTCCATTGCTATATGCTGCCAGTGAGCATTGGGCACAAGCAGAGGTTGGAGCAGACCGACAGGCTTGGAGTGAGTAACTTTGTTGGAAGCACACACAGTGCAGGACGAGACAACGTCCACAATATATCTTTGGGCAGCGTGGGCCACCAGAAATGACAGGCAATCAGATCTCTGATTTTACGAGCACCAGAGTGCCCAGCCTGTTAGGAGGAGAATGCTTCATTGGGGGCACGTCTCCAGTCTGCCAACCGCATAAAAGTCCTCACGGAGGGATGTCTCTAACTTGAAGAGGATTAACAGAATACAGGACGGGTCAATGATACTTTTCGGAGACTCCACGGTGTCCTCTATTTCAAACGACCTGGACAGGGCATCGGCCCACACATTTTTGTTGGCAGGACGGTAGTCGAGCACAAATTAGAACCGGGTGAAGAACAGCAAATACCTGGCTTGACAGGGGTTCAGCCGTTGGGCCAACTGGAGATAGGCGAGGTTCTTGTGGTCAGTATATATCAGGATGGCGTGAGCTGCGCCCTCTAGTAGAAGTCTCCACTCCTCCAGAGCCAATTTGATGGCCAGTAACTCCCGATCCCCAATAGAGTAATTGCGCTCTGCAGGAGAAAAAAAGTCTAGCTTAATAGCCACATACCACTGCCTTCCCTTTGGAACCTCTCTGGAACAGAAGTGCACCTGCACCAACAGAGGAGGCATCCACCTCCAACGAAAACGAGAAACCTCCAACGAGATACGTCAGGATGAATGAGGCTGACATGAAGGCACTCTTAAGGCTATTAAATGCAGATTCTGCCTCTAGAGTCCACACCTTGGTGTTCATACCTTTTTGGTGAGGGTAGAGATGGGAGCCGAAGTTTGGGATAAACTGCTGGTAGACGTTGGTGAATCCCAAAACACGCTGTATAGACCTCAGGCCTGGAGGACGTGGCCATTCCAGGATGGACTTTACCGTCTCAGGATCGATCTTGAGGTCTTGATCCGAGATGATGTAGCCCAGAAAGGATAGAGAATTCTTCTAAAAAATGCACTTCTCCAGCTTAGCATACAGACGATTCCCCCTTAATCGCAGCAGAACTTGACAGACATGCCTCCGATGAGTCGTCTGATCTGGAAAAAAAAAATCAAACTATCATCAAGATAGACTAAAACACAGACAAAGATGAGATCTCGGAAGATATTATTGACGAATTCTTGGTAGACCGCGGGAGCGTTTCACAGAGCGAAGGGCATTACCAGGTATAGGTATTGCCCGTCTCGAGAGTTGAATGCCATCTTCCATTCGTCACCCCGGCGGATCCAGATCAAAAATTGTAAGCCCCACGCAAGTATAGTTTCGAAAAAATCTTGGATCCTAGTATGCGGCCAAATAAATAGAAAATTAGTCAATTAGTCAACGCAAGGTCGAAGAGATCTGTCTTTTTTCTTGACAAAGAAAAACCTGGCCCCAGCTGGGGAGGAGGATTTTTGTATGAAACCCCTATCCACATCCGCTTTGATATAGGCCGACAAGGACTGAGTCTCTGGCAAGGAGAGAGGGTATACCCGTCCAAGGGGAGGGGACGCATTTGGAACCAGTTCAATGGGACAGTCATAAGCCCGGTGTGGGGGAAGCGTCTCAGCCTCCTTCTTGCTGAAGACATCAGCAAACTGAGAGAAATGAGGGGGTAATCCTGCCAATGACTGAGGCAGAGGAGGCTGGATAGGATGGATCAGTAAAAGACAGCAGTTGCGACATTTGGAGCTCCATTGGAGAACCTCTCCGGAATTTCAGTCCAGGACTGGGGCATTTAGTCTGAGCCAAGACATGCCCAGTAGGACAGGATTGACGGCTTTAGGCAAAACAAGAAACTAAATTAGTTCAGAATGAAGGGCTCCAACTTGGAGCCTTAGCGGCTTGGTTTCAGATACGATCGGGTCGGCAGAGGCAGTCCATTCACCGAGGCAACAGCCAAAGATGTCTCCAGAGGTACTATGGGCAACTGGAAAAGATCCACTAGGTCTTTTTGGATGAAGGTTGCTGCGGACCCAGAGTCCAGATAGACAGAGACACGGTGCGTCTTTTTGCCGGACACTATGGTCGCGGGGATGGACAGTTTTGAAGATAATATTTTATTCAACGCTGTACCGCCTAGGTTTGTCTCTCCAACCAATCCTAGGCATTGGAATTTTTGGGCTTCTGAGGACACAAACGCACAACATGGCCTCCGAGGCCGCAATACAGACTAAGTCCCGAGTTCGTCTGCGTTGTTTCTCCTGGGCTGACAATTTGAGCCGGTCCACCTGCATAGGCTCCTCTGGTGGAACAACTGGTGAGGGCAATAGAGAATGCTGGAAAGTAGGAGCCAGCCTGGGGAAGCTTCTCTCCCGACGAACCTCTTGGGATCGTTCCCAGATCCTCATGTCAATCCAGGGGGGGGGGGAGAAGGAGATCATCCAGGGTAGGTGGCAGATCACGAGCGGCAGGGTAATTTTTAATCTCGGAAGACAGTCCCTGCCAGAATGTAGCCACCAAGGTATTGTTGTTCCAGGACAGCTCTGCCGCCAGGGTGCGATTCTTTATGGCGTACTTGTGCATGTAGAAGTTTCCCTGGCGAAGAGTCAGCAGAGATGCAGGTGCTGATGAGACTGGCCCAGGTTTCGCAAATACTGTGCGAAAAGTCTGTAGAAAACACTGGAAGTCATGGGTCTCTGGTCCCTAACGTTCCCAGATAGGATTAGCCCATGCTGGGGCCTTGCGAGTAAGGAGAGAGATAATGAAAGCGATCCTTGTGCCACCGGACGGAAATGCTCTGGCATGTAGACTGAAGTGGATCTGCCACTGGTTCAGAAATCCCCTGCAGGTACTCGCATCTCCGCCGAAGCGAGGAGTTAGTGGTAGTGAGAATCGGGAGTCGGCACAGGTACTGACGAGTGGTGTAGTAGGAGGAACCGCCGGAGCAACAGGAACGGGTGCCTTGATGGTTGCAGCTTGCGCATTCAATTGCTGTGCAATGAAGTTCACTGGCAGGAGGAGTTGGTCTTGTCATGACCGAAGGTCTCGCAGGTCTGTCTGCATGGCTTGTGACGTCGTCATGGTCTTGGGTTGACCAGCGAGGTCCTTGGCCGGAGCGTACAGTCACGATCCGTGGGTATGTGGACCCACTAGGCTTGACTGCTGTAGCAGCTGGCCAAACAGTCCTAGTACAAGAGTACCTTTAATAGTCCAGACAGTAATGGAGGCTCGGCAGAGATGAACTTGGAGAAACCAGACGTGGTGTAGATCATCAGGATTGACAGGTGGCACAACACGACTTTAACAGTCTAAGGCACAAGAACAAATATGGCACGACATACAACATACAGGTAGCAGGGCACGGGAACAGGATAACACGAATGGACTATTTGCGAAGACTTACATGGGTAAACACAATGCTCAGGCAATAAGTGAAAGGCCCCTTTTTATAGTCCAGGGTGATCATGGGCTAATTACAGATTTTACTCATGTGTGTGCACTCACTTGTCCATAGCCGCGGCCGTCGGGGGGGGGGGGGGGGCAGGTAAGAACGACGGTCCGCGGCTGTGGACGTTACACTGCACAGTGGTAGGACGTGCTGCGCAGAGCAGCAGCAGCTACTGCTGCAGGAGGCTGAGAATGACAAAAGTCATGAGGGAGGATTAAGATTACTTTTCAGTTGACAGTGTTAAATGATGGGGAATTATTTTTCCCTGTCATGTCTAATTACTAGGTGACTTTCTTGTACTCCTACATAGGAAAACATTTTTTTCTCTGGCGAATGACTTTTCTGTTAACCGGTAACCAAGTTACATTAAAGCGGCTCTGTCTCCACATTATAAGTGCCCTATCTCCTACATAAGGAGATCTGCGCTATAATGTAGGTGACAGCAGTGCTTTTTATTTTTTAAAAAAACAATCTATTTTTACCACTTTATTAGCGATTTTAGATTTATGCTAATGAGTTGCTTAATGCCCAAGTGGGTGTAATTTTACTTTACACCAAGTGGGCGTTGTACAGGGGAGTGTATGACGCTGACCAATCAGCATCATGCACTCCTCTCCATTCATTTACTCAGCGCATAGGGATCCTGCTAGATCCTTATGTGCTGTCTTATACTAATACATTAACAATACTGAAGTGTTTAGACAGTGAATAGACATTCCACGGGATGTCTATTCACAATTTCTGAACTTCATTACTGTTTCTATGGCAGTTACAGCAGAGGAAGCGTGATCTCGTTGTAACCTGTCATTTACAGGGAGATCTCGCGAGATCACGCTTCCTCTGCTGTAACTACCACAGACAGAGTAACGAAGTGCAGGGATTGTGAATAGACATCCCGTGGAATGTCTATTCACTGTCTAAACACTTCGGTATTGTTAATAAGTTAGTATAAGACAGCACATAAGGATCTAGCAGGATCCCTATGCGCTGAGTAAATGAATGGAGAGGAGTGCATGATGCTTTTTGGTCAGCGTCATACACTCCCTTGTACAATGCCCACTTGGTCTAAAGTAAAAATACGCCCACTTGGGCATTAAGCAACTCATTAGCATAAATCTAAAATCGCTAATAAAGTGGTAAAAATAGATTGTTTTTTTTAAAATTAAAAGCACTGCTGTCACCTACACTATAGCGCCCATCTCCTTATGTAGGAGATAGGACAATTATAATGTGGTGACAGAGCCTCTTTAAGTGAAATAATTTAGCTGTAATTTGTAACACAGAGTAACACAATAGTGAAGAAACGCGTAGGTCAAATTTATTATAGACAGATCGAGAATGTAACGGTATAGTGAGGGACTTGCAATCAATGGATATTGCCAGGGGCGTGACTAGGAAAGACTGGGCCCCATAGCAAACTTTTGACTGGGGCCCCCCCTCCCCTGGGTGTCACACAAACCCCCCCCCTTGTAGATAGGGCCTTTTTTACAGCCCCCCCCCTGTAGATAGCGCCATACAGCCCCCCCTCTGTAGATAGCGCCATACATCCCCCTGTAGAGAACTCCATACAGCCCCCCTGTAGATAACGCCATACAGCCTCCCTGCAGAGAACGCCATACAGCCCCCCTGCAGAGAACGCCATACAGCCACCCCTGTAGGGAACGCCATACAGCCCCCCTGTAGGGAACGCCATACAGCTCCCCCCCTGTAGGGAACGCCATACAGCTCCCCCCCTGTAGGGAATGCCATACAGCCACTCCCCCCTGTAGGGAACGCCATACAGCGTTCCCCCCCTGTAGGGAACGCCATACAGCGTACCCCCTCCCAAAAAAATGCGACCTACAGTGTGTCCTACAAAATACATGTATCCCCTCTCCACAGGATCTCCACAGGATAGGGGATACATGAGTGATCGCTGGCAGCGATAGGGAGAACGGGGGACTGAAAGTCCCCTGAAGCACTGGCGTAGCTATAGGGGTCGCAGCGGTCGCAGTTGCGACCGGGCCCATAAGCCTGGGGGGCCCACGGGCCCCCGTTGCCATACAGCATGTTTTCTAACTAAATCTTTTGTGCCGTGAAGCCGGCACTTCCGGGTTACGGTCACATGGTACACTTAGTGTACCATGTGACCGTGTTGTCACGTGACAAGGCTTCCAGACAGAGCAGAAGAGTCGGTGCGGAGGACTCCAGGTAAGCTGCAGTGTAATGTAATGTATTGTGTTGTAACGTTATGCATTGTAATGTAAAGTGTTGTGATGCCTTGTAATGTATTGTGTTGTATGCCGTGGAGAGGGGGGGGGGGAGCGTTAAATCACAGCCCCCCCCCTCCTCCACCGCAAACTGCACAATACAGTATAGTACACATGACTATGAGAGCGGGGCTGCGGCTGTGTAATACAGTCACTGCCCCGCTCCTGAGTCCTGACATGTGCGCGCCGTCAGGATGATGTGATGCGGCCGGCGCTGCACTAATGAGCGTCGGCACTGAAGACAGAACATGGTGGGCGCGCTACAAAACACCCCCATGTTCTGTCCCCAGGGCCTGAACCGCCGCTCATTAGTGCAGCGCCGGCCGCATCTCCTCATGCTGACCGCGCGCGCACTTATATCAGGAGCGGGGCAATGGCTGTATTACACAGCTGCAGCCCCGCTCTATAACGGCGGAGATCAGAGAAACCTCATCTCCGCCGCTATTCTCCTGAATGCTGTGATCACAGCGGACTGCAGCATTCAGGGGAAAATGAGAAGGGGGGATGCCCCTGGATCGCGTCACGGGGAATTCCTGTGACACGATTAAGGGACATACCATATATGGGCAGACAGCCCAGGGTCTGTTGAAGGACCCCAGGGCTGTCCTACAATATTTCCTGTTAGAGCATACTGAGGTATGTCTTAACAACTGCCTGTGTACTATCAGTACACAGGCTAATGTACTGGCATATAGCTATAGGCCAGTACATTGAAGTTTAAAAATAAAATAAAAACAACGTAATGTTAAATAAAAAAATTACACATTCACCTTTTTTATAATAAACATTAAAATAAGTCTCAATACATAAAACATACACATAATCGGTATTGGCGCGCCCGTAATAACCTGCACAACAATTTTTTTGCATCATTTATGATGTGTACTCTGTAAAAAAATAAAAATTGCTTTCTATCACTTAGGCCCCATTCACACGACCGTGCCCGCAATCACGGCCCGTGATTGCGGGCACGGCCGGCCGCCGACTGCCACCCGCATTTTCGGGCTGTGCTCCCATACAAAGTATGGGAGAACGGCCCGCAAAATGCAAAAGGACGGACATGTTCCATAATTTTCGGCACATTTCTACGGCACGGACACCCATCCGTAGCGCTACGGAAATGTGTCCGCGCTCAATGAAAGTGAATGGAGGTTATTTACGGTCGTGTGCATGGGGCCTAATTGTGAGGCACAAGGTGCGATGAATTTAACCTCCATGTGCCTCACATTAATAGTAATTAACTCCATCATGTACCTTACACATTAACCCATTATGACTGAGAAACATGATGAGGTTAATTACTATTAATGTGAGGCACATTCAAAATTCATCATCACACCTCGCGCCTCACATCATAAAATGGAAGAACTTTTTTAATTTTTTTTATTACTGTTGGCAAAGTAAACAAAGTATCGGTATCGAAGTCCAAATTTTGATATCGTGACATCCCTACACTGTGGGTCGCGTCCCCCTGGGGGTTCGTGAGTCACTCACCGAGGTCCCGGTTCCAATCAATGCTGGAGCAAGGAGCTGACATCTCCTTGATCCAGCATTCCCTGTGCCGTGAGCGGCTCGACGCAGGCAGGCGGGATGTAGCGACATCATCGCGCCTTCCTGCGCCGAGTCACTCATAGTACACACCGGAGGAGGCGAAGGATCCTCCACTCGACGTGGGAACGGGGATAGGTAAGTAATTATGCACATATGGGGGCATTATACTGTATGGGGGGGCTGATATTGCGGGGGGGGCATTATACTGTATGGGGGGCTGATATGGGGAGCATTATACGGTATGGGGCAATTATGGGGGGGCAGTATACATTATGGGGCATTATACTGTGTGGGGGCAGCTATGGGAGCATTAACTGTGTGGGGGCATTATACTATGGGGGCTGTTGGGCAAGGCGTCTGGGCATAGGAGCGCGCAGGGGTCTGATGATAATGGTGGTGCTGGGGAGGGGTAGGGGGGCCCAAGCTGAATTCTTGCCCCTGGGCCCATGAGCCTTTAGCTACGCCCCTGCCCTGAAGTCTCCATGACTAACCTCTGACTTCCGGCGTCTGCGCAGCTCAATAAAAATGAAAGGAGCGCTGGTCACGCATGCGCACAAGCACGACCGGCGCTCCATTCATTTCTACGGAGCTGCCGACACAGACCCCGGAAGTCCGAGGTTTGTGATGGAGAACTTCAGGGGACTTTCAGTCCCCCGTTCTCCCTATCAATGCCAGCGATCACACATGTATCCCCTGTCCTGCGGATATCCTGTGGAGAGGGGATACATGTCTTTTGCTCTATTTTGCGCCTTCAGGACCAGACACCGTTTAGCCATTTTTAGCACGTGTTAGTTAAATGGCTATAACTTTTTTATTTGTTGAGCTAACAACGTGATTTTTGCGACGTTTTTTTCCGTAGACAATGCAGGTTTCATTTTTTATCGTTTTTATAAACACCTTTTTTGTTATTTAAGAATTTTTATTCATAAAGTTTGAAAATAATAATAAAAAAATAAGCTTTTTTACATTTCAGCTATTTTTTTTTTGGTAATAACATAGTTTTACCCTAAAATAGACCTTTTATTTGTGATCGTCATTGTCTACCGTAAATTTTAATATATTACATGTCTATATTAGGGTAATTGGGTCAACGCTAGCGTTACAACAATGATTGGCGGGGGGGGGGGGAACGTTTTTTTTTTGGGGTGGGTATTTTATGTGTATTTATTATTTACATTTTTTTTGCACTTTACTTTATTATTTTTTTTCTTTCTTTTACACCATGTTTTTCCACTGTAACTGGAGCTGCACAGCAGCCCCAGTTACACGGGAAATCAGCCCTCTCATAGTGACGATTGTCACTAATAGGGCTGTGCTGGGTCTAATAAGACCCAGCAGCAGCCTGCCACTAACGGCACCCGGCGATCATGTGACCAGTCACATGATCACCGGGAGGAATAGAGACAGCGCCGCTGCTGTCTCTATTCCTGTACACAGCGCGCATTCAGCGCTGTGTACAAGTGATCAGAGAAGACAGAAGCAGCGAAAGCTGCTTCTATCCTCTCCTCAGGGTCCCCGGCAGTCACTGACAGCCGGAGACCCGACATTCAGCTGCCCGATCGCGCGGGCAGCAAGTTAAAACCCGAGCCATAGAGAGTCTATGGCTCGGGTTTTAAGGACCCTGACCGCTGGCCGTAAAAATACAGCCAGCGGTCGGGAACCAGTTAATGGCAGAGCGGGGAGATACCTCCCTGCTCTGCCGTAGTGTTCAGAGGCGTCCCGCTGTAGCAGCCTTAGCGGCTGCTAGCGGAGCCTCCGGCCATGGTGGGGGCCCGTGCCGGCGGGCGACACGGGCCCCCTCATGCCGCGGGCCCCGTAGCAGCCGCTACTGCTGCTACGGCGGTAGTTACGCCACTGGATATAGCTCTATTAGGTGCACCTATTAGATTTTGGCCATCAAGCTATGACAGGCAGTCCTAGACTATCATAGAGGAAGAGATATCTCAGGGTAAAGCACAAAATCAAACAGGTCTCTCTCTATATCAAGTATCAAATATAGAGAAATACCGGGATTGACAGCAAATAATACTAAACTATGAATAAATATTTATTTTAAAAAATCTTCTAAAAAAACTATTTTTTTTATTTAAAAACACATATAAATACAAAAATAAACATCACATGTTTCCGGTTATTAGGTTATTCAGACAGACCTATTGTGTACATTTTGTGTCGATGTAACGGAATGAAACAAATATATCAATACATTGATAATGGATTTTTTTAAAGCTTTATATAAATTTAATATTGAAGTACAAAAATCCCCATGTGGGTATTTATTTAGTGAAATATTAGTGACAGTTTTCCCAGGGGAAACTACTCTGAACCATATAAACTGTGAATAAACCTTACATTAAGTGTTCAATTTCCCTGCAGCGCCACCACAGGGGAAATTAAGCTTTACAAATTGCCCATTCAAATTAATTGTTTGTCTGTGTAATGCATGGACCGAACAGGTCCCCCAGTGTAAGAGACGTTCCTGGTTACTGCTCACCACTCTGCCCAAGAGATGAGGAGCTTGGACAGAGGATTCCCTCTACTAACTTACAATTCTGCATTCCAAATTGCACATCCTGCTCTGCAATATACATGAGCTAGGAGATTACCCTGTTTACCTATGGGGATTACAGGACCTCTTTATTACTATTAATTCACCAGTTTCTTTATCTTTCATTAAAAACTCAAACTCCAAAAATGCACCTTTATAAATGCATATCCAGCTCCATTATCAGTGATTGTGAGGCCCAACGCATCTTCTGTTTTGATGATCTCTACTTCTTCGGTTTCTCCTCTAACATGTGCAAAGATGAAATCTTCCAGACCAATCTGACCACCAAGAAGCTTCTGCATGTCCACTTTGTGTGTATTCAATGTGCAGAACAAAATCTAGGCAAGAGAAAGTATACCACTTATATATGTAGGTTAGGGATATTTTGTACATTATACAGTATACTTACCGGAAATCAGTATTGCATGTAATGTTCACACAAAGCATTTTAATAAATACGAGAGCAGTGACCTGATGTTCAAGGGATTATCCCTCAGTCCCCTCCATTGCCTCTACGGTTTCCAAATATATATATCTTAAAACTGTATGAAGCATCAGTACACATGTTTAACTGCTGCCCCATTCAACTCCTTCACACTGCTGATGTGCGGTACCATAGAGAGAATTGCAGCATAATGAACATAATTACCACCTCCCCATTTCCTTCTTCCAACTCTTACCATATATGTGCCACATGTTAAAAAGCGCAGCGTGTGGCGTCTTAATTAACATGTTGCACACCCACTAAAGAATATCAATACAGTGCTATTTAACAGAAAAGCAACAGAAAACTCAAATCAGTTGCATGGATTGCGACTTGCAAGTCACTTCCCCTTTAAGAAACAATAATCTCTCAAAAGTTAAAAAAAGTGATAAATATGGTCCATGTGTCAAATAGCATGTTTTTAGATGCAAGTACACCAGAAAACTGGTATGACTGCATTAAGACATCAGGGGAGCTTCCTGGTGTTTAGGATGATAAAGGGGCATATGGTATTATTTATAATGGTCTACAACAGTAAAGGGCTTAAAGGGGTTGTCCACTACTGGACAACTGATGACCTATCCACCGGTACATGATCTGTGGGGGTCCAACATCCGGACCCGCACAGTTAAGCCGCTCTGGCTGCCTCCAAGCACTGTACGTACATGCCAAAAGCAGTTGGCTCCGGCCACCGAATAGCGGCGAGCTGCCGTACTGCAGCTCTGCTCCTATTCAAGTGAATAGGAGAAGAGCTGCAGTTCGGCAGCACGGCCGCTATGGTATACACGGCGTACATGGCATAATGGGCCATAACATCAGGTAACCGGCGATAGCCGGAGCAGCTTAAGGGTGCAGGCCCAAGTGTCGGACCCGCACGGATGATATACTGATTACCTCTCCGGTGGATTGGTCAACAGTAGTTTAGTAGTGTACTAACACTTTAAAGTCTTATTATAATGTAATTTTATTTACACTGAATACTTTCAATACAATATCTTCATAGGGGCCAGAGGTCCAACTCAATTTCTTCCCTCAGCCAAATGATAAAAAGTTGGCTGCCTGTAGGCTACACTAGGGGAGCTCAATACACACAGATTTATGCAGCTTCGATAAAATTCATTTCTAACTGTATAAATACATATGATGAGAAATAATCCTAGTGGTGGCTTCAAGCAGAATTCAACATTCACCTACTTCAATGGTAGGGAGAGAACAGAAAGAAAGCTACTGAGGGTAGTAACATCTCTACTGCCCCTAATGGCAGCACTGACCACAATATGTGCCTTACAAAATCTTTAATGTTACAAGAAATGTGGTAAAACTGCATTGTCTATTAATTTATACACTGTATGTGTAAAGGATCTGCCAGGCACAGCTTCTGTGTCAACGCCCATAGGTAATCAGTCTGCACCTGCTTCTATGTCTGAGACTGACTCCATCTTCCGCCACTCTCGATATGAAGCAGGGACAAATAGTTCAAGAAGCTGCAGCAGGGCCAGGAAACCAAACGAGAAGAATCACAAGCAAGGAGGAACAGGAAAGGCAGGTATAAATAGACAGAGGGCGGAAGCTAGCTCCGTCTGACCAGGCTGTGATAGGCTCTCCCACTCCTAAGCCTGCCATCCTGAGTGGCGGAAGATGGAGTCAGTCTCACAGACATAGAAGCAGGTGCAGACTGATTACCTATGGGCGTTGACACAGAAGCTGTGCCTGGCAGATCCTTTACAGTATGTATCCTTAAAAGCGCAACCATTGCGGTGTGCTTTCTATTCTTGATCGCACAAAAAAAATTGTTTGCACAGCTGTATATAACCTTTCAGCTTTCCACTCAGATTATACCAAGAGACCTGCATGTAATTATTCTTATTAATTTATAAAGCACGAAAATTCTCCTTTGCTCTGTTTAGATTCAAAACTACATACAAGTCAATGCAACAATTAAACAAACAAACAAACAAACAAACAAACAATAGAAAGAAGGAAAGAAGAGCCATCTAAATGTGTTGAAAATGTAAGGGTTAAAGCAATATAGTAATCTAAAGCATTACAGAAATGTAAATTAATTCATGCTTAACATACTGTCATACTGTATACCCCTTATGAGTATAAATGTCTGCTAATTTGTTTCCTGCAAAACATCCTTGAATGTAAGAGAGTTTTTAAAAACGTAAAAAAAAACTCACCTCTGTTGGAGAAATATTGAACACTTCTGCAATTTTGGCATAAAGTTCCTTGACGTTGGTGAAGCCCTCGATTTTTCCAGTTGGGCTGCCATGAGCCAGCTGAGTATGGAAAATCAGCCTTGGTCTAACTCTTGGTGGAGGAGGAGGAGGTGCTGCGTTGCCCTGTGTTGAATCAGCTGGCACATTTTGTCTAGTTTCCTTAGACGTGTGTGTGGTTTCTCTCGGGGCACAGCATTCTTTCTGTTCAGGGTCCACTCCGTTCTCCATGAATTCAGTTTCCAGTTAGGTCTTCTTTTTTTGCTCTCGTCTGATCTGCGCAGTATCTCCTTTTTGCCAAAAAGGCGTGCTAGGGGCACAATGACATAGATAGCATGGGACAGATAAATAATTGATGCTTGGTTGCTCCGAGTGTACACCTTGTAAAACAAACCCTTGCTGAGTATAAAGAACAGTAATTTAATCCCACAGCTCAGGTGGTTCATCACAGCTCTGTCGGCATTACACTCATGGGATAAGAGAACACTGAGGGATAGCTGGAGATGTTCATGGAAAATGCTCTCTCTAGAGACATGTCACCTTATTATCAATTAGACAAACTCCAATTATCTCGTTCAAACGAGGATACAAGGTGTGCCATATATTGTATATAATAGAGTATTTGCGTCTGTGAAATACAAGATTGCAGTGTAGGTAGCACAAAGGATGATCAGTATTTCATATATTTTGATGGATTATTTTACAAAAGGAACTATGCCGTGTGTATGGTGAAATAGAACAAAATTTCCCTATTTCCTGTGGTGAAAAGAAAAGTACTCATATTTACAGTGAAGGAAATAAGTATTTGATCCCTTGCTGATTTTGTAAGTTTGCCCACAGTCAAAGTCATGAACAGTCTAGAATTTTTAGGCTAGGTTAATTTTACCAGTGAGAGATAGATTATATATATAAAAAAAAAAAAGAAAATCACATTGTCAAAATTACATATATTTATTTGCATTGTGCACAGAGAAATAAGTATTTGATCCCTTTGGCAAATAAGACTTAATACTTGGTGGCAAAACCCTTGTTGGCAAGCACAGCAGTCAGACGTTTTTTGTAGTTGATGATGAGGTTTGCACACATGTTAGATGGAATTTTGGCCCACTCCTCTTTGCACATCATCTGTAAATCATTAAGATTTCGAGGCTGTCGCTTGGCAACTCGGATCTTCAGCTCCCTCCATAAGTTTTCGATGGGATTAAGGTCTGGAGACTGGCTAGGCCACTCCATGACCTTAATGTGCTTCTTTTTTAGCCACTCCTTTGTTGCCTTGGCTGTATGTTTTGGGTCATTGTCGTGCTGGAAGACCCAGCCACGAGCCATTTTTAATGTCCTGGTGGAGGAAAGGAGGTTGTCACTCAGGATTTGACGGTATATGGCTCCATCCATTCTCCCATTGATGCGGTGAAGTAGTCCTGTGCCCTTAGCAGAGAAACACCCCCAAAACATAATGTTTCCACCTCCATGCTTGACAGTGGGGACGGTGTTCTTTGGGTCATAGGCAGCATTTCTCTTCCTCCAAACACGGCGAGTTGAGTTAATGCCAAAGAGCTCAATTTTAGTCTCATCTGACCACAGCACCTTCTCCCAATCACTCTCAGAATCATCCAGATGTTCATTTGCAAACTTCAGACGATCCTGTACATGTGCCTTCTTGAGCAGGGGGACCTTGCGGGCACTGCAGGATTTTAATCCATTACGGCGTAATGTGTTACCAATGGTTTTCTTGGTGACTGTGGTCCCAGCTGCCTTGAGATCATTAACAAGTTCCCCCGTGTAGTTTTCGGCTGAGCTCTCACCTTCCTCAGGATCAAGGCTACCCCACGAGGTGAGATTTTGCATGGAGCCCCAGATCGATGTCGATTGACAGTCATTTGGTATGTCTTCCATTTTCTTACTATTGCACCAACAGTTGTCTCCTTCTCACCCAGCGTCTTACTTATGGTTATGTAGCCCATTCCAGCCTTGTGCAGGTCTATGATCTTGTCCCTGACATCCTTAGAAAGCTCTTTGGTCTTGCCCATGTTGTAGAGGTTAGAGTCAGACTGATTAATTGAGTCTGTGGACAGGAGTCTTTTATACAGGTGACCATTTAAGACAGCTGTCTTTAATGCAGGCACCAAGTTGATTTGGAGCGTGTAACTGGTCTGGAGGAGGCTGAACTCTTAATGGTTGGTAGGGGATCAAATACTTATTTCTCTGTGCACAATGCAAATAAATATATATAATTTTGACAAAGTGATTTTCTTTTTTTTTCTTTATATAATCTATCTCTCACTGGTAAAATTAACCTAGCCTAAAAATTCTAGACTGTTCATGTCTTTGACAGTGGGCAAACTTACAAAATCAGCAAGGGATCAAATACTTATTTCCTTCACAGTAGGACTCTAAGCTAAAAATACAAAAAACACTTGCGCACCTTGGGCTCCTAAATCTAAAATGATAGGAGCCAAATTATATTTATTGCTTGCCAAATTAACAATCCACATTATTATATGTAAAAATAGAGAAAGCAATTATACTACACTGTGAACTCTCCGACCGCAATGTTTACACCTGACTGTGGCCTCACCAATTGCAGCATTTACACTAGAATGCGGACTCTCCAACCACAACGTTCCCACTAGACCGTAGAGTGACAGAGGCCAATGATTACAGTAGACTGACAGAGCAAAGCATTTACACCAGATTGTGGATTTACCAATCTCAACTCTTACACTAGACTATGGATTTAAAGAGGCTCTGTCACCAGATTATAAATGCCCTATCTCCTACATAATCTGATTGGCGCTGTAATGTAGATAACAGAAGTGGTTTTTATTTTGAAAAACGATCATTTTTGAGCAAGTTATGAGCTAGTTTAGATTTATGCTAATGAGTTTCTCAATGGACATTTGGGCGAGTTTTTACTTTTTACCAACAGGGTGTTGTACAGAGGAGTGTATGACGCTGACCAATCAGTGACTAATCAGTGTCCTACACTTCTCATTGTTCCAGCCCAGCATGATCCACAGCACAGTGTGATTGTGCAGTGAAAGAAGCTGGGCTGGAACAATGAGAAGTGTTGGACACTGATTGGTCACTGATTAGTCAGCATCATACACTCCTCTGTACAACACCCTGTTGGTAAAAAGTAAAAACACGCCCAGTTGTCCATTGAGAAACTCATTAGCATAAATCTAAACTAGCTCATAACTTGCTAAAAAATGATAGTTTTTCAAAATAAAAACCACTGCTGTTATCTACATTACAGCGCCAATCAGATTATGTAGGAGATAGAGCACTTATAATCTGGTGACAGAGCCTCTTTAACAACCACAGCATTTACACTACACAGTGCACTGACCAACCCAGGGGCGTAGCTAAAGGCTCATGGGCCCCGATGCAAAAGTTCTTATTGGCCCCCCCCCAGGAAAGTCCTCATGGCCGACGGTCCGCAGCTTTCAGCTGCATTGCTGGGTCTCCTAAGTGACCCAACAATGCAGCACTAGCAGCCGGGGCGTCACAAAGGCAGGGTTCACACACCCTATTTACGGACGTAATTTGGGCGTTTTAGCATTGAATTACGTCCGAAAATGCGGCTCAAAAGCGTTGGCAAACATCTGCCCATTCATTTGAATGGGTATTACGATATTCTGTACCGACGGTCATTTTTTTTACGCGCCGCTGTCGAAAGGCGGCGCGTAAAAAAGATGCCCACGTCAAAGAAGTGCCTGTCACTTCTTCAGACGTAAATGGAGCCGTTTTCCATGGAAAAACAGCTCCAATTATGTCCGTAATGGACGCAGCGAAAGACGCCTGCACATGCCTTTACGGCTGAAATTACGGTGCTGTTTTCTCCTGAAACCAGCACCGTAATTTCAGCCGTAATGGGCGCTGCCGTGTGAACATACCCTCAGGGCTTAAAACGTCAGGAGAAATAGCCCCAATACATATGTGTCCGCCCCCAAAAAAATGTGAGTATAGGAGACAGCATAGCATATCTATAGCACTACGACCCTATAAACTGTGGATAGGATTAGATACATTGGCTCAGCAGACAGTATCACACATGAGGATTAGATACATTTACTCAGCAGACAGTATCACACATGATAGGATTAGATACAGTGGCTGAGCAGACAGTATCACACATAATAGGATTAGATACAGTGGCTGAGCAGACAGTGTCATACATGATAGGATTAGATGCAGTGGCCCAGCAGACAGTATCACACATGATAGGATTAGATACATTGGCTCAGCAGACAGTATCACACATGATAGGCTTAGATACAGTGGCTGAGCAGACCGTATCACACATGATAGGATTAGATAGTGGCTGAGCAGACAGTATCACACATGATACGATTAGATACAGGGCACAGCAGACAGTATCACACATGATAGTATTGGATACAGTGGCTCAGCATACAGTATCACACATGATAGGATTAGATACAGGGCTCAGCTCGCTGACATTGCGGCTCCAGCGTCGGACCCAGGAAAGGTAAGAATAATAATTGTGCTTCTTTATGTGTTACTGATTATTTTTGTGTGTTTGTGTTTTTTTACAGGTTCGGTTGTTGGACTTCGGATTCGAGGACTTCAATGACAGCGTTTTTTTATTCTCAATAAAATGGTTAATGAGGGTTGTGTTTTTTTATTTCAATAAAATATTTTTTCTATGTTCTTGTATCTTTTTAAACTTTATTATCCCCGCCTTAGTAATAGCCGCTGGCTGACTGACAACCTCCATTACTAAGGCGGGGCTTAATGTTAGCAGGTGCAGAGGCTAGCACTAACCCCCATTATTACCCCGGTACCCACCGCCACCAGGGGTGCTGGGAAGAGCCGGGTACGAACCAGTACTTGACCATCTCTAATGACGGGCAGGCACCGGGGTGGTAGCAAGCTGGTAGTATTAGGCTGGGGAAGGCCAAAAACAGTGGCCCTTCCCACCCTGGTAATGCTGCCTGCTGTGTTGTATCTGGCTGGTTATGAAAATTGGGGGGGGACCCGACCTCGTTCTTTCCAATTATTTTTTATATATATTTTTTTTAAATGACGTGGGGTCCCCCCCATTTTTCATAACCAGCCAGATACAATAAAGCAACAGCAGCCTAGCATTACCAGGGTGGGAAGGGCCACTGTATCTGGCCTTTCCCCTCCTGATACTACCAGCCTGCGGCCGCCCCAGTAGCCGACCATCACTACAGATGGTCAGGTACTGGATCGTACCCGGCTCTTCCCAGCACCCCTGGTGGAGGTTGGTACCGGGGTAATAATGGGGGTTAGTGTTAGCCTCTGCACCGGTTTACACTAAGCACCGCCTTAGCAATGGATGCTGTCAATCAGCCGGCGGCCATTACTAAGGCGGTAGTAATATAGTTTAAAAAAAAAAACACAAAGACATAGAAAAAATATTTTATTGAAATAAAAAAAAAAAACACACAACCCTCATTAACTATTTTATTGATAATTAAAAAAAAGCAGTCATCGAAGTAGTCCTGGAATCCGCCGTAGTCCAACGACCGAGCCTGTAAGAAAACACACAAAAAAAACGATTCGTAACATGTGTTAGGCTTAGATACAGGGCCCATGTGTGATACTTTCTGTGGGAGCCTTAGATACAGGGTTCAGCAGACAGTAATCTTATACAGTATAAGATTACTGTCTGCTGGACCCTGTATCTAAACCTACAGTGTGGTAGGCTTATATACAGGGCCCATCAGACAGGATCACACATGGGCCCTGTATCTAAGCCTACAGTATGGTAGGCTTATATAGGGCCCAGCAGACAGGATCACACATGGGCCATGTATCTAAGCCTACCATGTGATTGGCTTAGATACAGGGCCCAGCAGACAGGATCACACAATCTGTGATCCTGTCTCATGGGCCCCCTAAGCCTGATACATCGTAGGCTTAGGGGTTGTGCAGTCCCTAAACATTGATGGCCTATCCACAGGATAGGCCATCAATAGCTCATGTGTCTCCCGGGACCCGCAAATCAGCTGTTTTGAAGGGGCCGCAGCACTCGTACGAGAGCTGCTTCCCCTTCATTTCACTACTCGCTCACACTGTGAATCGCCGACACCGATTCACAGTGTGACCGGAATGAAGTGACCGGAATGAAGGGGAGCAGCTCTCGTACGAGTGCTGCGGCCCCTTCAAAACAGCTGATTGGCGGGTACCGGGAGTCGGACCCCGCCAGTCAGCGCTAATCTTACCTTCCTCTTCGACCGCGGCGGGAGTTCTGTCCTCTCGATGCTGTGCGCGGCGCATAGCGCTGTGACGTCATGCGCTGCACACAGCGCTTGACGTCAGGACCTCCGCTGTGATCCGGAACCAGGAAGGTAAGTAAAGTATGCTACTATAGTAACAGGGGCCTGCGGCCCGAGTTACTATAGTAACATTTTATTGATGTGGTGTGGGGGACAGTGGGCCCCCCTGGCTTCGGGGCCTGGTCGCAATTGCGACCCCTATAGCTACGCCAGTGGACCAACCACAGCATCAACATTAGACGATAGACTGATCGACCACAGACTGACCAACCTCAGTGTATACACTAAACTGAGGACTGCCCAACCGCAATGTTTGCACTAGACTGTGGACCGACCACAGAGTTTACACTAGACTATAAAATGACCAACCAAAGCATTTACACTAGACTGACTGACCGGCCACAGCATTTACATTAGACTGCGGACTGACCAACCTTCATATTTACTTACACTACACTGTGGACTGACAGAACTGCAGTGTTTACACTAGACTAAGATGACCAACCAAATCAATTACACTAGACTGAACACTATCCGATCGCAGCG
This sequence comes from Rhinoderma darwinii, assembly GCF_050947455.1. Lineage (NCBI taxonomy): Eukaryota > Metazoa > Chordata > Amphibia > Anura > Rhinodermatidae > Rhinoderma > Rhinoderma darwinii. The sequence continues at coordinate 252,761,695 of NC_134687.1, read as the reverse complement.
TTTACACTAGACTGTAGTCTGACCAACCACAATATTTACACTAGATTGTGGAATGACCTACTGCAGTGATTACACTAGACTGTGGACTGAGCGCCGCTGCATTTACACTACACTATGGACTGACAGAACCACATCGTTTACACTAGACCAAAGACTGACCACAGAGTATAGACTAGACTGCAGACTGACCGATCTAGTGTAGATGCCACAATCAAAGTCTGACCAACCATAGCATTTAGGGTATGTGCACACACACTAATTACGTCCGTAATTGACGGACGTATTTCGGCCGCAAGTCCAGGACCGAACACAGTGCAGGGAGCCGGGCTCCTAGCATCATAGTTATGTACGATGCTAGGAGTCCCTGCCTCTCTGCAGGACAACTGTCCCGTACTGTAATCATGTTTTCAGTACGGGACAGCAGTTCCACGGAGTAGCAGGGACTCCTAGCATCGTACATAAGTATGATGCTAGGAGCCCGGCTCCCTGCAGTGTGTTCGGTACGGTACTTGCGGCCGAAATACGTCCGTCAATTACGGACGTAATTAGTGTGTGTGCACATACCCTTACACCAGACTGTGGCCTGACCAACCAGTGTTTACACTAGACTGTGGCCTGACCAACCACTGTTTACAAAACTAAAAGGTTGTATTAACCCCTTAGTGACCAGCCCATTTTAGGCCTTAATGACCAAGCTATTTTATTCGTTTTTCTATAGTCGCATTCAAAGAGCTATAACGTTTTTATTTTTTCATCTACATAGCTGTATGAGGACTTGTTTTTTGCGGGATTAGTTGTGCTTTTTAATAGCACCATTTTTGGGTACATATAATTTTTATATTAACTTTTATTAACCTTTTTGGGGGGGGATTATAAAAAAAAACTGAAATTCCGCCATTGTTCTATGCGTTTTTAAATTGACGCCGTTCACTATGCGACGTAAATAACATGTTACCTTTATTCTATAGGTCGGTACGATTACGGCGATACCAAATATGTGGAGGTTTTTTTATGTTTTACGACTTTTGCACAATAAAAACACTTTTGAACTAAAATTATTTGTTTTTGCATCGTCGCTTTCCAAGAGCCGTAATTTTTTTATTTTTCCATCAATGTAGTGATTTTTTGGGCTTGTTTTCTGCGGGACAAGACGTAGTTTTGAATGGTACTGTTTTGGGGTACATGGGACTTATTGATTCATTTTTATTATGACTTTTTTGGGGGGCAATGGAAAAAAATTGCAATTTCACCATAGTTTTTTGCGTTTTTTTTTTACGGTGTTCACTTTGCGGTTTAAATTACATATTAACTTTATTAATGGAGTCATTACGGTCGCGGCGATACCACATATGTGTTTTTTTTTTACACTTTTACTAAATAAAACCACTTTTTATGGAAAAAAATGGATTTATTTTTTTACTGTACTTTTTATTAATAATCTTTATTTCACTTTGATGACTTATTTTATTAGTCCCACTAGGGGACTTTACTGTGCGATATTCCGATCGCTGCTATAATGCTCTGGTATACTTCGTATACCAGAGCATTAGTGCCTGTCAGTGTAAATCTGACAGGCAATCTGTTAGGACGTGCCTCCGGCGCGTCCTAACAGGCATATGTCCAGGGCAGACCTGGGCGCTTTTATCAGTCCCCCGGCTGCCATGACACCCCATCTGAGACCCGCGATTGCATTTGCGGGCCGCCGATGGGTGACAGAGGGAGCGCACTCCCTCTGTAAACAAAGTAAAATTCCGCGGTCGCTATTGACGGCGGCATTTAACGGGTTAAACGGCCGCGATCGAAGTAAACTTCGATCGCGGGCGTTGGAGCAGGAGCTCAGCAGGACTTAGACTAGGCTGACGTGAAAAGGCGTCAGCCTAGCCTAAAGCCCATTAGTGAATCACGTAAAAAGGCGTATTAGTGGTCACTAAGGGGTTAAACACCATAATATTGAATATTTTTAACCCCTTTAGGACGCAGCCACTTTTGGACCAAATGGCAGTCTCATTTTTTAAATCTGACGTGTCACTTTATGTAGTAATTACTCCGGAATGCTTTTACCTATCCAAGCGATTCTGAGAATGTTTACTCGTGACATATTGTAGTTTATGTTAGTGAAAAAATTTGGTCGATAAATTCAATATTTTTTGTGAAAAACACCAAAATTAAGAGAAAATGTGCAAAAATTTTAATTTTTCTAAATTCAAATGTATCTGCTTGTAAGACAGATAGTTATACCATACAAAATAGTGACTAGTTATCATTTCCCATATGTCTACTTTATGTTTGTATCATTGTTTGAACAGCCTTTTATTTTTCTAGGACGTTACAAGGCTTATAGGTTTAGCAGCGATTTCTCACATTTTCAAGAAAATGTCAAAAGCCTATTTTTTTAGGGAAGAGTTCAGATCTGAAGTAGCTTTGAGGGCCTTATATATTAGGAACCCCCACAAATCACACCATTTTAAAAACTGCACCCCTTAAAGTATCCAAACCAGCATTTAGAAAGTTTAACCCTTTATGCGTTTCACAGGAATTAAAGCAAAGTGGAAGAAAATGTGCAAATTTCATTTTTTTTGCAGAAATGTAATTTTAATCCATTTTTATTGTAATACTGGAGTTTTTTTTTTACCAGAGAAACACAACTGAATATTTATTTCCCTGATTCTGCAGTTTTTAGAAATATCCCACATGTGGCCCTAGTGTGTTATGGGCCTGAAACAAAGGCCCCAGAAGCAAAGGAGCACCTAGTGTTTTTTTCGGCCTTCCTTTTCTTAAATTATATTTCAGGAACCATGTCAGGTTAGAAGAGGTCTTGGGGTGCAAAAACAAAGGAAACCCCCAAAAGTGACTCCATTTGGGAAACTACACCCCTTGAGGAATTCATCTAGGGGGGTAGTGGGCATTTTGACCCCACAGGTATTTCATAGATTTCATTAGAATGGGGCAGTGAAAATGAAAAATTACATTATTTTCCCACTAAGATGTAGCTTTACCTAAGAATTTTTAATTTTTTCAACAAATAAATGAGGAAAAGCACCACAACATTTGTAAAGCAACTTCTCCAGAGTACGGAAATACCCAACATGTGGTCATAAACTGCTGTTTGGGCAAGCGGCAGGACTCAGAAGGGAAGGCACGCCATTTAGCTGGATTGATTTCTCGGCACCATGTCGATTTGTAAAGCTCATAAGGTATCAGGACAGTGGAAACCCCCCAAAAGTTACTCCTTTTTGGAAACTACACCCCTAGAGGAATTCAACTAGGGGAGTAGTGAGCATTTTGACCCCCCCAGGTAAGATTTCATTTTTTCCCACTAAGACGTAGCTTTAGGTCAAAAGGTTTCATTTTCTCATCAAATAAAGGAGAAAAAGCACGGTAACACTTGTAAAGCAACTTCTCCAGAGTACGGAAATACCCCACACGTGGTCATAAACTGCTATTTGGACACACAGCAAGGCTCTAAAGGGAAGGAGTGCCATTTAGTATTTGGAGTGGAGATTTTAAAAGATTCGTTTTTTGACACCATGTTGCATTGAGCTAAAGTACCAGTACAGTGGTACCCCCGAAAAATTACCCCATTTTGGAAACTAGATCCCTCAAAGAATTTATCTAGGGGTGTAGTGAGCATTTTGACCCCACACGAGTTTTTTTTCAAAAATGAGTAAACAACAGATGTTGTAGTTTGAAAATTGCCGTTTTCCACAGTGCCTAAGGTGTTGTGCCCAGCTTGTACCACTGTAGACACACATCCATTAAATTGCTAAGCGGGTTCTCCAGAATAAAGTAATACCCCATATGTGGTCATAAATTGCTGTTTGGCCACACTGCCAGGCTCAGTTGGACCACCATTTGGCTTTTGAAGCACAGATTTTGCTTGTTTTAGCTTATAATGTGGGGTATATGTAAACTGTCCGTAGTACATCTGGGTATATGTAAGCTGGGTGGAGTACATCAGGGTATATGTAAACTGGGCGGAGTACATCAGGGTATATGTAAGCTGTGCGAAGTACATCAGGGTATATGTAACCTGTGCAGAGTACATCAGGGTATATGTAAGCTGGGCGGAGTGCAACAGGCCATAATAGGATGATGTAATAATGGGGTGAATGAATAATCCATGGATTGGTGTGGTACGCTTTGAACCAATTCTTTATGCACAGACTGGGTTTATTGGGTATTATACAAAATATCTGCGCTCCAGTATTGCCTAATCTTTGACTTCTTCACTAGCCCTATAAGCAGCACAAGGCCCTAAAGTTTCCTCATCTCCGCTGCATCTACAGGGTCCACCTGTGGGGTCCAGCAAATGATGATGTGGGGTATTTAGTGAAATTCTACTGGACCTAAAAATGAGTCTGGGCCGTCATTTAGCATAATTTTGCATCATTGCGCTTTGAGGATCATAACGTGTTATTTTTCCGTTGACGGAGCTGTGTGAGGGCGCGTTTTTTGCAGAATGAGCTGTAACTTTTATTGGTTCCATTTTGGGTACTTGCGATTTTTTTTATCACTATTTATACCATTTTTTGGGAGGAGGAAACCAAAAAACAGCAATCCTAGCCCTTTTTTTTTCTTTTTTTTTTTACAGTGTTCACCGTGCAGTATAAACAACATGTTAACTTTATTCTGCGGGGCGATACGATTACAGCGGCACAAAATTGATATATTTTTTTATTACGTTTCACTACGTTCCCACAATAAAAATACTCTTTTCTAAAAAAAATCATGTTTTAGTGTCGCCATTTTCTGACAGCCATAACTTTTTTATTTTTTAGTTCATATCGCTGCGGGAGGGCTTGTTTTATGCGTCACGAACTGTAGTTTCCATTGATACCATTTTGCGTTACTTGCAACTTTTTGATCACTTTTTATTACATTTTTTTTGCGACAAGATGACCAAAAAATAAAATGCCGTCATTGTTTTTTATTAAAAAAATTTACGGTGTTCACCGTGTGGTAAAAATAATGTGATATTTTTATAGATCAGGCCGTTCTGAACGCAGCGATACATATTATGTATAGTTGTTTTCATGTTTTAATTTTTTTTCTAATAAAGGAGTTGATCAGGGAAACAGCACGATTGTTGTTTTTATTAGTAAAAACTTTTATTTATTTATTTTTCTTTCACATTTTTTTTTACTATTTTATTACACTGACCTGGGGACTTGAAGATCTGGTCTTCTAATCCCCGGTACAATACACTGCACTACTTATGTAGTGCAGTGTATTGTAACGGTCATTCTTCATCTGACAGTTAGCGTATTACGTCATGCCTCGGGCAGGACCTAACAGGCTTCCGTACCTGGGCAACCAGGAAGTCTAGCAACGGCTTCCTGGTTGCCATAGCAACCATAGCCACCCGCGATCCATCGCTGGGGCGCTCGGGGGGGGGGGGGGGACAGAGGGAGCCCCCTCCCTCGGTCAACCACTGCAATGCGGCGGACGCCATTGACAGCCGCATTGAAGGGGTTAAATGGCTGTGATTGGCGGTAACTGCCATCGCAGCGGGATGTCAGCTGTGTATGACAGCTGCTGAAGTTGAAGCGCGCACAGCTCCTGTGCCATCTTCATCTACAGGGCGTGACTGTACGCCCTTGTGCGGGAAAGCACTTTGTATTTGGACGTACAGTCATGCCCAATCGCGGGAAGGGGTTAATAAAACAAAAGTGTTTAAAGGTTTACAAAGCCTTTAACTTTATTTTGTGAATCAGTATGAAAAATGTTTTTGGGTCTCCATATTCTGAGAGCCATAATTTTTTGTTTTTCCGTCAACTGAGATGTGCGAGGGCTTATTTTTTGCGGGACGAGTAGTCGTTTTTGTAAATACCATTTTGTGGTACATGCAACTTTCTGATCACTTTTTTATTCCATTTTCTGGTAGGCAGGGTGACTAAAAAACAGCAATCATGGCATTGCTTTTTTAGTTTTTATTTACAGTGTTTACTATTCAGGATAAATAGCATATTATTATTTTTTATAGTTCAGGTCCTTCTAGTTGTGGTGATACTAATTATGTATAGCTTATTTAGGCTTTAATTTTTTTTTTTATGAATGATAAAAGGACTGGACAAAGGGAAAAAAAAAGGTGATTTTTAATTTCATTACCAAAAACATTTATTTTACTTACTTTTTGCCAGTTAATGGACTTGAAGACCTATACCTCTTATCGCTGTAATAATATATTGCACTACTTATGTACATCGACCGGGAAACTATTAGGCTCTGCCTTTGGCAGGGCCTAATAGGCTTCCATACATCCATATATCTGGATGCCATTGTTAGGCCTCTAGTTGCCACAGCAACCATCGGCATCGCGGGGGTGGGACGATGGGCCAAAATCCACTTAGAGGCCGCGGTCAATAGCAACCACAGAATCAAAGTGGTTATTTGGCAAGAATCAGGGCTAGCTTCAGTCCCAGCCATTACAGCAGATTGTTAGCTGTAATATATAGCGGAAATATGTTGCGGACCATAACGTACAGTTACATCAAATGTTGGCAAGGATTTATTAAAAAAAATAAAATATAAATTGTGAGTACATCTGTATTCACCCACTTTGATTTGAAACCACAAAATAAGGACTAGTCAAACCAATTAACTTTACAAGTCACATAATTAATTGAATTAAATGATCTGTCACACAATGTCAGTATAAATACCTGTTCTGAACGGCCCCTGAGAACACCACTAAGCAAGCAACATAAAGACCAATGAGCTCTCCAAACAGATCATAGACAAAGTTGTGGAGATGTATAGATCAGGGTTGGGTTATAAAAAGAAAATATGTCCCAAACATTGAACATCCCACAGAGCACCATTAAAGAGGCTCTGTCACCAGATTTTGCAACCCCTATCTGCTATTGCAGCAGATAGGCGCTGCAATGTAGATTACAGTAACGTTTTTATTTTTAAAAAACGAGCATTTTTGGCCAAGTTATGACCATTTTTGTAATTATGCAAATGAGGCTTGCAAAAGTCCAAGTGGGTGTGTTTAAAAGTACAAGTCCAAGTGGGTGTGTATTATGTGCGTACATCGGGGCGTTTTTAATACTTTCACTAGCTGGGCGCTCTGATGAGAAGTAACATCCTCTTCTCTTCAGAACGCCCAGCTTGTGACAGTGCAGATCTGTGACGTCACTCACAGGTCCTGCATCGTGACGGCCACATCGGCAGCAGAGGCTACAGTTGATTCTGCAGCAGCATCAGCGTTTGCAGGTAAGATCGACTTACCTGCAAACGCTGATGCTGCTGCAGAATCAACTGTAGCCTCTGCTGCCGATGTGGCCGTCACGATGCAGGACCTGTGAGTGACGTCACAAATCTGCACTGTCACAAGCTGGGCGTTCTGAAGAGAAGAGGATGTTACTTCTCATCAGAGCGCCCAGCTAGTGAAAGTATTAAAAACGCCCCGATGTACGCACATAATACACACCCACTTGGACTTGTACTTTTAAACACACCCACTTGGACTTTTGCAAGCCTCATTTGCATAACTACAAAAATGGTCATAACTTGGCCAAAAATGCTCGTTTTTTTAAAATAAAAACGTTACTGTAATCTACATTGCAGCGCCTATCTGCTGCAATAGCAGATAGGGGTTGCAAAATCTGGTGACAGAGCCTCTTTAAATCCATTCTAACAAAATGGAAAAAATATGGCACAACAACAAACCTGACATAAGAGAAAGCTGCCCACCAAAACCCACAGACCATTAACCCCTTGCAGTCACAGCCATTTTTTTACTTTTTCATTTTTCACTACCCGCCTTCCAAGAGCCATTACTTTTTAATTTTTCCGTCAATGGAGTGGTGTGAAGGCTTATTTTTAGCAGGAGTTGAAGTTTCTATTTGCACTATTTAAAGTACCATCTAATGTACTGGGAAACTGAAGAAAATCCTAAACTTTGTGTAACTATTTTTTTATCTATTTATTAGTCTCCCAGGGCATTTGAATCAGCGATCGCTCGTCCAATACAGTGCCATACTAATGTATCACAGTGTACAGTCATGGCCAAAAATTGAGACGGACACATATTTTGGTTTTCACAAAGTTTTCTGCTTCAGTTTTTATAGTAGCAATTTGCATTAAACGGGTTTTCCCATAAAAGACATTTATGACACATCCACAGGATATGTCATAAATGCCCAATAGATGTGGGTCCCACCTCTGGGACCCGCACCTATCTCTAGAACAGGGCCCCTAAACCCCATTCTACCTTTTTCTGCTGCAGCTGCCCCCAGCCACTTCCTGACTATATGGCCTGGAGTACGAAAACAACGTAGTTCGCTGAGATACGCTTCTAACGTTTCTCCTATAGTAGTGAGTAGCAGTTATGGAAGCACCGTAGCCTGCGAGCTACGCGGTTTCCGCACCTACCATTCAGTTCTATGGCATTCACGTTAACAGCGTAGCTCAGCGAGCTACGTTGTTTCGTACTCCCTACAATATAGTCAGGAAGTTGCCAGGAGACATTCTGACAATTCGGCAAAAGTATAAGTATTCAAGGTTTTTTTTTAGAAGGTTTGTACTGTATGTCCTATAGTTGCTATCACCCTATTATAATCTGTTCTACCCATTGTTATTTGTACATTTTCACAGTCAGGGGTTAGTAAAACGGTCTTGCAGTGTTCCTCTGTCTCCACCGCCACATGACTTTATGGGCTTTTTCTTGCCCTATCCAGAGTGTGTCTGAACAGCAATGCAGCCCCACATCAGAGCAACACCCAGGTTACTTGACAGGCAGTCTCTTACTCCAACAAATATTGATCGGATTAGCAGTCCCGCCTCGCACATGCGGACGTGAATTAAGTCATGACCACCACCAGCGGTCACATGACCGGGCTTTAAATAGCCCACACAAACCCTCTAGGCTAGCGCCATTTCACAAGTGACTGAGGTCGTGAGCGCCGTATGCTACTACCTGCGAATGCTATACAGTAATCTGTAATTAGCTATAATATAATGTATACTGTCACGGCGTGGGGTGTGGACCCACTGGGCAGTACCGTGTAGCGGGATAGCAGCTGGCCAACTAGGTACAAAACAAGGTCTGTAGTCCAGAAAGGGTACCTGAGGCAATGCAGACCGTGGCGGAGACACAACTTGACTTTCACTGTAGATGGCACAGTAGATGCAGCGGAAGACATGACTTGACTTTCACTGTACATGGCACAGAGGCACGGGATATAGGGTACAGGCAGCAGGAACGGGTAACACTGGGAACTGGAGAACACTAGGAGACCATTTGCAAGACAAATTTTAGGTAAACAATAACGCTCAGGCAAGGAACAAGTGGGCAGAGCCCCTTTTATAGTCCAGCAGCATTTTGGGCTAATTACGGATTATAAACAACTGGACGTGTACTGGCCCTTTAAGGCCGTGCGCGGGCGCCCTGCGGGAAACAGTCACAGAACCCGGAAGTGACTGCCGGCGTCTCCCTGGAGGGAGATGCCGCCGAGAACACAGACGTCCATACCACATATACCTTTTTAGCCCGGTTTATCTATTTACTATTGTACGGGCACCTGTGCCCTTCTGGGATCACTATAATGCTCTTTTCTACTCAACACACTGGACACATTCATATACTAACAACTACTATCCCTCTGTACATGTGTACTAGGAGTCTCTATTGCCCTACAAGGTCTCAGTTAGATTCAGTAGGATCTAGCATTCTATTTGTTTCAGTTGCTACTGACACCATTTAGGTTATACAGTTCTACCTTCTCTATAACAACACTACTAGAGTGCTGTTATATAATTGCACATTCAGAGTACTCCCGAGTCACGTCCACGAATTTCATGATCTAATGTAACTACCTATTTAACGGATTATGCGTTGATTAAGTTACAACTACATGTTGAGCTATTTCTTCCTGGACCATGACGAAATTTTATTTATGTGCTAGCCTATACTGAAACATTTTTGGATTACTACCAATTGTATGATTTAATAAAAAACTTATTTTGAGAATCATATTGGAGTGCAATAGTTCCCATTACTGCCGAGAGTAGGAGGTGGACATAATAATGTGACTCGACTGTGTATAACATTTACCTTACTGCAAGCGTTCGCCTGCTATGCTCTAGTCTTCTTCTCTCTCTTCCTGCTCCTCCATCCCCTTTACTTCGGCAGTCCCAGGTTGTTGTCAGTTGGAATCCGTAGCCAGCAATGTCAGTCGCTGGCTACAGGTTCTATGAGGAACAGTTGCTGAGGGGGAGGCACTACATTTACATGCCCGCTCCAGAGTCTCCTAAGGCCTCATGCCCACTTCAGTTCCTTAAGTCAGGGTGCTATCCGTTTTCATTCATTCATTTCAATGGGGCAATGCACACTTCCGTTGTTTTAATGGAACCGTGCGGCCGTTACATCAAAAGTAGTGCAGGTCCTACTCCTGCCCGTTTTTGACAGAACAATCTCTGCCTTTGCATTGATTTGGTCCGTGAAACAACGGGCTGCACACGGAAACCATCAGTGTGCGGTCCGTGATTCACGGAACAGTCATTAGCGGCTGTTCAGCGGCACACAGAAATGTGCATGAGGCCTTACTCTAAGACCCCATTGACAGCATTGCTCCTGACGTCACTGTCCATATATGAGCTACAAGAGCTATCCCAGGACCGGAGTCCCGGGCAGAGCCCATACTAGCTCTCTGCCCGGGGATTCCGACTCTGGTGGAGCCCGACATTCCTCTCCATATATGCAGGGCAGACGTCAGCAGCAGGCCAAGTATCAGGGCTCACTGCTCTTGGGTGGGCCCCAGCAATTCACACAATTTAATTCAAAAAGTGAAACTCATATTATATAGATTCATTACGCACTATTTACTTTTTTTTTTCTTTTAATGTTGAGGATTATGGCTAACAGCGATTATGAAACCAGACCCAACAATGCAGACGAGGTGAAGGCCACTATCAAAGCAACCTGGGCTTCCATAACACCTGAGCAGTGCCACAGGCTGATCGCCTCCATGTCACGCAGCATTGATGCAGTAATTCATGCAAAAGGAGCCCTGACAAAGTATTGAGTGCATATACTGTACGTAGTTTTCAGTAGGCCAACCTTTTGGTATTAAAAATAATTTTTTAAATTAGGCTTATATAATATTATATTTGCAGATATTTTTTACATTTTAAATAGATTTTCTCTATAAACCAAGCAAATCTGTTGGCATCCTAGAAATTGATATAGTGTATTATCACTATTCCCTAATAGGTTTATATATTTTACCCACGAGGCATTAGGAATGGATATTTAGTTATATAGAATTTACCCAAAACCATGTTCTGGTGCCTCAGTTTCTCCAGTTGTCTGAATTCTCGTCGAGTTGAAAATGGCCCTGTTCAGTTAATTAAAACTTTGGGATTTATAATTCTGGCCAATGTCATGATCTGTGGGTATTGTGGACCCACTGGGCCGTACCGCCTTGACGGTATGGCAGCTGGCCAACAGGGTACAAGTCAAAGTCTATAGCTCGCATAGGTATACCTGTGGTAACTTCAGACAGTAGCAGGATAGGCTCGAATGGGACCTTGGCAGCAGGCAGACACCAGGCGTGGTGTAACAAGACAGGCATAGTATACAGCATAACACGACTCCAACTCTACACGGCACTGGAACAAGATATCACGGGATACAGGGTACAGGTAGAAGGAACGGGAACACTGGAACTCGAAAACACTCAAGGAACCATTTGAAAAGACAGACACGGGTAGGTACAAACAACGCTCAGGCAATGCAGGAAGGGGCAGGGCCCTTCTTATAGTCCAGGGGGATCTTGGAGCAATCAGCTCAAATCTTAAACAGGTGTGTGCTCTGGCTCACTGAGTCTGGGAATGAGCTCGACCCTAGTGGTCACTGCAGAACAGGATGGCCGCATGTGCTGGCATCTCTGGGGAGGACGACGTCTGCGGTCTGCAACCGCGGACATTACAGCCAAAAGCAGAATATTCCGTTTTTGCTCGGAGATAGACTTTCAGTGCAGAATATAAAAAAGCGCAGTACAATGCATGTGAATGGTGTTAAACAAAACTACATACACATGCAAAATCAAACCTGCATAAGGCCTCATGTACACGGCAGATCCAAGTGCAGACAGCTGAACTGTGGCACACAGAGTCCCCTTGCGGCTTTGTACTAAGAAAACTGCAGGGACTCTGTGTCCCATTATATGATGCTCCGCTAGGTGATGGTATTCTCGCTTAGAAACAACAAAGGAGAAGCAAATTGTGCCCAAAAATTGGCGAAGATCGCGTGCGCCAAACTTATTAGGTTTTAAACATTTTGACACCCTGGACTGTTTTGAAGAGTCTCTAGAGATTGACCCATACCCTTCAGATCGGAACCATACCCTGCTGCAGATTTCTTACCAGATTTGCAAAAACTGCACATAATACATCTAGTTTTCAGGCTATTCTCCAGCAAATAAAGTCCGCTGCTTATTAAAAGGGCTATTGACTGATGTTTATTTATTTTTCTTACATAGAATCACATCACATTATTTTTAACAATCACAAATTGCCCAGAATCTTGATATATAGCCACTCGGTATTCTTGTACTTCAAACCAGTTAGTCTTGGGTTTTCTATATGGAAGAGCCATATCTTACAGATGTTCACTGCAACATAAAAAAATAAAAAAAAAACCTCAGCTGGTTCAAAAACAAACACTTAAGACATTTTGTATTTGGTAATTTTGATGAGAGTTTGGAATCAGAGGAGTCCGGCTTCCAAGACCCTGTCAAACAGCTGATTTAGATAGTGGAAGATTCAGTCACCTACAGACTTCCCCCATATTTCAGATGAATGGCCACTGACGTAAAGTGGTCAGCAAGAGTCTGCCAGAGTAAGGCTGGATTCACACGAGCGCGTGCGTGCGTTTTGCACGTGCAAAAGGCACTTCGCTCCGTGTGTCATCACAATATGATGCGTGGCTGCGTGATTTTCGCGCAGTCGCCATCATTATGACACTCTGTTTGTATGTTTGTAAACGGAAAAGCACGTGATGCTTTTCGGTTTTCAATCATAGTTTTGACTGCTGTTGCGCGTGTGCTTCCGTGTGCTGCGTGTGATTTTCACTCACCCATTGACTTCAATGGGTGCGTGATGCGCGAGAGAAACACAAATATAGGACATGTCGTGCGTTTCACGCAGCGGACATACGCTGCGTGAAAATCACGGACTGTCTGCACGGCCCCATAGACTAACATAGGTCCGACCGAGGCGTGTGAAAATCATGCGCGTTGCACGGACGTATTACACGTTCGTGTAAATAAGCCCTAAGACGCTTCTCATTTGCTCTTACTCAGAGTGGGTCTCTGACATCTGTATGCCCTAATGGGACAACCCCTTAAAACAAAATAGAATGTGAGCATAGTCTAAGACATTATTTTAATGGCACTGGCCTGCAATAGCAGATAGTCTCAGGGGGGACGGGACCTTTATATTTTCATCTCATACAACCATTTAATCTGAAGTAAAAAAAAAAAGAAAAAAGGAAAAAACAACAATGTATTGTCTACCTTCATTTCAACGTTTCTCCTACATTGTTTACATTGACAGCAATAGACAGGCTTAACTGGTTGCCGACACAGGACGAGTATGCTCGTCCTGAGCAGCGAGCACTTCGCGCATTAGGACGAGCATACTCGTCCTGTGTGACAGCCGTCTGTGCCGTCTCTGTGTGTGCGATCGAGAGCGGGGCAACGGCTGTAATACACAGCCACGGCCCCGCTCTGACAGCGGAGAGGAGAGAAACATCTTCTCTCCGCTGTTAACCCTTTGAACGCCGCGATGACAGCTGATCGCGGCGTTCAAGGAGAGGGGACTGCACATTGATCGCGTCACAGAAAATAACTGTGACGCGATCAAAGCCCACAACTCGTATGGCCAGACAGCCCAGGGTCCAGTGAAGGACCCCAGGGCTGTCTGAACATATTTCCTGTTGTTAGGGCATACTGAGGTATGTCCTAACAACTGCCTGTGTACGATCAGTACACAGGCTAATGTACTGGCATATAGATCTATGCCAGTACATTACAGTTACAAAATAAAAATCAAAATGATAAATCCCTTTATGGGATTAAAAAAAAAAGTTAAATGAATGTAAAAAAAAATAATGGTAAATAAATAAATAAAAAGTAAATAAAATACACAGAAACATAAATTTTTTATAATAAATCAACTTTTTAAAATATAAGTCCCAAAACATAAAATAATATAGACATATTTGGTATCGCCACGACCGTAACAACCTGTACTACAAATGTATAACATTATTTATGATGATCGGTGTATTGTGTAAAAAAAAATATATTAAAACTGCTGCACAACTGCTTTTTTTCTGCATTTTAATCTAATTAAAAATTTATAGAAATGAAACGATAATGTATTTGTACCAAAAAATGGTACGTACATAAAAGTACAACTCGTCCCGCAAAAAACAAAGTCTCATACAACTACGTCGTACAAAAAATAAAAGCGTTATGAGCGTCGGGATGCAAAGAGGGAAATTTAAAAAAAATTGCTCTGTCCTCAAGGCTAAAATTGGCCGTGTCCTTAAGGGGTTAAAGAGGCTCTGTCACCAGATTTTGCAACCCCTATCTGCTATTAGGCGCTGCAATGTAGATAAGAGTAACGTTTTTATTTTTAAAAAAAGAGCATTTTTGGCCAAGTTATGACCATTTTCGTATTTATGCAAATGAGGCTTGCAAAAGTACAACTGGGCGTGTTGAAAAGTAAAAGTACAACTGGGCGTGTATTATGTGCGTACATCGGGGCGTGTTTACTACTTTTACTAGCTGGGCGTTGTGTATAGAAGTGTCATCCACTTCTCTTCACAACGCCCAGCTTCTGGAAGTGCAGACACAGCCGTGTTCTCCAGAGATCACGCTGTGACGTCACTCACAGGTCCTGCATCGTGTCGGCACCAGAGGCTACAGATGATTCTGCAGCAACATCGGTGTTTGCAGGTAAGTCGATGTAGCTACTCACCTGCAAATGCTGCTGCAGAATCAACTGTAGCCTCTGGTGCCGACACGATGCAGGACCTGTGAGTGACGTCACAGATCTGCACTGCCAGAAGCTGGGCGTTCTGAAGAGAAGTGGATGATACTTCTCATCAGAACGGCCAGCTAGTAAAAGTAGTAAACACGCCCCGATGTACGCACATAATACACGCCCAGTTGTACTTTTACTTTTCAACACGCCCAGTTGTACTTTTGCAAGCCTCATTTGCATAAATACGAAAATGGTCATAACTTGGCCAAAAATGCTCGTTTTTTAAAAATAAAAACGTTACTCTTATCTACATTGCAGCGCCTATCTGCTGCAATAGCAGATAGGGGTTGCAAAATCTGGTGACAGAGCCTCTTTAAGACACAGACTACAGTACATCTCCATGCGCACCTGGCACATCATCAGCGTGCGGGGGCTGAGCCGGTCCAGCCGTTATTATGCCAATTGTATGGACTATAGTATCAAATCATTCACATCTTAAAACCGTATTATCTAGAAATTTATATAAGTTTAATTCACTGTGTTTTATGTTCAGAGCCACTAGAAAAAAAAAAAGAAGTGTTCGGTACATTGTTATTCCATTCTAAGTATTTTTTTTATTATATATATTCTGTAAAAATATAGCTACATGTACACATACTATGTAATTGTATAATCCTAAGCACATTGCTTACAGAGACACAGCACACTCTTAGGCTTTATTCAGACGAACTGGAAAAACGTCCGTGCAACGCGCATGATCTGCACTCGCGTTGCACGGACCTATATTAGTCTATGGGGCCGTGCAGACATGTCCGTGATTTTTACTCAGCATGAGTCCGCTGAAAAAAAGTCACGACATGTCCGTTCTTTGGGCGTTTTGCACGAATCACGCACCCACTGAAGTCATTAGGTGCGTGAAAACAACGCATGCCGCACGGAAGCACTTCCGCGCGAACTGCGTGATTCACGCAACAGCTGTCAAAAGGATGAATGAAAACAGAAAAGCACCACGTGCTTACAAACATCCAAACGGAGTGTCATTATGATGGCGGCTGCGCGAAAACCACGCAGCTGCGCATCATATGCTGCAGCCACATGGAGCTGTTCGTGTGATTCCATGTTGGGGACAACATGGGGCTTTCAGGAAAACACATTGATGGCCCCTTGTAAGCATTTCCCATCAATGTGCGATAGGTGAAGGTCTTCCCCCACCAGCAGAATGAAGGGGTCACAATGCTCTCTAGAAAAACACCTTTGACTTTAGCAAATGGCTTAAAAATTTTTATAAACATTTTTTTACATTTAGGCAACCTCTTTAGGTCTTTAAAGTAGTTGTCCCACGAAGGACATTGTCTGATCGCAGGGGGATTTTCTGCTGGGACCCCCACTGAACACTAGAACAGGGGTCCCGAGTCCCCCCTTAGAGCGTTGGTAACACATGCGCCCTGCCGCTCCATTCAACATCAATGGGGATGATGGAAAATCAGAGTACAGCAGAGGAGAAAGGGGGGCTTGGGAAGCCCATTCTAGCGATTAGCAGGGTCCCAGTATATAGATTATCCTGTGGATAGGTAATAAATGTCCTTTGTGGGATAATCCCTTCAGCATAACTCACCTGTTTATTCTAGATAGAATCTCTTTTATTCGGATGACAAGATTCTCATGTTGTGCTGGGTTACTTTCTATCACACTGTGGAGCTTAGCCATGTAAACATCAAGATTCCCTACTGTTGGAGTCTCTCCTGTTCCTATAAGTTAAAAGAGAGAAGTCACATTTGAAGTTAAGTATATCTACATGCAACGTACAGACTGTTTGACGACTTATCTAAACTTTCTAATTATACTTCTCTATGAATTTAGGCAGACTACTTTATAGACTAGGGCTTCTCAACTTTCTCAATTAAGGTCTCACTGGCCAAAAGAGGATGATAAATGGGCCACCCCATTAGTGGAAACACAAGTCAAAATGAAAAATGTATCTTACATTTGTCACCTTAACCAAGTATTACATTAACCACTTCCAGCACATTTACAGTGCTGGCGCAATGTATTTTCCACACAGCGCCGTAAATGTATGGCATGAGCACAGGAGCTGTTCCAGTACCAATCAGCATCGATTGTCAGGTGTAATATGAAGCGGACACCATTTTAAAATAGCCAGGATTGGAAATAACTCATAGCTCAGCTGTTTAAGCCGCAGTCAAAAGCAACCACAGTATCTAGATAGTCAGAAAGAGAGGGGGTTTCCTCCGTCACGCCACTGGTGCCCTCATGAAGAGATCAGTGGAGGCCATGGTATCTGGACCCCAGGTCTGCCATGTATAACAGCCTATTAGGTTTTACTCTGAATTCTCTATCATGACCCAGTATCGCAAAGTATCAATGGGTGGCCATCAGACCCCTTTGCTTTGCATAGAGCCATGAGGTAGGGGTGTCCCCTTTTATATAGAACTATTAGCTAAATGTATCTGTAAGGCTGGATTCACACGACCATGTTACGTCCGTAAAAGACGTAACGTATTTCGGCCGCAAGTCCCGGACCGAACGCACTGCAGGGAGCCGGGCTCCTAGCATCATAGTTATGTACGACGCTAGGAGTCCCTGCCTCTACGTGGAACTACTGTCCCGTACTGAAAACATGATTACAGTACGGGACAGTTGTCCCGCAGTGAGGCAGGGACTCCTAGCGTCATACATAACTATGATGCTAGGAGCCCAGCTCCCTGCAGTGTGTTCGGTCCGGGACTTGCGGCCGAAATACGTTCCGTCCTTTACAGACGTATCATGCTCGTGTGAACCCAGCCTAAGGATTCTTCTGTTGGGATTTTTTGAGTACTCACCGTTCAATCACTTTCTCATCTAGCTCATTGGGAGACACAGACCGTGGGTATATGCTGTTGCCACTAGGAGGCGTAACACGAAGAATAAAAAATTTTCACCCTCTTACAGGTTATACCACTCCTATAGACACTGAGCTAATTCAGTCCGTACATAAGCAGTTGGAGAAGCAGAACACAAGGTAACACAAAAGGTAAAGTAATCAATATCAGAACCAGAGAGAAGGGGGGGGGGGGAAACTACAACAAGAAAACAGAACATATCAACTGTAGAAACTAATCAGCTGCGTGACCCAATGCACGAAACTAAAAACTTACGGCGGGTACTCAAAAAAATCCCCTCTCTCATTTGTCTTATTGAATGTCCCACAGACTGTAAACATTCGAATGCATTCATCGAGATAAAAACAAAATATTAAAAAAAAACAATAAAACATGCGATCCTATAAGTCAGAGGAGCCTGCAAAAGCTTGTGACGAAGGGAAGCATCCGCTAATGCAAAACTATGCACCCTGTAGAACTTGGTAAACTGCGTGCAGAAAAGACCAAATGGTCGTCACCAACTGCCGTAATCGAATGAGCCATTTTCCGAAATGGCGTTCCCGTCCCTTTACCAGTTATACCTCGCAAATGGCCAAACTTATCTAGCAGGCGATAGTAGCCTTAGAGGTCACCAAAACCCTCCTCCGACCTTCGGTGACTACAAACAAAGAGTCAGATCTGCTAAAAGAGGAAGTGAGAGAGGTAGCAACATCGAGTGTACACTAATTTCTGTAAAACACATGCAGGGTTAACATTCTCACTGCACCCCTAGGTGAATACCTTGAGAGGTGTAGTTTCCAAAATGGGGTCACTTCAGGGAGGTTTCCACTGTTTTGGTCCCACAGGGGCTTTGCAAATGTGACAGAGCCCAGAAGCCAATCCAGCAAAATCAGCACTCCAAAAGCTAAATGGTGCTCCTTCCCTACTGAGCCCTATCGTGTGCCCAAACAGAAGTTTATGACCACATATGGGGTATTGCCGTCCTCGGAAGAAATTGCTTCACAAATGTTGGGGTTATTTTTTTCCTTTATTTGTTGAGAAAATGAAAAATGTTGAGCTAACGCTATGTCTTATTGGGAAAAAAAAATTTAATTTTTATTTTCACTGCCCAATTCTAATAAAATCTATGAAACACCTGTGGGGTCAAAATGCTCACTACACTCCTAGATTAATTCCTCAAGGGGTGTAGTTTCCAAAATCGGGTCTTTTTTGGGGTGTTTCCTTTGTTTTGGCATCACAAGACCTCTTCAAACCTGACATGGTGTCTAAAATATAATAAAAAGGCCCCAAAATCCTCTAGGTGCTCCTTTGCTTCTGAGGCCTGTGTTTCAGTCTATTAGCACACTAGGGCAAGATGTCAGATATTTCTAAAAACTGCAGAATCTGGGCAATATTGAGTTGTGTTTCTCTCGTAAAACCTTCTGTGTTACAGAAAAAAAAATTAATAATGAATCTCTGCAACAAAAATGACATTTGTAAATTTCACCTCTACATTGCTTTAATTCTTGTGAAACGCCGAAAGGCGTAAGAAACTTTCTAAAAGCGGTTTTAAAAACTTTGAAGGGTGCAGTTTTTAAAATGGGGTGATTTATGTGTGTTTGCATTGTATGGGCCTCTCAAAGCCACTTCAAAACTGAACTGGTCCCTGAAAAAAATAGCCTTTTGAAATTTTCTTGAAAATGTGTGAAATTTCTGCTAAAATTCTAAGCCTTATAACGTCCTAGAAAAACAAAAGGATGTACAAGAAACGGTACCAATCTAAATTAGACATATTGGAAATGTTAATTAGCAATTATATTGTATATTGTGTGATAACTATTTGCCTTACAAGCAGATACATTTAAATTGATAAGAATGCAAATTATTGCAATTTTTACCTAATTTTGTGTTTTTCACAATTAAATACTGAATGTATCGACCAAATTTTACCAGTAACAAAGTCCAATGTCTCACGAGAAAACAATCTCAGAATTGCTTGGATAAGTAAAAGCATTCCAAAAGTTATTATCACATAAAGAGACACGTCCGATTTGAAAAATAAGGCTTTCAGAAAAGTCAAAAGTGGCCACAGCGTGAAGGGGTTGATGTGTTCCCTAATGTAACTATTTGTGTATTTATACTTTTGTGGGGGCAGCCATCTTTCTTAGCATCTGTGTACATGTCTCTTCACGACACAAACAGGTGCTATGCGGCATCCGAAGATCATAGGAGACTAGGAACGGAGCCAACCCTATCTCCTATGATGGTGCCGTTCCGTGAACTGCGCATGCTCTGTGTCATGTGCAGTTGACAGTGACCCTCGCTTCAAGAGGAAAGGGCACCATTTTATTGAAAAGGGCAGCCCCTGCAGTCATTGCAGGAGCTGCCGCTAATTCAAATGAATTGCTGGGCCCCACCTGCTGTGAATGCAGGACCATCAAATAATTCATTTTGAAGGAACAGCACCTTCATTCCTTGATCCTACTGTAAATCGCCATGTAGCGGTGGTTCACAGTATTACAGACTTCTCTCACTTGAATGGGAAAAGGCTTTAATACTGATACATGGAGCAGCACTGAATGGCGATTCACAGTAGGAGCGGGGACTGAAGCGGAAGCAGCGGCATATAAGCGCCGCTGATCCTTTAAAGCCGCCAATCAACTGTTTTGAAGGATCAGCGTCGCTCGTACACCGTGGCTCCTTAGTTACCCGCTCCTACTGTGAATCGCCGTATAGCTACACGGCGATTCAAAGTAGGAGCAAGGAATGGAGCAGCAGTGCATGCGCACTGCTGATCCTTCAAAGCAGCTGATTGGCAGGGGTGTCGGAAATCGGACCCCCTCCGATCAGCTATTGATGGCCTATCCTGAAGATAGGCCATCAATTTCTTACGAATGACATTGAAAGTAGGTCACTGACTAGTAACCTCAGTCCCTACATTAGCTATGTGAGTGTCACTTTAGCAGTCCCTGCATTAGCTTTTTCTGGCGTATGGGACCTTCATAACGTGCCAGAATTATTACTAACTATTAATATTTCTGGCGCACCTCTAGGTCCCGTGTGCCTCAATAGAAACCAGAGTTTATTGATGTCTAGTTTCTTTTGCGGCGCAGAGAAAAAGACAGAAGACTGATGTAGGCGAGTATAAGTTTTTTATTTTTCCTACTACAGTACTAACTTTATTTTTTTGCTTTGCAGGTTTCGCTGGAATGTTTGGACTAGGTCGTAGATTCGTTAGACTACTAGGGTTGTGTGGGGGAGTTTTATTTCAATAAAAAAACGTTAGTAATGGCAGTTGTCTTTTTGACGACGTCCATTCGTAAGGCAGGGCTTAGTGTTAGCCAGTAAAGGGCTAGCACTAACCTCCCATTATTACCATGGGGCCTAATCGGCTGCTGTAATGGCATAGCAGCAGTCGGCAGCCCTGAAGGGCAGGGCTGTCGATCGGCTAGCACCCTCTAAGATGCAGTGATTGCTGCATCTAAGGGGTTAATGGCAGGGATTGGAGCTAGCTCTGGTTCCTGCCGTTACAGGTGGAGGTCAGCTGTAACATACGGCATCCGGCTATGATGGCACCGACTCAGCTTCTGAGCCGGTAACAGGCACTTGTCGTATGGATATGGCAAAATGCGGGAAGCACTAGCTTTCCATGACTTACATACGACAAGTGTAGGGAAGGGGTTAGGCCTCATTTACATGACAGGTTTTCCCGGCCGGGTGCAGGCCGATCATAAATCGGCCGGCACCCGGCTGCATTAGGAATGATAGACCCCTAATAGGGCTATTCACACGACCGATTTTTTGACGGCTGTCAAAAAATAGGACATGCTCTATTTTCGGCCGGGTACCCAGCCGCCCAGCTCCCATAGAAGTCTATGGGTCCGGGTAATACCCGGCCATCACCGGAATGTGTCCCGAGTGATGGCCGGTTTTTCCGTGGCTTGCGCTCTGTCTCCTCCTCCTCACAGCGCAGAGTGCATGTGAGGAGGAGGAGTTGATGCCATTCGGACGAATGGCTGTACACTGTGTGGGGTGTACAGCAGGTGGAGGGAGCGCTGCGCTGGCTCCCTTCCCCTGCTCGTTTTAAAAGCGCCCTGGCCCGGCGACACCTTCGATGGCGCCGCTAGCAGCTGCTGCGGCTGCTACTAATGTAGCGACGCCACTATAGCAGAGCAGGGAGGTATCTCCCCGCTCTGCTATGTACTAGCCCCACTTTAGCTCCTTGAAGGAGCGGAATCCCCGTGTTTTCGCGGATTCCGCTCCTGGACAGAGAGCTTGATGTCTCTGTCCATATCTGGGCAGTGACATCAGGGGAAACTCCTGAAGCGGAATCCCCGAATACATGGGGATTCCCCTTCAGGAGTTGCCGCTGATGTCACTGTCCAGATCTGCCCGGCCCGGCACGGATGCAAAACTTTATGCAAACCGGCCGGGCAAAATGGCCGATTTTACCGGCCGGCACTCGGCCGGGACCCGGTCGTGTGAATCCCGCCTTAATACTACCCAACTTGTGGAAGAAAAAAAAAAAAACACAAAAAAAACTAAAATATATTAAAAAAATAAGTAACTTATTAAAAAAGAAATAGATTTTAATTTGCGACCCATTCCCTTTAAGTGAATCGCAAGTGAATTCAAGCCTTTTTTCTGGAGGAACAACCTAATTCCAGACAGAAAAAAAAAAATTGAGAGGAAGATTCCAGTCCTCGCACCAGCGTAAGTATATCTTCCAAGTATGTAGGTAAATGTGATCTTGATGTGGTGTTAATCACCCACTCTGACCGCTCTGCTCTTAGAACTGCGGCTACAACTGCCACACCGGTAAAACAAAGTTCAGCTGGGAAAGCATCTATGGACCTGATAAAAAAAAAAAACAAGTGGCAACCACACCAGTGCATTATGTAGTAAATAAAAGTAATTGTGTAAATCACCTTGATCCAATTTACATGACCCACCAGAGAGAAGGGTAGCTTGACACAAGCGATAATTTTTTGCATGAACCTGCCTATCAATGGAGATGGATTACGAGAAACTAAACTTGACAGCTGACAAGATCCTACCACCCCAAGGTACTTAAATGATGAGACAATTTGAAATCCGGAGTGGGTCCAAAAGGCAGGACCCACTAGGCTTGCTGTCAGTGAGTAACTGACAGCTCTAAGGGTATGCGCACACGATAACTGCAATTACGTCTGAAATTACGGAGCTGTTTTCAGGAGAAAACAGCTCCTGAATTTCAGACGTAATTGCATGTACTAGCGTTTTGCGGGGCGTCTTTTACGGACGTAATTTGGAGCGGTTCTTCATTGGAGTCAATGAAAAACGGCTCCAATTACGTCCCAAGAAGTGTCCTGCACTTCTTTTGACGAGGCTGTATTTTGACAGCGACGCGTAAAATGACAGGTCGTCGGCACAGTACATGGTAAAGCCCATTGAAAGTAATGGGCACATGTTTGCCGACGTATTGGAGCAGTTTTTTCAGACGTAATTTGAGGCGTAAAACGCCTCCATTACGTCTGAAAATAGGTTGTGTGAACCCAGCCTTATACACATACACTGCACTAGGCATGTTACAAAAATGTGGTAAAAATTAGCTCTGAGCCTTAAGGCCCAAACTAGGCTGCGTCATTAGGGGGTTAAAGGCTATGGACACCTTTGCCATTTTTTTTTTATGAGAAGTAGATTAGTCTGTGTTTTGTGTAACTTTGTAATTAGTCTTTTTAAATAAAGTTTTACTTTTGGAGATACAGCTGTTCTGTATTCTATATGCAGAACAGCTGTATCGTTCGTTTTACACTGAATCAGTCAATCCCGCGGACCTGACGGGTTCAGTGTCGGTGGGTCCTGCGTATCTGACATACAGGATCCACCTGTAAATCGATCACATCTAAGTAGATAACTTTGAATCAGTTACGTATTTGGCCATAGAACTACAGTACAACAGTTGTACCCAAGAGATAAATTGGTCCCTACCGCAAATATCTTCAAAACCTCCCAAAGGTACACCCATTCCACACTATCGAAAGCTTTGGCGGCATCCAGAAAGCATATTACTCTATCAGCAGAGTTATCAATAGGGACTTGCATATTTACATACAGTCTTAGGCCATATGCACACGACTGTAGCCATGCGCACGGCCGTGATTTTCGGGTCGGCCGCGGAGTGTCACCCACGAGCCGTCCGCAAATTGCGGGCCGTGCACATGGCCGCGTCCATTATTTTCTACGGCCGTAATAAGATGCTGTCGGAGCTTCACAGTGCTGTGGCTGCCTGTAAGAGGGGAATGCCGGCGGTCCGCGACCACGGGCATCACACTATGGTTATAAGAGATAATGTCCTGGGTCAATGCTATGCCGGTGGTCCCTGTTCTAGTGGTGGGAGATTTTAGTAATTTGATACAGCCCTATTGGGATCTCCTTCATAATGAGAGGACCCTGGCGTCTGACTCCTTGTCTCGTTTTGGATCGAACGCAGGAGTTGTAGTTCTTTGATTTATGGCGTACACGACACCCTGAGGGACGCCAATTCTCCTGTCACTCCAGGTCACAAGACTCATCATGTATCGACCTTGCAATGGATCCGCCTGCTGTTTTACAGTTGTCGATATCTATCGATTATGATTCTACGGTTCTGTCTGACCATTCATCATTAGTATTGACCCTCTGAATATCTTTAACTCCCACAGTTTTGCAACGTCTCTGGTCCTTTAATTCATTCTGGTTACTGATAATTGATACTTCACGAGTGGAATCAGCCTTGCAGGAATACTTTAGATTTAATGAAAGTACGGGGAGGGACGGACAAGGGTACACACACACACACACACACACACACACACAAAACGTATACTTCCAAAATGGTAGCGGGTGTAGGCAGGTAATCCTGATCCAAGGATTATTGATGAATGTAGAAGAAATCCCACAGCACTCCAAAGTAGAAAAACAAGTGGTTTATTCAGTCAACACAAGTTGCAACGTTTCCGTCCTGCTTGAAAAAGGTCCTATAGCAGGATGGAAACATTGCAGCTTGTATTGACTGAATAAACCACTTGCTTTTCTACTTTGGAATGCTGTGGGATTTCTTTATATATATATATATATATATATATATATATATAGCGCGTTAGTTAGGGGGGAAATTAGTTATAAACAGTTAGTTAGAGCTAGTGTTAGGGAACATATATCAGCATTAGGTTTATAGTGTAGTATAGGGACGTTTTAGCGCATGTATATATACATACATATACATTCACACACACACATATATATATATATATATATGTATATGTAAAAAATAGTGTAGCGTTTAGTTAGCGTTAGACTTAGGGTATTAGGTAGTGTTAAGTGTAAAGCGTTAGTTAGGGGGGGCAATTAGTTAGAAATAGTTAGGTTAGTAAGATTAGCATTACTAGCTAGTTGCCGTTAGGCAAGAAAAGCCCTGTTTTCCAACTACCATAAAGATGAATGATAAATAAATAAAGTAAATTCTTTAATGTGCTATATATAGCAATGTAACAGACCACATGAAAATTAAAATTGTCACTGCTAGATTGCCGGGTAAACGTATGCAAGACAGCTGCCCATGCACTAGTGTAACACACCTATGAGCCAACGTAACACGACCGCTATCGTAGCCGTCAGTGATTGAGGTGTGTGCTTAAGTTTAGCCAGCAAAGCAGGAATTAAAATTTGAGAAGCCCCCCCGACATGTTTCGTTACTGCTGTAACGTCCTCAGGGGAAATGGGGCTAATGGCGGCGCGCCGGGAATTCCTCCCCTCTTGTAAAGTCCGTCTATGACGCAAACCAAAGTACGTCAGTGCCAACTACCAATCACCAGGAGTGAAAGGATCATTCGGGGAGCCAATCATACAGGGGGAGGTGCGCAAGCGCACACTTACCAATCGGGAACATAGTCTAAAAAGTCCTATAGTGATTAAATAGCTATACAGCGTCTACGACCTACAAAAGACATATCAGAAATATGTTCGATCATGCTGGGAAATAGCCAGCCTTGACACATATATTCAACAAAAAATAGTGTACAGAGGCTTACGCATTAACATCATACCGAATTCACATCGTGACAATACCACCTTTATGAAAGGTTGGGAAGAACTTCTCACTGATAGCTCCTTACGGATGCTTCATTATCTTTTGGACTTTGAAAAACAAAATCATAATAAAATTGGTGTCCAATTGGAAAAGGAAATAGCTGATATAAGGGTGTTTGAGTCTAGTTCTGAATTTAGTGTGGCAGAAAACAAATTGCAGAGTAACATTGAAAAATTACAAGGAGAAATTAAAGAACGCAAGCATCGGAAATATATCCGCGACCGTAGGGACTTTGACATAGGACAGGTGTATACATATAAAACACGGCAATACCCTCCTCCGAAACGCACTACCGTCTTTACTGATTTCTCTGAATCAGACACTTCTGGTACGGATGAATCTAGACAGTGTAATGACAGCCTTAGATTGGGAACAAAACGAAAAATAAAGAATAACAGACCGAGTCTTTCTAAAAGAACACCTGTGGCACCGAAGCAAACCACAATAGATTTTCCTTATCGTACCAAGTCATGTGCACCTACCACCTCCAACTCGCAGTCCACCTCTTTTACATCTGTTCCGGTATCCCTGTCAAATATCTTGAGCATACCACCTACCCCTCAACCCATTGGCACAAATACAACCTCATATGCAGGGAACAACACTGGCAATACCTCTGTGATTCCCCCTACTATCTTTCCTTTTTTAGGACCAGTCAATGCACGATGGGGCACAAAATAACAACACCTAGCAATAATATGCTTAGGGACGAGGAGATGCAGATTTTCAATCTGTCATCCTGCATTTTGAATCCTCACCAAGAAACATTGCTACGTAAGGGGTTGTCGTATACTCCTACTCCTCCATACGACGATTTTATATGGACCAAGGACATCAATTTGTTCGCGAGGAAACTGGCCTTACATAAATATTTTAAAAGTAGTGCACATGACTGTACTAGTCAGAATCGTGAGGAAGCCAATACACTCAGGGACCTGGAAGGTCTGTTATATGAAAATGAATTTGGGGCCACCTCGGTTGTCGGCCCTCTTTCATCACTGAGACCCAAATCTAAACTTACCCCCCCCTTTGCACAGTATAGTCACATCGACATTTTTGTCAAAATGGTGTGTCATGATCTAAAGAAACTTAGAGGGGACAGATCAAGGGTCTTTGGCAACCTCAGTGACAGTGAAAGAGGGGCTCTGGATGAGTTGTGCAGAAACGAGGAATTGGTCCTAAAACCCTCCGACAAAGGAGGTAACATAGTAATTATGGACCGGGGTGACTATGTTGCCATGGTCCACAGATTACTTAATGATAACACGACTTATACCATTCTTGGGAGCAATCCCACCGATGAATTTCTAGCAGAGCTATTTGCTCTTCTTGACGATGCCAAAAAAACTAAACTCATCACCCCTGATGAATTCAAACAGTTATACAATCCAACCCCCACTCTGGCAACATTTTATGCACTGCCCAAAGTCCATAAGGCCACTCGTCCTCTTCCTGGTAGGCCGATTGTATCAGGGAATGATAATTTGACCCAGGGCATTAGCCTGTATGTAGATGAGATTTTGTCACCATTTGTCTCCTCTTTATCCTCCTATTTAAGAGATACTAAAGACACTGTCACCAGGATCCAAGAGATCAATGTTACACCTACCACCATGTTAGCCAGTATAGACGTGGAGTCATTGTACACCAATATCCAGCACAATTTAGGCCTTATTGCCGTTGAACACTTCTTGAGCACTAAAGGTATTCAATACCAATTACACAATGAATTCGTTCTATTACTTTTACGTTTTTTGCTCACACATAATTTTTTTGTATTCGACAAAAAATACTATCATCAAACAAAGGGCACGGCCATGGGCACTGTTTGTGCACCCACTTACGCAAATTTATTTTTAGGGTGGTGGGAAGACACTATCGTTTTCACTGATGATCTACTTTTCTTCACTTCTCACATTTTATTTTGGGGGCGTTACATTGACGATATTCTCATCCTTTGGGATGGAGATGTCAATACCTTCACTGACTTCATGTCTATACTCAACCATAATACAATAGGGATGAGATTCACTCATGAGATACATGATCATGAGATCAATTTTCTCGATCTCAAGATCTCTTTGGACCCTGGTGGCAGTGTCCAAACTGATATTTTCCGCAAAGCTACAGCCACTAACAGCTTCCTTCATTGGGATAGTTATCATCCACCCGCTCTGAAAAAAGGAATTCCAATCGGCCAATATTTGAGAGCCAAGAGAAATTGTTCCAACGACTTATCCTTCCAAACTGAATGCGACGGTCTGTATCATAAATTCCTGGCACGAGGATACCCCAAAAAATGGCTACATAGGGCCTATGCCAGGGCCAAGGCATCTGATAGACCTAGTTTACTTCTAGATAAAGAGGCCACACGTGGCATTTCTAGATCACCCAGTGCCATACGTTGTATAGGTACTTTTGACGTTTGCTCTCCTCAAGTCACTAATATCTTACGGAAACATTGGTCTATACTCACTGCTGACCCTGACCTTAGGGACGCAATTTCAGCGAGTCCAAGCATTACTTATCGCAGGGGGAAAAACCTGCGGGAATTCCTAGTACATAGTCATCACTCTAGACGATCTAGTGCTCCATCTAGTTGGTTAAAATCATCTGTCAAGGGATCTCATCCATGTGGCAGATGTTCTTTTTGCCCTCTCATGCCAACAGTCAAGAATTTCACTAATCCAGTGGATGGCAAACTGTATGAGATTCGACAATTCATTAATTGCCAATCTAGTGGAGTTGTATACATAGCGAAATGCCCATGTCCCAAGCTGTACGTGGGCAAGACCGTCCAGGAATTGAGGAGACGAATCTCCAAACACCGTAGTACCATCAATAATAAAGAAGACACTACCCTATCCAGGCATTTTCATAAATTCCATGGGGGTGATACTCGGTTGTTGCAGTTTTGGGGTGTCGTCCAGCTTAAACTGGGCCCCAGGGCGGGTAACTTAGATCGGAGACTCCTACAGGAAGAGGCACGGTGGATTCATCGGCTCGGCACTATGACCCCGCAGGGCCTGAATGAGGGGTTTACCTTCACTGCTTTTCTCTGATGTTGTTTCTGTTGTTTTGTTTTTTGTTGGTTTTTTTGTTGTTTGTTGTTTGTTGTTTGTTGTTTTTTGTTTTGTTTTTTCTGATTTTGATCTCTTGTTTATGTGTCCCTGATGTATACTGTGGCTTCTCTCTTAGACGTATATACACACAGTATTTATTGATATATGAGTGGATAGTTTAGCTCTATACCTGTCCCTAACGATGAATTGTGGATACTTTCGTAATCCCTACGGGTTTCTATTTGCAATAATATCCCATAAAATATTTTTTAAAAAAAATAATAAAAATCTTATACTATCTAGGACCACATTTTTATGGCGGCCCCTTCATTCTCCCCTTAACATTTGGAATCAATATTTGGAATTGATATCCATCTGACATATAGTCAGCCCAATGGACTTTGAAATCCCTGTAGCTCATCAGCATTTATTTCCGATGCAGGATGAAGTGGAGATTTATTTATTTATTTATATATGCTCCTTAATAGAATAATGACATTATTTGCGTCTTGTCTTGCTGCGGGCACTTGACTTTTGGTTACACCTTAGTCCAGGGTAAATAAGTCCGAGAAATCTATGAATTTATAAACGCTACCTTTTTTATCTATATGGCCGACCCATTCTAAGTCTGGATATCATCCATTTGCGCATGCGTCATTTCTACCTGGATCCTTGTATATGCTGTGCATTTGTCCACTAACTACATTTTGAACCATGTCCTTGAATGATATGTATGTGCTTTGCGCACATTGCCGCTTCCTATTGGTCCATGTTTCCATCTCTCCTAATAATAGTGGATACCACATACGTATATCTTTGCCTTGGAATAATCATACAGGTTTTCTTATACTATTAGGTTCTCTTATATTACTTACCTACGGGGCTCTGCTACCTCTCGGTCCAGTGAATTGAAGTCCTATTCTCTTATGTATACACAGGCGCTATTGCCTGCCTTATATTATCATTATCACTGTAATCCTATTCTTATTTCCACTTTTTTCTAAGTTGTGACTTTGCACCACTGCGCATGCGCGGTCCCTAAATGGACCAGCGTAGACGCTGTATAGCTATTTAATCACTATAGGACTTTTTAGACTATGTTCCCGATTGGTAAGTGTACGCTTGCGCACCTCCCCCTGTATGATTGGCTCCCCGAATGGTCTCCTATTGGTCCACGGATCAGCTGTGGAGGCTGGTATCCTTTCACTCCTGGTGATTGGTAGTTGGCACTGACGTACTTTGGTTTGCGTCATAGACGGACTTTACAAGAGGGGAGGAATTCCCGGCGCGCCGCCATTAGCCCCATTTCCCCTGAGGACGTTACAGCAGTAACGAAACATGTCGGGGGGGCTTCTCAAATTTGAATTCCTGCTTTGCTGGCTAAACTTAAGCACACACCTCAATCACTGACGGCTACGATAGCGGTCGTGTTACGTTGGCTCATAGGTGTGTTACACTAGTGCATGGGCAGCTGTCTTGCATACGTTTACCCGGCAATCTAGCAGTGACAATTTTAATTTTCATGTGGTCTGTTACATTGCTATATATAGCACATTAAAGAATTTACTTTATTTATTTATCATTCATCTTTATGGTAGTTGGAAAACAGGGCTTTTCTTGCCTAACGGCAACTAGCTAGTATTGTGTATTGCGCCCACCAACTACCCAGGATCTTTTTCATTTTTGTTAGTAAGATTAGCATGGCTCATCGTCTGTAGACGGCAGAAGAGGCTTATGCCATGATCTGCTCGGATACGGAAAGCGCAAGTGAGACTGATGAGCAATTTTTAATTTTGTCATCGTCCACTAGCATTAGTGACGAGGAGTCAAAGCCAAGGCGCCGCAGGCACGATTGTCCACCTGGCACTAGTGCCATTGATCCCGATTGGGGGCCCACGGATTCACACACCCCATGTGTTCCAGAATTTAATTCTGTGACGGGCATCAAATAGTCAGTCAGTCAGTCATCGAGGAGGACTTTTTAAAAAATATTTCTCTGAGGAATTATTAATCCCAATAGTTGAGCAGACCAATTCATATGCTGCTCAATATATTGCCAGTCACCCCACATCTTATTACGCTAAAAATAGCATGTGGCGAAAGTAGTTGTGGAAGACATTTTAATATTTTGGGGTCACCTATTGAACATGGGTTTGGTTAAGCAACCCACGATTAGGTCTTTTATTGGACATCTGATGTCCAGGGAAATGATGACAAGGAAGCACTTTGACACCATACTGCGCTTCCTTCATTTCATGGATAATACACTTTGCCCACCCTACTGTGATCCCAGCCATGACCGGCTTTTTAAAATTAGGCCAATTTTAAATGATTTAAATGGCAAGTTTTCAGACATATCCACGGCAATATTTTTTTCGGGGGTATAAATCCCTGGTCCTTTTCAAAGGCCAGCTTCAATTCAGGCAATATTTGCCAAATAAGAGGGCCCGATTCGGGTTAAAACGTTATAAAATTACGTGAGTGACTCTGGGAAAGACTCCCAAATTGCCCCTTCAGAATGCTTCCCTCCACTCAACATCAGTGGGAAAATTGTATGGGACGTTTTGCACCCTCTTTTTGATAAGGGGTACTGTCAGGGATCATTACCATGTATTTTGTTTGCAAAAATATTATCCTTACATATATATGTATATATATATATCAGTATATTACACAAAGAGCTGGAATGTAACAAAATTTACCATGTATCAGGGGCATGCCTATGGAGACACCGCCCCTGGAATGCAAGAGGAGTGTACAGAAGAACTTACAGCTGAGGAGCCAATGGGGCTTAAGCACGTCCCACATCTCTAGGGAGGAGTATTGTGTTTCTTTCTTTTGTTCAATAAAAAAGTTCAGTTCACTTCCTACTCGACGGAGGTAGGATCTATACCAACTTGTCTCGTGGTATATTTTCTACATGCATGCATGCTCTCAGTTTTCAATTTACAGAGGTGGTTATTCGGTGTGAGATAACAGGGAAAAAAAGGACGTTTTACCCTAACAGTACCACTTACAGTGAAGGAAATAAGTATTTGATCCCTTGCTGATTTTGTAAGTTTGCCCATTGTCAAAGTCATGAACAGTCTGGAATTTTTAGGCTAGGTTAATTTTACCAGTGAGAGATAGATTATATAAAAATAAAAAAAACAGAAAATCACATAGTCAAAATTATATATATTTATTTGCATTGTGCACAGAGAAATAAGTATTTGATCCCTTTGGCAAACAAGACTTAATACTTGGTGGCAAAACCCTTGTTGGCAACGACCTTAACTATAAAAATATTGTTATTTATTACGCACAGTGAACGCCGTAAAAAAAACAAACTAAAAAATACTGACATAATCGATATTTTTTAGTCACTTTGTCTTCCAAAAATTTAAATAAAAAGTGATCAAAAAGTCGCATGTACCTAAAAATGGTACCTATAAAAACTATAACTCGTCGTCTCGCTAAAAACAAGCCCTCATACAGCTCCGTCGACGAAAAATGTAAAACCGTTCTGGCTCTCACAACTTGGCGACAGAAAAAATCCATTCTCTTTACAAAAGTTATTTTATTGTGCAAAAAGTTGTAAAACATAAAAAAGTGCTATAAATTAGGTATTACCGGAATTGGACTGACCCGCAGAATAAAGCCAACATGTAATTTATAATGCGTGGTGAACGCTGTATGAAAAGAACTAAAAAAATATGGCAGAATTGCTGTTTTTTGGTCACCTTGCCTCCCAAAAAAAAAAGGATAACAAGTGATCAAAAAGTCACATGTACCCCAAAATGGTAGCAATAAAAACTACAGCTCGTCCCACAAAAAAAAAACAGCCGTCATAACACTATGAAAAAATAAAATTTGTCAAGGCACCAATAAGCCAGGAAATAAAAATATGCAGTTGTGCCGGCCCGAGGGAAACGTTTCTTCTGTTTCAAGTGGCGAATTATCAAGGCCCCTAAAATTAGGGAACCAGGAAGGGGAGGGCCCAAACAAATCTGCTGTAAGTGAGGGCGCTCGTATTATACCAGGACAACACTTCCCAGAAAAATTCCCCAAACTCCAAAAGGTGCCGAGTGTGGACCAAAAGGGGAATAAGTAAAGACGATTTATTAGTGCGACACCGGCCTGTGCAGAAAGGATTGTGTTACAGCATAACACACATCTATGAATTATTTTATTGTTTTTTTTTACCCCACTATACCACCTGACTATGCCCCTTATATACTCCGCCCGCCTTACATGTACCCCCACATTATAAACGGAAACACCAGTAAGACTCAAAACAAAACTACTACAAGCAAAATCCACGCTCCAAAAGCCAAATGGCGCTACCTCCCTTCTGAAACCTACAGTGTGCCCAAACAGCAGTTTACTTCCTCATATATGGCATCGCCATACCCGGGAGAACCCTTTTAACAATTTTTGGGGTGTGTGTCTCCAGTGGCACAAGCTGGGCGCCACATATTGGCATATATATTGAAAAACCATTTTCACTCTGCAACATCAAGTGCACACCAATTTCTGCCAATCACCTGTGGGGTTAATATACTCACTAAACACCTAGAGGAATACCTTGAGAGGTGTAGTTTCCAAAATGGAGTCACTTCTGGGGGGCTTCCACTGTTTTGGTCCCACAGGGACTTTGCAAATCCGACATAGCGACCAGAAACCAATCCATCAAAATCTGTACTCCAAAAGCCAAATGGCGCTCCTTCCCTTCTGAGCCCTACTCTGTGCCCAAACAGCAGTTTATGACCACATATGTGGTATTGCCGTACACAGGAGAAGTTGCTTTACAAGTGTTGGGATGCTTTTTTTCATTTATTTGTTGAGAATATGAAACATTTTCAGCTAAAACTACGTCTTATTGAAGAAAAAGGATTTTTTTTATTTTCACTGCCCAATTCTAATAAAATCTATGAAACACCTGTGGGGTCAAAATGCTCACTACACCCCTAGATGAATTCCTCAAGGGGTGTAGTTTCGTTTGGGGAGTTTCAACTGTACTGTTACCTTAGGAGCTTTACAACTGTGACATGGTGTCAAGAAACCAATCCAGCAAAATCTGTGCTCCAAAAGCCAAATGGCGCTCCTTCTGTTCTGATCCTTGCCGTGTGCCTAAACAGCAGTTTATGACCACAAAAGGGGTATTGCCGTACTCCAGAGAAGTTGCTTTACAAATGTTGGGGTTCTTTTATTCCTTTATTTGTTGAGAAAATAAAACATTTTGAGCTAAAGCTACGTCTTATTGAAAAAAAATGATTTTTTTGATCTTCACTGCCCAATTCTAATAAAATCTATGAAACCCCTGTGGGTTCAAAATGCTCACTACACCCCTAGATGGATTCTTCAAGGGGTGTAGTTTCCTATATGGAGTCACTTTTTTGGTGTTTGCACTGTTTTGGTCCCTTAGGTGCTTTGCAAATGCGACGTGGTCTCCGCAAACCATTCCTGCTAAATTCGAGCTCCAAAAGCCAAATGGTGCTCTTTCCCTTCTAAGCTCCGCCGTATGTCCAAACAGCCGTTTATGACCACATGCGGGGTATTGTTTTACTCGGGAGAAATTGCTTTACAAAAGTAGTGGTGCATTTTCTCCTTTTAGTCCTTGTGGAAATCAGAAAATATTAGCTAAACCTACATTTTCTTTGAAAGAATGTAGATTTTCATTTTCACGGCCTATTTCCAATAATTTCTGCAAAAAACCTGCGGGGTTAAAATACTCACTATACCCATAGATAATTTCCTCAAGGGGTATAGTTTCCAAAATGGGGTCACATTTGGGGGGTTTCCTCTGTTTTGGTGCCGCAAGAGCCTTTCAGACCCGACTTGGAGCCTAAAATATTTTCTAATAAAAAGGAGGCCCCAAAATCCTCTAGGTGCTCCTTTGCTTCTGAGGCCGGTGCTTCATTCAATAAGTGCACTAGGGCCACATGTGGGATATTTCTAAAAACTGCAGAATCTGGGCAATAGATATTGAGTTGCGTTTCTCTGGTAAAACTTTGTGTTACAAAAAAAATTGATGAAAAATTAATTTCTGCAAAAAAAAAAAAAAGGTGAAAATTTCACATCTACGTTGCCTTAATTCCTGTGAAATATCTAAAGGGTTAAGAAACTTTCTAAATGCTGTTTTGAATACTTTGAGGGGTGAAGTTTTTAAAATGGGGTGACTTAGAGGGTTTCTACTATATTAGGGCCTAAAATCCACTTCACAACTGAACTGGCCCCTGTAAAAATAGCTTTTTGACATTTTCTAAAGTTCTAAGCCTTGTGATGTCATAGAAAAATAAAAGCATGTTCAAAAAACGATGCCAATCTAAAGTAGACATATGGGTGATGTTAATTAGCAACAATTTTGTGTGGTATTACTATCTGTCTTACAAGCAGATACATATAAATTTAGAAAAATGCTAATTTTTCGCTAAATTTTGGTGTTTTTCACAATTAAATACTTAATGTATCGAGCAAATTTTGCCAGTAACATAAAGTCCAATGTGTCACGAGAAAACAATCTCAGAATCGCTTGGATAGGTAAAAGCATTCCGAAGTTATTACCACATAAAGTGAAACATGTCAGATTTTAAAACATTGGCTGTGTACTGAAGGCCAAAACAGGCTGTGTCTTGAAGGGGATAAGGGGTCTAGTTTTCTAAATGGGGTCATTTATGGGGAGTTTTTATCGTTCTGACACCTATGAACCTTTGAAAACTTGGCTTGGTGCAGGAAAACAAAAATATACTTAAAAAATTATAAAATTATTATTAAATTCATAAGTCTTCTAAATTGCTCACATTTTTTTTCCAAAAGTGCAGCCAAAATGGAGTAAAGAGATGGAAATATACATTTAATAAAAAAAATTGTACAGTATGTATGTACATATGTGACATTGCAGTTCAAACTAGGGAAAAATTTAAAATTCTTACAAAATGTATTAAATTTTTGTATTTTTTTAACTGATTTACGCAAATCGTATCAGTCTATTTTTTTTTTTTTAAATCAGACAAGTTTTTATTGAGAATACAACAGGTATTATACATCTTTTGCATTTCTGATAAAGTACAAAGGAAGCACTCAACAGGAAAAAAAAATCAAAGTAACAGCATAACATCGTGTGTTTAGTACAAAGTTCCTGCAATTACATTACACTTTGCATTTCATCATTTTTAGTTGTACCTTCATATACCTCCCCCTCCCTAACCCTGACAACCAAACTCCCCCCCTCCTCGCAGTACCTCCTCTGTTCCCTGATTTGCCAAACCCCTCCACCTCCTCCATCCTTCCTGTATTCCAAACAGTGATCCCGCCATACTTTGAACATATAAATGCGTCAGCCCACCTTCAAATCTCATCTAATGTGTCACATTACTATAGGTGTTCACCCATTTACTCCATTGCTTCTCATACTTATGGATTGCCCCTCTTTTCAGATATATTCGGTGTTCCAGTGATACCGTGTGGTTAACATATCCAACCAGCTCAGACACCTCCGGGGGATCCGCCTGCAGCCAATATTTTGCAATTAATTTCCTAGTGTGATACATAACCTTTTTGATAGCCAGTAATTCCACTCCATCCCCTCCTTCCTCCCCCATACAACCCAATAAAAAGATCTTAGGTTCCAGTGGGAAATCTCTACCATATACTCTAGATACCATTCCTTGAACTGCTTTCCAATATACATTTAGCATCGGACAGCTCCAAAACATATGTTTTATGTCCGCCCCATCAAACATACATCTGGGACACTCTTTTGTTGTTCTAATTCGCATTTGCCATAACACCTTAGGTGTCCTATACACCCTATGCAGCAGAAAGAGTTGTGACCTTCTGTGCGCTACACTAATAGAGATTATTTTGGGCGATCCA
Organism: Rhinoderma darwinii; assembly: GCF_050947455.1. NCBI lineage: Eukaryota > Metazoa > Chordata > Amphibia > Anura > Rhinodermatidae > Rhinoderma > Rhinoderma darwinii. The sequence continues at coordinate 252,724,808 of NC_134687.1, read as the reverse complement.
AGTATTTCCTCCCATTCTTCATCCGCTATAGTCCCTACATCCTCTTCCCATTTACGTCTAATCTCCACCAGCGAATCTCCCAGGAATTTGGCGAGTAGCATACTATATAGCACCGAAATAATCCCCTTAGTGTCCTGTGCCTCCAGCACCCTTTCCATCCCTCCCATAGCGGAGCAACTCAAGTCCACCAGCCTCTCTTGTGCCTGCGTCGCATGCCTTAGCTGAAGATATTGGTAAAACCGCCGATGTGAGAGTCCATACTCTTCCTGTAATTGTGCAAAAAGCTTGAAAGTATCTCCCTCGTATAACTGGTGCACATATCTGATCCCTGCTTGTTCCCAATCCTGAAATCCTTCAAAAATATTAAATTCCCATAGATATGGATTATCCAATAAGGGCATATAGTTGGAGCATCCTGTAATCCCCAATATCTTCTTACTTTCCCACCAAACTTTATGTAGTAATAGTAGAGTCGGTTTCCCTCTCGCCTCTCTCCGTAATTTATGCGACTCCATAGCCTCTAATAAATCCGTTCTCTGGCCCATATAGTACACCAATTTCCTACTAGAGTTCCACTCCTCCCTATTCTTCCATCCTTTAAAGTGTTGTATTTGAGCTGCTAAATAATATATCCACGCATTTGGAATAGCTAACCCCCCCCCCCTGTTCAGCTGGTAACTGTAGCTTTTCCATTTTAATCCTGGGGATCCCCCTTTTCCACACCAAGTCCATAAACAAATTATGTATTCTCCTAAACCAATATTTAGGCAACCACACCGGGGCATTGTGCACAATATAGAGAACCTGGGGCATCAGAATCATTTTGATGAGATTTGCTCGTCCCAGTGCTGACAGCGGTAACCCAAGCCATACTTTGGTCCTATCTGTTAACTTATTCATTAATGGTATCACGTTCAACTCGACAAAGTCCTGCACCTTTGCTGATACCGTAACTCCCAGATATTTAAACTTCCGTACACACGGAACTTCAATTCCTCCAACCATCAATGGCGTATCTACTGGCTGGAGTGGTAACAACACCGACTTGCTCCAATTAATTTTTAACCCTGAGAATCTGCCAAACCTCTCCAATATCGTCATTATCACTGGCAATGAATGATCTATCTCCCCCAGGAACAACAGTATATCGTCCGCGTATAGTGCTATACGCTCCTCCAGCTCCCCACAACGAAACCCTTCTATCCCCGGATGTTGTCTTACCATATTTGCTAGGGGTTCAATCGCTAGTGCAAACAGCAACGGAGAAAGTGGGCATCCCTGTCGCGTCCCCCTCTCCAGCCTAAAAGAGTCCGACATCCTTCCATTTGCTCTGATCCTAGATACCGGTTCACTATATAATAGTTGTACCCATTTTATAAAGTTCCGTCCAAAGCCAATCCGCTCCAATACAGCCCACAAGTAGCCCCATTCCACACTATCAAACGCCTTGGCGGCGTCCAAAGACAACACTGCTCTACACTGCGCCTCCGGAGCATCTGTCTGCAAATTTAAGAAAAGTCTATGTAAGTTAACTGCTGTAGAACGTGATGGCATAAATCCCGATTGATCCGTCCCTACTATTTTAGTCACTACTCGCGACAACCTATTAGCTAGAATTTTGGCTAAAATTTTTACGTCCGCGGTTAACAGAGATATCGGTCTGTAAGAGTCAGGTAGCGTCCGATCTTTCCCTTCTTTAGGAATTACAACTAGAGCAGCTTCATACATTGTCTGCGGTAAGCGCCCTCTGGCGAAACTATCCTGGAACACCTCCAGTAACTCTGGCAGAACCGTCTCTCCATATGTTTTATACAATTCAGTGGGTATACCATCTATCCCTGGAGCCTTTTCATTTGCCATAGAACTCACCGCTTCCTGTATTTCCTCTAAAGTAATTGACTCCTCCAACCCCTCCCACTCTTCCTCCCCCAAGGTAACCCATGTCATTTCTGCCAGATATTCTGACAGAAGATCCTCCGGATAGTCCACCTTAGTGCGATATAGTTCCTTATAAAATGATGTCAGCACACCTAATATATCCCCCGTTTCCCCCACCATAGTCCCATTTGCTGTCTGTAGCTGATGGATGAACGCACTCTCCCGCTCCGGCCGTGCGATATTTGCTAATAATCTGCCCGTCATTTCACCCTCCTCATAATATTTTTGTTGCAAAAACAATCTTTTATTAGCTGCTTGCTCCAGCTGGTGTTCCTTAAGCAATTTTTGAGCAGCCTTCCATTGGGCTAAGGTTTCCGCAGTGTTATTGGTAATGTGACTTAGCTCTGTTATTGTCACCCGGTCTGTCAAATGTTGACCCACCTGCCTTGTCTTAGTTTTTATGTGCGTGATCTCCCTTATATACACCCCTCTTATATTCGCTTTCATAGCATCCCATAGAATATCTGTAGGGACCGTACCCTTATTAAATTCGAAGTATTCTCTCAGGCTCATAGTTATGGTCTCCTCTCCCACCAAGCGTATCCAAAACGGGTTAAGCCTCCAGTGCATTCTCAACCCCCCCGTCTGTAAACCTGTTCGGAGCTTCAACAACATTGGAGAGTGATCAGACAGCGATCGCGGTAAATATTCCACCCCTTCCACACATTCCATCCCCATTCCATTATTAAACATTTGGTCTATTCGGGACAGTGATCCATATGTAGATGATACACACGAGTATTGCGTAGTAGAAGGCCACTTTGCCCGCCAGATATCCGTGAGCCCAACTTCCATCATGTATTTACCAAACCTCGTCAGACAAACATCTCTCCCCCCCCCCCCCATTTGGAAATTTATCCCACCCTTTATCCATTATGTTGTTAAAGTCTCCCATCAATATGGTCGGTATCATAGGCCATCCAGCCAGTTTCTCCAACACCTCTCGTATTGGGACCACAGAGTACGGGGGAGGCACATACATCACCACAATTATACATTCCCAGTTAAACAATTTACAATGCACCCCGACATATCTACCTTCCCTATCCTTAAAGGAACAGTGTCATCACAAATTATTTTTTTATATGTTAAAGATGTTAGTGCTTTATTAAAAACGTTTATATTCATTTGTGTGTTTGTGTTTTACTTTTTCTTATTTTTACACTTTTTCTTCCCTACGGGGGCTGCCATTTTTTGTTCCATTTCTGTGTGTGTCGATTAACGACACATACAGACATGGAATACGGCAGCCACAGTCCCATAGGGACAGCGAACGGCTCCCGTCCCATTGACTTCAGTGTACGGCGTCTGTGTGGGAACTGCACATGCGCCGCTCCCACACAGTCCAATTCGAAATTGGCGCCGTCCGGCGCCATTTTCCTGTGGACCGGAAGTCGCGGCCGGACAGTAATATTACTACTTCCGGTCGCGGCTTCCGGATTTGTGCACTTGGACCAGCGGCAGCAAACGGAGCGGACGGGCCGGAGGGAGCCGCGGCGGCAGGAGCAGGTAAGAGATTTCAATGTATGTTCGTGTTTGTGTGTGTTTACTACTGTATGTAAACCTCCTACACTGTGTGTTAGCTCAAAAAATGGCGACACACAGTGTAGGAGGTTACACCGTTCAAACCCCTCGTTTATCCCGGCACTAGCCAGGATAAAGGAGGGGGGGATGCTGAGAGCTCACTAGAGCGAGGGCTTTTTACCCAATTTTGCAAAGCTGCAATTTTGGGAATAGCTCCATCTAGTGACCAAAAATGGGTAGTATTATAAATTAGAATTAATTTATAATATTTCCTGACTCGTGAAAAAAATAAAAAAAATTTGAACAATGTTTAATCACCCACACACTAAATGTTTAATTTTTTTAAAAAAAACATGTTTTTCTGGCAACACATTCCCTTTAAAGGAATCCAAACAGCTAAACGGCACATCTCTATGAATTAGGAGGCTAACCCCCCTCGAGTATGTAGAATGAAAGGAATGGAAGTTGTGCCGTATCCACACCCTATGCACCTGTTGCACCGTATCAGCAGTAAGATGGGTTTCCTGCAAGCCCATCACTCCAGCGGACTGCCCTTTCAGGTAATCAAATATAGCTCGCCTTTTAGCTATCTCCCCCATACCTCTCACATTCCAGGACAACAAATTTACCCTACCCCCCATCTGGACATTTCTTGCTTTTGACAGTGGCTATTCCCATTACCTCCAGTGGTCATCAGAGCGTACTGCGTTTCAAACTCCCTTTCCCTCCAAAACCTTTCCCCTCCCCCCACCCTAACCCCCCCAACTTTCCATAAACATACCCTCCTAAGAGGGCTCAGGCTGGCGAAGAAAACTTCACCACTTTGACCATACAGCTTCCCACTCACTTCGTAGAGACACATTCTGTTTCCCTATAGTTTTAACCTTCAGAACCAAGAACCTCCCGCTACCTCCTCCGCAATAAACAATTAGTATTTTTATGACTCCAATATCCCATTCTGCCCTTGAACTGACAGCATTTTCCACCCCTCCAACCATCAATGACATATGGACTTCAGCCCAACCTTAGACCAACATATAAATGCATAAAAACAAGGCCTTATGCCCTCATGTAACTCATCTTCCTCCTTTCATAGCAGAGTCCCCTCTTCAACCATCCGCCTGTTGATCACGCCGCCGCTTTTTATCGATCCTGCCGTATGCGATCTTCATGACTGTCCAGCCATCTTAGTGCATCTTTCGGATTCTCAAAGAATTGCACGGATCCCAACGCCGTCACCCGAAGCTTTGCAGGATACAGCATGGAATACTGAACCCGATGGTTCCTCAGCCGCCTTTTTATGTCCAGAAATTGCATCCTCCGCTTCTGAACTTCTGCAGAGAAATCCGGATAAAATGACACCTTCACACCGTTCACCCGAATATCTTGCCTTTCCCGGGCCTGTCGAAGAATTATATATCTCTATCTTTATAATGGAGCAGCTTTACCAGAACAGGTCGCGGTGGCCCCCCAGGTGGACCAGGACACGTGGGTACTCTAGGAGCTCTTTCCACTGCAAATAATGGGGTCAGCGACTCTTTTCCAAAAACCTCCAAAAGCCATTTTTCAAAAAAGGAATCCGGATTGGACCCTTCCACTTTTTCAGGTATTCCCACCATCCTCACATTATTTAGTCTTAAACGATTCTCCAAATCATCAGCTTTGGATAAGAGATACTTAACATCCTCCGCCACCGCATTTACATCTCTTCTCATGGGCAGCATTCCATCCTCTAAGTCGCTGACTCGACCCTCCACCGCTATTGTGCGCTCTGACACCTTCTGTAAGTCATGGCGTATGATAGACAAATCCTCCTTAATTCCCCCCACCTGGCAGGTAAGCTTAGCCAGCGTAGTATTACTCAGGCTTACCGCCGAAAAAACATCTGCCAGCGTGGGGCCAGGCTTGTCCAATCTCTGCGTGCCGCCATCTAATCCTCCTCCTGAACCGCTTGAAGCGTCTCCTCCATTTTCCTCCTCCTCCTCTGACTCCATCTGTGCTCGCAGCGGCTCATATCTCGAGCCTGTGCGACCAGCCTGCTCCTTCCCTCCATCCGACATCCCTCCATCTGCCTCAGGTTTCATAGGGGCCTTCCTGGCAAAGCGTTCCAGCCTGGATGCCACCGCCCCTCTCACATCCCTGCTCTCTGCATGCGAGCACATGTCGGCGCCATCTTGCAGCCCCAGCTCACCATCCTCTGCCGCCTTAGATTTCCTGGACCGGGTCATAACAGCCTCCGTCAGATCCAGAATTATGCCTGCAGGATCACCGCCGTCTCCTCTTTCACCACAGGTATGCCCGCGTTAGTATAGTGGAGTCTCAGGATGATTTCCAGGATATCGGCAGCGGGAGTTCCGGTTCCTGCGTCCTCTTACATACGCCGCTAAGCCACGCCCCCCGTATCAGTCTATTTTTACCACTAAAATAAAGTACATGTGACGAAAAAACAATGTCAGAATTACTTGGATATACAAAACTATTGCAGAGTTACTCTCTGATAAAGTCAGACATACCAGATTTTCAAAATCTGGCTTGGTCATTAAGTGCCAAACAGGCCCGGTCATTAAGAGGTTAAAGAACCCTGCACACTAGCTGAGCAATGTTCGTGCTAACCCAGAGTTAGGCCCCATGCACATGAACGTAAAAACGCCCGTAATTACGGCACATTTTTACGGGCCCATGGACTTCTATTGGCCACGGGTACCTCCCTGTATGCTTACGGGAAGGTGCTCATGCCGTTGAAAAATATAGAACATGTCCTATTTCAGGCCGTAATTACGGCACAGGCAGGACGTAATTACGGGAGCGTTGCTAGGCGACGTCAGTAAATAGCCACTGTCCAGGGTGCTGAAAGAGTTAAACGATCGTCAGTAACTGTTTCAGCACCCTGGACAGAAACTACCGATCACAATATAGATCAACCTGTAAAAAAAACAAACAAACACGTTCATACTTACCCAGAACTCCCGGCTTCTTCCTCCAGTCCGGCCTTTTGGGATGACGTTTCAGCCCATGTAACCGCTGCAGGCAATCACAGGCTGCAGCGGTCACATGGACTGCCGCGTCATCCAGGGAGGTTGGACTGGAGGTCAAGAGAGGGACGCATCACCAAGACAACGGCCGGGTAAGTATGAATTTTTTCTGCAGGAAAGGGCTGTCCATTCTTCTCTCTATCCTGCACTGATAGAGAGAAGGGCTGCCAATTACTGCAGTGTAATTTTGCAGCGAAAACGTGCCCGGAAATACGGGTGGAATATGGGTGATACCGAACCCGTATTTACGGGCACGGGTCCGTAAATACTGGTGCAATACGGGTCGAATACGTGTGACCAAGGACCTGTATTTACGGGAGGACAAAAATAAGTTTGTGTGCATGAGGCCTTAGGTTCCGTAGCCAGTTCCTAGTCCTGTGTCATGTATCCAGCGTCCGAGAATCCGGCACAAGCCAGCCATCAAGGTACGATTGACTGTTATATAAAAGTGTGTGGCCAGCAGCTACTCCGTTACGGAGTAGTCCAGTGGGCTCACATTCTCTGTGAGCGCGACACATAGGAGTATATGGAGGTGGGATATATACAGAGATTAACAAATATTTAGTGTTCTAAATTTTACAGTGAATAAAGATGTATCTGCCTTCGTGATCCACCCAAATAAATAGGATAGATTTGTGAACCATTATACTAACACCCCTAGCATTACCAGAATAAGTAGAGTAATAGTTATTACACATCCATGATCTATTCAAGACCGTTTGTCAGTCACCATCCAAATGAGTCTCTTCAAGACAAATAATTGCTGGGCTATGCTTGCGCAGGCGGTCAAAGAGTGCAAACCGCTTAGTCGGATCTCCCAGGCCCCTCACATTCCAACTCACAATACTGAAATTATACAACATTAGTAAAGTTAAAATATATCATGGTATCTATTTTTACATAACATTTTAGTAATACCACATGAGACCACAAGATGTCCGTAAAGCACCATATGTCTTGTAATCATACTCTGCGGCAGGGGTCTCAAGCACGCGGCCCCTGGGGCTGTCATCTGCGGCCCGCGGGACACAGAGCCGCTAGACTCTGGAATTCCCTGACATCGCTGTCCACATATGAACAGCGATGTCTGGGGCTTCCCCAGAGCCGGAGTCCCGTGCAAAGCGCTAGTATCGGCTCTGCTCCAGGACTCTGTGGAATTCCCTGACATTGCTGTCCATATATGGACAGTGTGTCAGGCTCTTCCCCAGAGCGGAGTCCCGAGCAAAGCGCTAGTACAGGCTCTGCTCCGGGACTCTGTGGAATTCCCTGACATCGCTGTCCATATATGGACAGTGTGTCAGGGTCTTCTCCAGAGAGGAGTCCCGAGCAGAGAGCTAGTACAGGCTCTGCTCCGGGACTCTGTGGAATTCCCCAGAGCAGGAGTCCCAGTGATGTCAGGACCACAGCTGGAGTCCCAGGAAGAGCCTACTAGCGCTCTGCCCGGGACTCCAGATCTGGGGTTGCCCCTGACATCTCTGTCCATATATGGACAGTGATGTGAGGAGCAGAGTTGGAATCCCAGGCAGAGTGCAAGAAGCGGCTCTGCTCCGAGAATCCAGCTCTGGGCAAGCCCCTGACATCACTGTGGCAGCATCCGCGGAGGGCACTGCGGCAGCATCCGCGGAGGGCACTGCGGCAGCATCCACAGAGGGATCCTATCCAAAAAGGGGCTGCCCAATCTTGACATGTGTGTCTGCCAAACGCTGCCAACTGAGCCGGCGGATTGCATTTAGCGACACTTAAACTGGAAAACAGGATTGTTGAAATAAGCACGTGGAGAAATATCTCAAATATCTCGAATCTCAGCTTCTTATACCACACTGCATGGCGCTGTAGGGCTTCAGGACTTGATCTGACAAGTCCACCCCTCCCATGTACCTATTGTAGTCCAGGATGCAGTCTGGTTTGGGGGTCTCTGTACTGGTACCTCGTACAGGTACATGGGTACTGGTGTGACATCTCTCTTGTCCTTGTACGTGACACACAATATGTTGCTGCTAGATTTTGCCCTGCTCTCACCCCTTCTGAGTGTTTGCCCAAGCAGAGTCTTTGGGAGGTCTCTCAGATTTCTTCTAGCAGTGCCGCATGACTTCTGGAAGCGAAGCACTTGAAGAGTGGGACGCTGGTATAAAAATTATCCAGGTAGAGTTCGTAACCCTGGTCCAGCAGTGGGTGCACCAAATCCCACAAAATTTTTGCATTAACTCCCAGTAAGGGGGGGGGGGGCATTCTAGGGGCTGAGCACGGTGTCCTTCCCTTCATATATCCTAAATTTGTAGGTACACCCTGATGCACTCTCGCACAGCTTATACATCTTCACGCCATACCTTGCCGTCCTACCCGGCAGGTACTGGCGGAATTGAAGCCTCCCTTTAAAATGTACCAAGGACACATCAATAGAAATAAAATTCTCGGGGGTCTACGCTTGGGAAAACCGGGCACTGAAACAGTCTAATAGGGGTCTCCGTTTATACAAACGGTCAAAACTGGGGTCGTCTTTGAGTAGGCAATGCTCATTAGGAGAAGCGAAGTATTGCCTCATTTTTTAGGTTCCAGTTCAGTTCTGAAGTTGCTTTGAGGGGCCTATATATTAGACACCCCCATCAAACACCCCATTTTAGAAACTAGACCTCTCAAAGTATTCACAACAGCATTTAGAATGTTTATTAACTCTTTAGGTGTTTCACAGGAATTTAGAGCAAAGTAGAGGAGAAATTTACATATTTATACCATTTTTTTCTATAACACAAAAGGTTTTACCAGAGAAACGCAACTTAATACTTATTGCCCAGATTTTGCAGTTTTGAGAAATATCCCACATGTGGCCCTAGTGCGGTAATGGACTGAAGCACCGGCCTCCGAAGCAAAGGAGCACCAAGTGGATTATGAGGCCTCTTTTTTATTAGGCACCATGTCCGGTTTGAAGAGGTCTTGTGGTGCCAAAACCGTGGAAACCCCCGCAAAGTGACCCAATTTTGGAAACTAGACCCCTTGAGGAATCCATTGTAGTTTTCTTGGGGAGCATGCGACTTTTTGATCAGTTTTTATTCTATTTTTAGGTGGCGTGGTGACTAAAAAACAGCAATTCCACTATTGTTTTTTTTTTCTATTTTTTTTACAGCGTTCACCGTGCGCTATAAATGACATTCACTTTATTCTGCGGGGCGATACGATTACGGCGATACCAGATGTTTATAGTTTTTTTTAAGCGTTTGCACAATAAAATACGTTTTGTAAAAAATCATTCACTTTTTGTGTTACCTTATTCTAAGAGCCAGAACTTTTTTATTTTTCCATCAATAAAGCCGAGCGAGGACTTATTTTTTGCGTAACGAACTGTAATTTCTATCAGTACCATTTTTAGGTACATGCGACTTTTTGATCTCTTTTTATTCCATTTTTTGGGAGGTGAAGTGACCAAACAATAGTGATTGTGTTACGGTTTATTACTATTTTCTTTTACGGCGTTCACCGTGCGGGATAAATAACGAAATAATTTTGTAGTTCAGGCCGTTACGGACGCGGCGATACCAATTATGAATAGTTTGTTTATTTATCTATTCTTATTAATAATAAAGGACTGATAAGGGTTTTAATGGGTTAATCAGCGGGGACACAGCGATTGGTCCCCGCTGTAGGAGCTGTGACAGCTGCTGCACGAGACAGCAGCTGTCACAGCTCCTGTATGTGTCAGGAGGACGGCTGAAACGGCGTACTATTAGGTCATGGAGCGCGAACGCTATGGTTACCATGACCTAATAGTATGTCCAGGAGCGGGAAGGGGTTAATATATTTTTTGTATATATTATTCCAAATATGTAGACAAACTAGTACAACCCCCAAAAAGAAACACTGATTTTACTAGACAATCAGTTTTGTCTGGTATATGTATTTTGAGCCGGGACTTTATCTATTATAATCTTTTGCCTTTTTGCTTCAAAGAGGCTCTGTCACCAGATTTTCAAACCCCTATCTCCTATTGCAGGAGATCGGCGCTGCAATGTAGATAACAAGAATGTTTTTCTTTTTAAAAAACGAGCATTTTTGGCCAAGTTATGAGCATTTTTATATTTATGCAAATGAGCCTTTGTTATGGACAACTGGGCGTTTTTATTCTTATTTCCGAACGGGGCGTGTATTGTGTTAGTTACATCTGGGTGTGTTTACTTGTTTTACTAGCTGGGAGTTGTGAATGGAAGTGTATGATGCTGACGAATCAGCATCATCCACTTCTCTTCGTTACCACCCAGCTTCTGGCAGTTCACAGACACACATGCTCGTTTTTTAAAGGAACAGTGTCATCACAAATAAATTTTTTATATGTTAAAGATGTTAGTGCTTTAATAAAAACGTTTATATTCATTTGTGTGTTTGTGTTTTACAGTTTCTTATTTTTACACTTTTTCTTCCCTATGGGGGCTGCCATTTTTTGTTCCATTTCTGTGTGTGTCGATTAACGACACACACAGACATGGAGTACGGCAGCCACAGTCCCATAGGGACTGTGAACGGCTCCCGTCCCATTCACGTCCGTGTACGGCGTCTGTGTGGGAACTGCGCATGCGCCGCTCCCACACAGTCCTATTCGAAATTGGCGCCGTCCGGCGCCATTTTCCTGTGGACCGGAAGTCGCGGCCGGACTGTAATATTACTACTTCCGGTCGCGGCTTCCGGACTTGTGCACATGGAACAGCGGCAGCAAAGGGAGCGGACGGGCCGGAGGGAGCCGCGGCGGCAGGAGCAGGTAAGAGATTTCAATGTATGTTAGTGTTTGTGTGTGTTTACTACTGTATGTAAACCTACTACACTGTGGGTTACCTCAAAAAATGGCGACACACAGTGTAGGAGGTTAAACCTTTCAAACCCCTCGTTTATCCCGGCACTAGCCAGGATAAAGGAGGGGGGGATGCTGAGAGCTCACTAGAGCGAGGGCTTTTAACCCAATGTTGCAATGCTGCAATTTTGGGAACTAGCTCCATCTAGTGACCAAAAATGGGTAGTATTATAAATTAGAAAAAATTTATAATATTTCCTGTCTCTTGAAAAAAATAAAAAAAATTTGAACAATGTTTAATCACCCACACACTAAATGTTTAATTTTTAAAAAAAAAACATGTTTTTCTGGCAACACATTCCCTTTAAAAAGAAAAACGTTCCTGTTATCTACATTGCAGCGGCGATCAGCTGCAATAGTAGATAGGGGTTTGAAAATCTGGTGACAGAGCCTCTTTAATGTATAAGTGATGTTTAAGAAATATATACATGTCGAATTCTGTAGTCAGAAGCTACTTCCATATTTTTGAATGGCATGATGTTTTCACGTAGCGGACATGCGAATGCTCTTGGTTAAAAGCTCATATTATATGACAATAAAAAAATTAAAAAAAAACAGGAAAAAAATAAAAAAATAACTCAGCATGAAGAGATACGGATTTTTAGGTTGTGTGTAAAACCTACTATACATAAATGCACATGCCATATTTACTGTGGTTTAGTATGGAAATCTTAATAATAATAACAACTCACCTGGCATTGGGAGTGATGAAAAACTAGTGAGCAAAATCTGTCGAATTGTTTGTAGCTGTTGTTGAAGGATCAAAGTTTGTCTTTCTTCCAGTGCCAGTTCCTGTTCCAGCCGCTCTTTGGCACTATTCATACTTTCAGTGTGTCGCTGTAAGATGACATTCTGCTCCTCAAACTCCATGTTAATTTTGCGCAATCTCCTCAGTTCTGCCTCACGGACTTTAGGGAAAATAATTGATGCAGAAACTTAGACATTTTTCTTTATTATTAGTTTTTGTTTTTCAATAAATATTTCAATATATACCAGACAGGTCCAATGAGATCAAGTAACTTCAATGCGATCAAATCTGTTTCTCAAACAAGTCTTCTAAAAAGGTACAGTTTTGGATGAACTCCCAATTGTCACTTTTCTGGAGTCAACTGTAATTAAATTTAGTTCAGTCTAATTTAAGTCTGGTAATCCACTGTTTAACCACAAAACGCTAAGCAACCAAACCTCCTGCCCAAACTCAGTACTGGTTAACCACAGTCGGAGATGAACAGATAGGTGGGCAACTTTTCAGGGGACGTTTCGGAATAAGTTGTCATATGTACATGAGAAACAACTCAATATCTGGCCATTATATAGGACTTGTATCCTGCTTTTTTTTTTGTTTTTGTTAGTAGTTTTCCTCTCTGCAGGCTCGCTCTCCAAGTCTCTGAGCTAGTGGCCGGAGCCTGCCTGCTACGATATCTTCCACGATCTAGAGCCTGCCTTCTATGATAGAGAGTAGAATCCTGCTCTCCATTCTCTATCACACACACATCGTATATATAATATATATCTATACATACATATACACTAAATATATTATATATATATATATATATATATATATATATATATATATATATATATATATATATATAGACACACACACACCCTTCTCAATTAAATAGAATATCATCAAAAAGCTACATAGATTCATTACACACAGAGTGATCCATTTCCAGCATTTTTACCTTTTAATGTTCATGATTATGGCTAACCGTTAATGAAAACACAAAATTTAGTGTCTCAGAAAATTATATAAGCACAATTATATAAGCACACTTACATAGCACACTGAGCCGTGCTGGTAATACTGCATATACGAGCGCTGGGTTAATGTAATCGCGACATCATTAAGCGGCCAGCCGCTATTACCTTAACCCAGCGCTCGTTTATGCAGTATTACCAGCACGACTCAGTGCCTGAAGAAGGTCGCCCTGACTGAAACGTCACACTCTGCTACTGGCAACAAAAACAAAATAAAAATTCCTTTTTTTTTTCAAATTGGTGTGCCGGATACTCTTTATTTTACGTATTTCCCATTGAAATCAATGGGCAGATGTTTGGAGGCGATCTGCTTCCGATTTTTCAGCCGTTTTTCGGGACGTTTACGGCCCTGCAAAATGGCTTAAGACACTGCATGTGCACATACCCTTAAATGTAAATAATATAAACGGTGTCAGCAACATGATTTACTACACTTTGCTTTAAAGAGGCTCTGTCACCAGATTTTGCAACCCCTATCTGCTATTGCAGCAGATCGGCGCTGCAATGTAGATAAGAGTAACGTTTTTATTTTTAAAAAACGAGCATTTTTGGCCAAGTTATGACCATTTTTTTATTTATGCAAATGAGGCTTGCTAAAGTCCAACTGGGCGTGTATTATGTGTGTTACATCTGGGCGTGTTTACTTCTTTTACTAGCTGGGCGTTCTGACGAGAAGTATCATCCACTTCTCTTCAGAACGCTCAGCTTCTGGCAGTGCAGACACAGCGTGTTCTCGAGAGATCACGCTGTGACGTCACTCACTTCCTGCCCCAGGTCCTGCATCGTGTCGGACGAGCGAGGACACATCGGCACCAGAGGCTACAGTTGATTCTGCAGCAGCATCGGCGTTTGCAGGTAAGTCGATGTAGCTACTTACCTGCAAACGCTGATGCTGCTGCAGAATCAACTGTAGCCTCTGGTGCCGATGTGTCCTCGCTCGTCCGACACGATGCAGGACCTGGGGCAGGAAGTGAGTGACGTCACAGCGTGATCTCTCGAGAACACGCTGTATGTCTGCACTGCCAGAAGCTGGGTGTTAACGAACAGAAGTGGATGATGCTGATTCGTCAGCATCACACACTCCCATTCCTAACGCCCAGCTAGTAAAAGAAGTAAAAACGGGCAGATGTACACACACAATACACGCCCAGTTGTACTTTTACTGTAAACACGCCCAGTTGTACTTTTGCAAGCCTCATTTGCATAAATACAAAAATGGTCATAACTTGGCCAAAAATGCTTGTTTTTTAAAAATAAAAACGTTACTGTAATCTACATTGCAGCGCCTATCTGCTGCAATAGCAGATAGGGGTTGCAAAATCTGGTGACAGAGCCTCTTTAAGAAAGTCCCTGCTGGGACGATACGCGTTAGTAGTACTGATTATTCTGCTCCGTCACAGCTGTGATTGACGTCAGCACGATATGCTTTTCCTTTGCATGCATAAAAGCTGTACAAACAGCTCTCCTGGACACACCATGTGGTGAATATTTCTGTGAGACTAGGGTGAGATTACCCAAAACATTACTGGTTTTCTGCACAGATCAGGAAATCTCTATATAAACCTAACGAGGAGGAATTACTGGCTTCGCCCTGAAAAACGTGACTGCAGTACTACTTATATATGTGGCTGGACTATTTGCCTAACCAGTGGAAATTATTTAGACCCTGTCAATTTTTTTTTATCTTGAGGCCTTGTGCTAAAATAAAAAAAATACAAATATTCCCTATCATTCTGCACTCCATACCCATTAATGAAAAAGTGAAAACAGAATTGTAGAAATGTTTGCAAATTTATTAAAAATTAAAAACAAATTCCACATGGACATATTCAGGCATTTTGCTAGGACACTTGAAATTTAGCTCTGGGGGCCTCCCATTTCTCTAGATCATCTTTGAAATGTTTCACCATGATTGGAGTTCACCTGTGGTAAATTAGGGACTCCCAGACTGTGAGAAACAAGACTTTGTGGTCTGATGAAACCAAGATTGAACTTTATGGCCTTAATTCTAAGCGACATGTCATGGAGGAAACCAGGCACTGCTCATCACCTACCCAATTCCATTCCTACAGTGAAACATGATGGTGGTGGCATCATCAGCTGTTGGGGTATTTATCAGCTTCTGGGAAAGGGAGACTGGTCGGGGTTGGAGGGAAAGATAAATATAGCAAAGTACAGAGATATTATTAAAGAAATGCTAATCCAGAGTGTTCTGGACCTCAGATTGGGCCGAAGTTTCACCTTCCACAAGACAATGACCCTAAGAACACAGCCAAGACAACACAGTGGCTTAGGGACAACTCTGTGAATGTCCTTGAGACCTAAAAATGCCTGTCCACTGTCTGTACCCATCCAACCGGACAAATCTTGAGAGGATCTGCAGAGAAGAATGGCATAAAATCCCCAAATCCAGGTGTGCAATCCTTGTGGCATCATACCCAAGACAACTGGAGGCTGTTATCGCTGCCAAAGGTGCTTCAACTAAGTACTAAGTAAAGGGTTTGAATATTTGGGTCAATGCAATATTTTAGTTTTTCCTTTTCAATAAATTAGCAAAGATTACTAAACATTCTGTTTTCACTTTGTCATTATGGGGCACTGCGTGCAGAATGATGGGGAAAACCTTGATTTTTTAATTTTATATTAGCACAAGACCTGTTGAAAAACGGCTTCTCTGGGGGCGTGGCTTAGGCATGGCGGAGTGAGGACGCGTGCAGCAGCAGCTCCGGACTCACCCCGCCGAATATCGCCCGCCAGGGCTCACCTACCAGCCGCTTGACACCAGCATGACCAGGGAGAAACATCGTCGGTACCCCCCGGACACTCCGAGCATCGGCCGGTTCCTCCGGTCGGCACAGGAAGGCCCGCCGCAGCGATCCTCCTCGTCCCCTCCAGTAGGCTGCAATCAGCCTCCCGCCTCGCCGCGGAGACACACCCCGCCTCCCTCATTCTCCGGCCAGCTACAGCCCGGCGCCGGCACCGACGGATCTGGAGGAGGGATGCAGCCGGCAGACAGAGGTCAGTGTGGGGCAGGAAGCACAGGGCCACCGCCACCGGCCCAGACAGTGATGGTCCCCCTTCTACAGAGCCACCATCAGCCCGTTCCCAGACATGAGGCCCCTAACATGGCGCCCACAGGCGGGGCATGTGAGACACCCCTACCATCACCGGCCCAGCGGCCCACACCCGTGCCAGGCAGTCAGCAGAGCCAGGGGCTGCCGGTTATCTTCAGGGAGACCCTCTCCCCCCCCCGGCCAGTGCACACAGGAGACCACCATGCAGGCCTGTCCTCGGGCCCCCTGCTCTCCATGGAACGGACCCTGGCAGAACTTTGGGAGATGGTCAAGGTACTTCCGACTAAAACAGATTTAGACCTCCGCCTCGCACGACTAGAAGAGAAACACGACAGGGCCATCGGGGAGGTCACACAAGAAGTACGGGCCCTAGCTGTGAGAGTGGACACCTTAGAGCGCAAGCACTCCGTCGACTCCCTGGACATAATCGGTCCTCTCCCAGTCCTTGGCTACCCAAGCAACGCAACTCCGAGACCTCTCTCTACACTTAGATGATGTCGAGAATAGGGGAAGGCGTAATAATTTGAAACTGAGGGGTTTGTCCGAGTCTGTACCCCCCGACGGACTTTACGATGCTGTGACCCACATTTTCAACAAGCTCCTGGAACGCCCGCGAGATTTGCCCATAGAGATGGACAGAGTTCACAGACTATCGGGCCCCAGGAATGGAGACGGCAATCGACCGAGGGATGTTATCTGTAGGGTGCATTTCTACAAGCAAAAAGAGGAGATCGCCCGCAGAGCCTGGGAAAAAGGGGCTGTCCCATACAATGGCGCCGATATCACCGTCCTGCCGGATGTATCCAGATTGACGCTTTCCATGCGTAGAATTGTCCGCCCATTATTGGAAGCAACAAAAGGCGGCAGGCGCAACATACAGGTGGGGACACCCGTTCCGCATCATCCTTCGAAAGCAGGGAATGTCATTCGCTGTCCACTCTCCCGACGATCTGGAGGAAGCATTCCGGTTCTTGGAAACCTCGCCGCTGCGGTTACCAGACTGGACCGAACCACCGCCACCATTCGCTCCCAGAGGAGGCCCGTACCCGGACTATGGTCGGGTCAGCCAATGAGACCTGGAGCAGAGCAGAGCCACCCGACTTTCGAAACATCGATCTCCACGAAGAGACAGAGGGTCGGGATCCGTTGACCTCCATCCTCCTGGACGACGATCGCCGCGGAGGGACTGAATGTTCACAGCCGCCTTAATGTGGACGTTTTCCTGGACTACATTTTGCATTTTCCTTCTCTCTTTTTCCCATAGGGTTCCTGGAGGACTGTCAGGAACACATGGCTGGAACTGCCTTACAGCTGGTTGTATCACTGTGGGTCAAGGGGGCGGGCAGATACACACCGGTTGGGTGAGGTTTAAATAAGTTTACCTGCTTTAATAGTTTTACTGGCCCAATCTGGGTTATCACATAGGGGAAGGTGGATACTGAGAATGTTAACCGTTAATAGGGTGAGTCCGGGGCTCTAAAGCAATTTGGTTAATTGAATTTTCTAGTTGGTATTTTAACTGTTGTTGCGCTGTCTTTGCACTCCGGTCTTTCCTTGTTCCCTATTAGGGTTCCGTGTAGCTGCGTCGTGTTTGAGGTTTTCTGACGGGCGACACAGCTCGCGTTGAGTAGTGGAGAGGTATTGTACTCCGACTTTAGAGAGCTTGCTCTGCACACAAGTTCTTTTTCTTCTTTCTCTCTTTTTCTTCCTTTCCTTTCCCTCCCCTTTCCCCTCGGTCCACTCCGGACATTTCAGTTGCCACGTCTGACATTACTGTTGTCTCCCTAAATGCACAGGGTCTGAATGTTCCGGAAAAGAGGTCCTCCATTCTCCGTCTCCTATGGAAACGGAAAGCACACGTGGCCTTCCTGCAGGAAACTCACTTCCGGGCAGACAACATCCCAAAGCTTACAGACTCCAACTACCCCGCGGGGTATCATAGTGCGTCCCCTGACTCCAAGACCAAGGGAGTCTCCATCTGGTCTCCCGCTCCCTACACTGGGAACACGTGGACACCTGCGCAGATGAAGCGGGACGGTACCTTTTCGTAAAGGGCAAGTTGGATAATGCACTGTACACACTGGCCTCATACTATCTCCCTAACTCTGGTCAGGTGGCCTACCTGGACAGAGTTTTGAGGGCTCTGGAAGGCTTTCTGGAAGGTACCTTAGTCATGGGGGGGGATCTAAATGTCACCCTAGACCCCGTCTTAGACACATCACGAGGACACTCCTCCCTACCCAGGGCAGCACATCGTCGTATACGGCGATTGATGAATGAACATCAACTCGTGGACGCATGGCGAGTTATGCATCCTTCAGTCAAAGACTACACATACTACTCGACGCCTCCCAACTCTTACTCCAGGTTGGACTATTTTTTCCTACGCCATGCACATCTTCCCAGCCTGACATCATCCTCCATAGATGACATAACGTTATCTGACCATGCCCTTATTTCCCTCACCCTAGCCCGCCCATTGGCCCATCCCCCCCCCTGGCAGTAGCGACTGAATGAGTCCCTCCTGCAGGATACGACAGTGGTCTCTGAAGTACGCCGAGACCTGGTGGAATACTTTGATAAAAACTACACACCGGGGATGGACCCGTTCTGTATATGGGAGGCGCATAAATGTGTGGTGCGCGGTTCCCTTATACGGATGGGAGCCAAACTCCATAAAGAGCGGACGGCTCATCTCAGAGACCTACTGTTACACATACACAAACTGGAACAGTCCCACAAGATATCACAGGATCGGTTACTAGGGGCAGAATTAGGGCAATTGAGGGAGCAAGTGCGATCACTCTGCCTTGCCAAGGCGAAGGCCACACTAGTTAAATGTAGAAGGCATTTTTATGAATTCAGTAATAAACCCAGTAGGACCTTGGCCCGCGCCCTCCGGAAAACCCGCTCGCGTACATACGTACCGCACATCACAGGTGCCCAGAATAAAACGACTGCAACTCCCACATGACATCTCAGAGATCTTCCGTGCCTATTACCACTCTCTCTACAATCTCCCAAAGGCACCCTCCTCACAGGACGGCGGTAGCCAACGGGAGAGGATCGAGGAGTATCTCCGATCCTCGGGGATGAAATCCATCCCACTTGATGATCTAGCAGCCTTGGAGGCCCCTATCTCTCCGGAGGAGTGGTCGTGGGCACTGAGGGACTCACCTACGGGGAGGGCCCCGGATGGCCTGTCTCTGCCGTACTATAAGACCTACTCAGAAGTGCTCGAACCCCACTTTATCCGGGCCTTTAATTCGCTAACCGAAGGGGGCTCCATTCCCAGGGATACACTGAGGGCATATATCACGGTTATACCCAAGGAAGGGAAGGACCCATCCCTATGCCAGAGTTATCGTCCTATTTCCCTACTGGATGTAGACTTGAAACTCTTTGCCAAGATTCTGGCACATCGGTTGTCTCCACTCCTTCAAACCGTAATACATACTGACCAAGTGGGTTTCATGCCCTTACGGGAAGCGAGAGATAACACCACACGGACAATTAATTTAATGTACCAAGCGGCACATCACGTCACTCCCCACTTGTTTTTTGTCAACGGACGCGGAAAAGGCTTTCGACAGGGTCAGTTGGGACTTTATGTTGGCCACTTTACGACATATCGGAATAGGGACTCATATGATGTCCTGGATCTCTGGTCTCTACTCCTCCCCGTCAGCTCAGGTCAAGGTCAATGGACACCTCTCATCCTCCTTCACGATTACTAACGGCACGCGCCAAGGCTGCCCCCTATCGCCTCTGATCTTTATTTTATGCCTGGAGCCCTTGCTGTGTCACATCCGCTCCAACCCGGACATTACAGGCTTGGACCTGGGCGGCAGAGCCCATAAGGTTGCCGCCTATGCGGATGATCTGCTGTTTTTCCTCACAGCCCCTAGAATTTCCTTGCCTAACCGGATGGCGGAGCTGAGTAGATACTCGAGATTATCCAATTTCAAAATAAACTACCAGAAGTCGGAGGCACTTAACATCTCGTTACCACAGACTCTGGTCGCTGATCTGTCGGAGTCCTTTTCTTTCAAGTGGGCAAGGGACTCGCTTAAATACCTGGGAGTTCGGCTTCCCGGTGATCTATCTCGCCTTTATGCGGTGAACTTTCCTTTGCTACTTCAACGTATAAAGGCGGACCTAGACACCTGGACGTCGGGCACATTCACCTGGTTCGGTAGGTGCGCGATTTTTAAAATGAACATCTTACCACGGATTTTTTATCTCCTACAGGCCCTACCGATACATATCCCACGCCCATTCTTTCAGTCCCTACTGTCCCTAGTGCACAAATTCATATGGGCAGGGAAACCAGCACATATCGCCCGATCGTTGCTATTTCGTGTAAAGGGGGAGGGGGGCATTGGTCTCCCGGACTTTGTCTCCTATCACCACGCCTCCCACTTGACACGAATCTTAGATTGGTTCCGGCATGGCGGGATGAAAGAATGGGTGTCCATGGAACAGGCGTTTACATCCATCCCACTGCAGGCCCTGCCGTGGTTGGGCAGACATGTTCCCAGGGTTGTGCGGTCCCACCCTAGCAGTCGCAACGCGGGTGTTTCCTCGGGCGTAATTCTCGCCGTCCCCCTCCCCGCTATTTCCGATTTTAGGCAACCCTGCATTTCCACCGGGACTGGATAGTGGCCCATTTCAAGTATGGTTGCGGGCGGGTAAGGGGCAGGCCCTACAATTTCAGCAGGAGGGGAGGTGGATGACGAGCGATCAAATACAATCTCTGTCGGATCCGGTCTCTTTCTCGGCGTGGCAGGTTACCCAGTTGCGACATTTCCTGATGTCCCTAGAACATCCTGGAGTGCAGCAACGGGACTGCTCCGCGTTTGAACTCCTGTGTAAAGGGCACAGGCACGATCCGACATGCTTTGTCCAGAATCTATGCGTTCTTGATCTCGCCCCCCAATTTGCCGCTACCTCCGTACTTGCGTAGCTGGGAGAGGGACTTGGGCGAAACATTCACCCCTGAACAACGAGACCGCCTGTTCACCATGACGCATAAGTCCTCCATGGCCAGTAGATTTCAAGAGGCAGGATTTAAGATATTGTCCCGTTGGTACAGGGTGCCTTCCAGATTGCATGCAATGATCCCGGCGGCCTCGCCACTATGCTGGAGATGTGAGGACCATGTGGGTACAATCTTGCATATTTTCTGTGACTGCCCACTCCTGACGGGGTTCTGGTCCGAGGTGTGGCGTATTTGGTCAAAGTTCACGGATTGTCCTCTCCCGCGATCTCCGGGCCTCTTCCTGCTTCATTTGTGCGAGGTCCCACTGCCCTTGTATAGACGTTCGGTAGTTCGACACCTGGTAAACACGGCTAGGGCATGTGTTCCTGCACTGTGGAGACAGTCCTGTCCTCCAACGGTGGGCATGTGGTTCGGCAAGATCCAGGAGATTATGACAATGGAGGACCTCACGGCATCAATGAAGGGGACTCATGCCTCCTTCCTAAAAACATGGCGTGAATGGATTAGTTTCCAAACGACCGAGGAATATAAAACCATCATGGCCTCGTGAATTCCCGTCTAGACACGGTATGTCAGGTCAGCTTCCCCCCCCCTCCTCCCCCCATTTCCTTCTCTTTCCTCACTATTTTGTCTTTTCTTCTTTCTGTCTCTGCATCTCTCTTCTCCTTTGATGCACCTGTGCGCACTCAGGATATATCATGCACGGCTGCGGGTTCAGGGTGCATATCGGAGATTCCTTAATTAACTGTATTTAGCGACATGGTACTTTCAGGTGACCCCATGTACTTATGCAGGGCAGATAACTGACCTGTGAAACGTTGACTGTTTTTCATTGCCTTTTTTCGCACTGTGTTGTGTATATTCTGTACGATTTGTAATATAAAAAAACAAAATGACAAATAAAAGAATTTATAAAAAAAAGAAAAACGGCTTCTGGGACACTTTGGAGAAAGGTACGTACCGCAGGTTCCACGACCAAATCAATGTAATGCCAAGCGGTTAGTGTACCTGAATGAATACTCTACCACCTTACACCATAATCCCGGGAGTAGGACCGGTGTGACGTTCCCTTGTGAAGGACTCTTCATGGCGTTATCCACGTGGTCTCCAGTCCAATCTATGGCTATTAGTGTATGTTCACACGGCTTAGCAAAACACGTCTGAAAATACGGAGCTGTTTTCAGGCGTAAACAGCTCCTGATTTTGAGACGTTTTTGTAACTACTCGCATTTTTCGCTGCGTATTTTACAGACATTATAGGAGCTGTTTTTCAATGGAATCAATGAAAAACGGCTCCAAAAACGTCAGAAGAAGTGACATGCACTTGTTTTTCGCGGGCGTCTTTTTACGCGCCGTCTTGACAGCGACGCGTAAAATAACACCTCTTCGGAACAGAACATCGTAAAAACCCATTGAAAGCAATGGGCAGATGTTTGTAGTCGTAATGGAGCTGTTTTTTCAGGCGTAATTCGAGGCGTAAAACACCCGAATTACGTCTGAAAACAGTGCGTGTGAACATACCCTTATTGCTTCCGAGACAAAAGCGGGACTCGTCGCTGAATAGTATAGACCTCCATTCCAGCCTACATTGACAATTAGTCTTGCTGTGCACCATTATAGCCTTTGATAGTGGTGGCTTGTGGTCAATGGAACACCTGTAGATGGCCGTCTGGCTTGTAGCCCAATGTCATACAAACTCCTTCTGATGTTTGTGTCAACATTGGTTGCCGCCCTAGGCTTGGGATGCGACATTCAATTTCACTTCCAGTACAGAATGGATCACTATTCTTCCAATCAGATGATCTATCTGTGAAAAGGTTCGCCTCCACGCACCTCTTGCGGTCATTCCTGTTCGTTGATGTTCCCCCAACCTCTGGGGCACGCAATATTGAACGGTGCTCACATCTCGGCCTAGGTAGCAATCTGCCGTAGTGATACACGAAGGTCTCCCAGTTCAAGGATTCTGTCCCTCTCAGTTTGCTTCAAGTGGCGAAAACTGGCATGTCGAAGAACAGGAGGCATCACACAATCATCCCACACTTCTTAATCAGATTTTTGAGGTTTCTTGTGGTTAATAAAACTTAGCTTTCAATCTGGCTTTTATGCCCCTCCCACATGCCAGAGATTGGATTTAGGCGTTTAAAAATGTAATAATTTGCAGATTTTAGCGACACCTGCTAATTCCTGGATTTGCATAACCTTACGGCTTTCCCTTCTTGGTGTTGAAATTTCAATTTTGGAGGAGATATATATATCTATATATAAATATATATATCTATATATAGATATAGTGCGATATAACTCTTACCAGGAAGCTGCAGCAGCATCTGTAGTTTTCACTCTGCCCCTGCTTCCCCCTTCAAAGACTTGTATTCAAAGCGTGTCTGTGTCTCTCATTGCTCTCCCCTTTCCTGCTCTCTGGACTTGCTTAGGCATGTCTTTTTCTCTCCCTTTTCCCACTGCCCTTTCCATAGTCTTGGATTAGCAGGCAGTGAAAAGACATACCCCCACTTTTTGCAGCCCATCAATTCTGTTCTGCACCTAGGGAGGAATTTTGCTTAACCAGTTCAGGACCGGGCTATTTTGCGCCTTCATAGACAAGGCAGGTTTCATTTTTTATCTTTTTATACACACATTTTTTGCCATTTTAGATTTTTTTTTCATAAAGTTTGAAAATAATAGTAAAAAATAAGCTTTTTTTTACGTTTCAGCTATTTTTTTTTGGTAATAACATAGTTTTACCCTAAAATAGACCTTTTATTTGTGATCGTCATTGTCTACCGTAAATTTTATTATATTACATGTCTATATTAGGGTAATTGGGTCAGCGCTAGCGTTACGACAATGATTGGCGGGGGGGACGTTTTTTTTGGGGTGGGTATTTTATGTGTATTTATTATTTAACTTTTTTTTGCACTTTACTTTATTATTTTTTCATTACTATTGTCTGTCCCTCAAAGGTCAAAAAAGACCTTTGGGGAACTTTAGATTTTTTTTTTCTTTCTTTTACACCATGTTTTTCCACTGTAACTGGGGCTGCACAGCAGCCCCAGTTACAGGGGAAATCAGCCCTCTCATAGTGACGATTGTCACTAACTGGGCTGTGCTGGGTCTAGTTAGACCCATCAGCAGTCTGTCAGTAACGGCACCCGGCGATCATGTGACCAGTCACATGATCACAGGGAGGAATAGAGACAGCGCCGCTGCCTCTATTCATATACACAGCGTTCATTGAGCGCTGTGTAAAAAGACATCGGAGAAGACAGAAGCAGCTAAAGCTGCTTCTATCTTCTCCTCAGGGTCCCCGGCAGTCACTGATAGCCGGAGACCCGACATTCAGCTGCCCGATCGCGCGGGCAGCAAGTTAAAACCCGAGCCGTAAAAAGTCTATGGCTCGGGTTTTAAGGACCCTGACCGCTGGCCGTAAAAATACAGCCAGCGGTCAGGAACCAGTTAACAGGGACAGACAGTAGATTACAGAACAGGAGACACAGACACCCAGTGGCAGTAAACTCACTCAGCATTTGAATGGATAAAAACTACAATTTAACCGTAAGTAAATTACACAGTTGATCTATAGCAGGTATACTATTAATTAGCATAAAGTTTTTGAAAAGTAGTGTCCATTTAAAAAGGCTCTGTCACCACATTATAAGTGGTCTATCTTGTACATAATGTGATCGGCACTGTAATGTAGATTACAGCAGTGTTTTTTTATTTAGAAAAACGATCATTTTTGACTGAGTTATGATCTATATTAGCTTTATGCTAATGAGTTTCTCAATGGACAACTGGGCGTGTTTTACTATATGACCAAGTGGGCGTTGTACAGAGGAGTGTATGACGCTGACCAATCAGCATTATACACTTCATTCATTTACACTGCAGATAGCGATAAATCTATATCGCTATTTGCAGTCACATAAACACACTATAACGCTACTCATGTGTCATGACAATGATTATACGTTACCTCCAGCCAGGACGTGACGCGTATTCATTCTCCTGACCACTTCTGTAGCGTCTCTGTGATTTACAACACAGCAGGCGTAGTCTCGCGAGATTACGCTGTAAACTGTTATTCACAGCGAGATCTGTGGCCTCAAAAATGTAACCACCAGATTCATAAAAATAATGTAAAAATGAATGTCACCTTTGTTTTGGTCCAAGAACTCTTCTGTAAAAATTGGTACATCAAAAGCTGAAAAAATATCGCTCTGAGAATCTCCAGTCTGAAAAGATAGATAATATATTTCAATATTGCTGTAAAAAAAAAAACCTTACAACTGAGATGAGTTTTCAAGAGGAGGAAAACCAGTTTCACATCTGCATTAGAGACCCAGTTAGGGGCCTCGGTCAAAGATCTGGCCAAAAGTACCGAAAACAATAGCGTTGTATGCTATGCTATTGTTTCCGGTAAAACCATGGACACCTGAACGGAATCCCGAAGGAACCCATCAAAGTCAATGGGTTCTTTTGGGCGCCGATGGTGTACATCATACAACAGAACCAGCTTCCGGTAGTTTCATTGTTCTGCTCCTCTGAGCAGAACAACGGAAAAATTTACGCAGATGTGAACAGAAAACAACATATTATATCACAGAACAGTTAAAGTGTACCTAACTTTCCAGAATAACCAGTCATTCATGAGGAAAAACACTATTTCTGGCCATTATATGACTTGTTTATGGCATTTTTTTTTAAAATGTAATTGTCCCCTCGGCAGGCTGTGTCTCGAATTCTCAATTTTATCTAAGTTAGCTGGGGGAGCCCAACGGCTATCACGTTTAACACACAGAGATAGGAGAGCAGAATTCTCATCTTCTCGATCTGTCAAATATACATAAAGGCTGCAGCAGCATGGAGAAAATTATACACCAGTAACGAGTAGTGTAGCGGAAAATCCAGCATAGGGATGACAACACTTACCAGGAAGCTGCTGTATATCTGCTTCTTTTGCACTCTGCCCCTTCCCACCCACAATAGACTTCAAGGGGTTGTGCAGGCAGGGGGCGGTTTTTCATAATGATGACCTATCCACAGGATAGGTCATCAGTATATAATTGACTGTATAGTGGCCTTGCTGGGTTACTGCAGCTCTGCTTCTATTCACTTGAGTAGGAGCACAACTGCAGTACTGGAGCAGGGTCACTATACTGTGACTGCAGCACAATGCTTTAGCCACCGACCACTACATAACTTTCGATACAAGGAGGCAGGCGGAAAAGCTAATCGGTGCAGTGTCCAGATGTTGGACCCCCACCGATCATATACCGATGACCTATGCCGTGGATAGGTCATCAGTATTAAGAAAAATGCCCCTCTACCTGGACAACCCCTTCAAAATGGGCAGCGTGTCTGTCTCGTTCTGCTCCCTCCTTCTCCCCCTCCCCATAGACTTCTATTGGCAAGCAGTGAAGTGACACCCCCCTACTTTCTGCAGTCCATCAAATCTGCCCTGTAAATAGGGACGGAGTTTGCTTGACAACAGGGGGTGGAGAGCAGATTACAGAAAGGCAGACACCTTGTAGCAGTAGCTTCATACAGAATTTGCATGTATAAAAACAACAATATTTTAACAGAAAGTTATAAAGCTCATATATATATCTCAGGTATACTATTAGATTGGCTAGGGGTGTAACTAAAAGCTTAAAGAGGCTCTGTCACCAGATTTTGCAACCTCTATCTGCTATTGCAGCAGATCGGCGCTGCAATGTAGATTACAGTAGCGTTTTTATTTTTAAAAAACGAGCATTTTTGGCCAAGTTATGACCATTTTTGTATTTATGCAAATGAGGCTTGCAAAAGTACAACTGGGCGTGTTGGAAAGTAGAAGTAAAACTGGGCGTGTATTATGTGCGTACATTGGGGCGTTTTTACTTCTTTTACTAGCTGGGCGTTCTGACGAGAAGTATCATCCACTTCTCTTCAGAACGCCCAGCTTCTGGCAGATCACGCTGTGACGTCACTTCCCCAGGTCCTGCATCGTGTCAGACGAGCGAGGACAAATCGGCACCAGAGGCTACAGTTGATTCTGCAGCAGCATCAGCGTTTGCAGGTAAGTAGCTACATCGACTTACCTGCAAACGCCGATGCTGCTGCAGAATCATCTGTAGCCTCTGGTGCCGAAGTGTCCTCGCTCGTCTGACATGATGCAGGACCTGGGGAAGTGACGTCACAGCGTGATCTGCCAGAAGCTGGGCGTTCTGAAGAGAAGTGGATGATACTTCCCGTCAGAACGCCCAGCTAGTAAAAGAAGTAAAAACGCCCCGATGTACGCACATAATACACGCTCAGTTGTACTTTTCAACACGCCCAGTTGTACTTTTGCAAGCCTCATTTGCATAAATACAAAAATGGTCATAACTTGGCCAAAAATGCTCGTTTTTAAAAAATAAAAACGTTACTGTAATCTACATTGCAGCGCCTATCTGCTGCAATAGCAGATAGGGGTTGCAAAATCTGGTGACAGAGCCTCTTTAAGGGCCCTGGTGAAAAAGCTGTTTGCACCCAAACTTTTTTTCATGGCAGACGGCCCACAGCTTTCAGCTGCATCGCTGGGTCTCTTAAGTGACCCATCAGTGCAGTACTAGCACTAGATCTCAGACAACACATCTAAAAAGACTACAACCCCTACAGCTCTGCCACTGGATAGGATTAGATACAGCAGCTCAGCAGACAGTATCATACATGATAGTATTAGATACATAGTAGGGTTGAAAAAAAGACAAGTCCATCAAGTTCAACCAAGGGATGGGAAGAGGAAAGGGAAACATTTTTACACATAGGAGCTAATATTTTTTTGTTCTAGGAAATGATCTAAGCCTTTTTTAAAGCTATCTACTGTAGCTACTGTGACCAACTCCTGGGTAGACTATTCCAAAGATTCACAGTTCTCACAGCAGAGAAGGCTTGTTGCCTCTGCAGATTGAACCTTTTTTTATCCAGACGGAGGGAGTGCCCCCTTGTTTTTTGAGGGGGTTTTACATGGAACAGGATCACCATATTTTTTGTATGTGCCATTCATATATTTATATAAGTTAATCATGTCCCCCTTAGTCGTCTTCTCTCAAGGCTAAACAGGTTTAATTCTTTTAATCTTTCCTCATAACTTAGATTCTCCATGCCCCTTATTTGCCCTTTGTATTTTTTCCAACTCCAGGGCATCCTTTCTATGAACTGGAGCCCAGAACTGAACTATATATTCCATATTAGGCCTCACTAATGCTTTGTAAAGTGGTAATATTATATCCCTGTCCCGCGAGTCCATGCCTCTTAATACACGACAATATCTTGCTGGCCTTTACAGGGCCCAGCAAATCGTATTCTTATACTCCTGAATCGGGTCCTCTTCATCTCAGTGGACAGCACGGGTCCTGACGACATTCTGCATCATGGGGCACCGTGGCATTATCTTCAAGGGGAATGGTCTACTTGGGGCACTGTGTGGTAACTATCTTCAAAGGACACTGTGTGGCACTAGCTACAGGGGGGGGGGGGGACGACAGTGTGGCTTTTTATAATGGCATTGTGGCAGATAAGCCTCGGATTTCCGCCGCAAATCCACAAGTCAGAAGTGCCTATGGCAAATCCGACCCGTATGAATATAGCCTTACTATTGGTGTTCAGCTCAGACCTTCACCTGACGGCAGACCCAGGTAAATGGACCTTCACTAACAATAGTTGATAGTGGAGTACCCCTGCCCTACACTGTCAAGCTCCACATACAAGTTGTGCAGATCACTTATTGAATTTCTATACATTGCTGTAAATCTTGCCATTGAATATAGTTTGCTACATTTATTCTATTGAGGAAGTACTTGTGCAGAACTTTTCTGAAACATTTTAGGGTACGTTCACACGCCGAATCAAAAACGTCTGAAAATACGGAGCGGTTTTCAAAGGAAAACAGCTCCTGATTTTCAGACTTTTTTAAACCACTCGTGATTTTCGCGGCCGTTTTGTAGCTGTTTTCTATAGAGTCAATGAAAAACAGCTCCAAAAACGTCCCAAGAAGTGTCCTGCATTTTTTTTCGTGGCCGTTTTTCAAAACAGCCGCGTAAAAAAATGGCCCATCGTTACA
Source organism: Rhinoderma darwinii (assembly GCF_050947455.1). Classification (NCBI taxonomy): domain Eukaryota; kingdom Metazoa; phylum Chordata; class Amphibia; order Anura; family Rhinodermatidae; genus Rhinoderma; species Rhinoderma darwinii. The sequence continues at coordinate 252,695,554 of NC_134687.1, read as the reverse complement.
GATCAACGTTTTTCCCATTGAAAAATCAATGTGCAGATGTTTGGAGGCGTTCTGCTTCCGGTTTTTCAGGCGTTTACAACCCAAAAAAATGGCCAAAAATAGGCCGTGTGAACATAGCATTACAGTACAACTGTTTTTCCCAGTCTGTTGGGTTGACAGCTTGCTTGTCTGTCCAACACTACACAACCAGGCACGAGCTTAATGTAAACATGAACAGAATGTCTTTATTCACAGACCTCCCTATTAGACTCCTTCCCCGACATCTTCCATCAAGGAGAGTCGAAAAATTCAGGAGACCCCATACATGTAAGCTAACAGACTGCTCTAGTGGGCTTGTAAAACAAGTGGTTTGTATATCAAGTGGAGTTACAAAACCGGAGTTAAAGCCCCAGTAAGGACTCTTTTCTTTTTGCATTAACAACTGTTCACTGTTTTTATTTTTTTTTGGAACTGGGATAATGGATAGCAAGATTGGAGGTTTTCTTCAGTGCACAGTTTGCCATATGTATGCACGACTGGAACCTGAGTTCCAGGGTGAATATCTATGTGGCAGATGTGAGCATGTTGGTCACCTGGAAGCTCGCATAAGAGATCTGGAGGAGCAAAATGCAATACTGAGGAAGATAGACAATCTTGAGCGGAGCATGCTGCTCACAGAGCATGCAGTTAGTGGGTTAGAACTGGAGGGTGAAGACATGGGTCAGCAGGATCAGGCAAGTTTCTGGGTTAATGTAGTTAGGGGCAGTAGAAAGGGGTTCAAGAAAAGGAAGGCCAATCCGGTTTTGTGATATTCCAAGCAAAATTGCCAAGTTGAGTGATGATGCGAGGGTGTCGGTCTCAGAAATGGCAGCCCTAGTGGATACTGATCTCCCTAAGAGCCGGGAGAACAGCCCAGCTAGTAGTCGGCGGGATGGTAATGCAGGTAAGCCAAGACAATTGATAGTCGTAGGGGATTCTATAATCAGAAAGACGGATAGAATAATTTGTCGCCAAGACCACCTCAACCGAATGGTTTGCTGTCTCCCTGGTGCCAGGGTTCGGCATGTGGTGGAACGGGTGGACAAATTGCTGAGAGGGGCTGGTGATCATCCAGCTGTCGTGGTCCATGTCGGTACCAACGACAGAATAAATGGTAGGTGGAGGAGCCTTAGGGTATGTGCACACGTAGTGACCAAAAACGTCTGAAAATCCAGAGCTGTTTTCAAGGGAAAACAGACCCTGCTTTTCAGACGTTTTTTGACCAACTCGCATTTTTCGCTGCGTTTTTCGCGCCGTTTTCTACGTCCGTTTTTGGAGCTGTTTTCATTGGAGTCTATGAGAAAACAGCTCCAAAAACGTCCAAAGAAGTGTCCTGCAGTTCTTTTGACGAGGCTGTATTTTTACGCGTCGTCGTTTGACAGCTGTCAAACGACGACGCGTAAATAACAGGTCGTCTGCACAGTATGTCGGCAAACCCATTCAAATGAATGGGCAGATGTTTGCCGACGTATTGTAGCCCTATTTTCAGACGTAAAACGAGGCATAATACGCCTCGTTTACGTCTGAAAATAGGTCGTGTGAACACAGCCTTAAGAATAATTTTAAAGAACTAGGCTACAAGCTGAAGGGAAGGACCTCCAAGGTTGTATTCTCAGGAATACTGCCTGTGCCATGCGCATCACAGGAAAGACAGCGGGAACTCAGGGAGTTAAATGCATGGCTGAAGTCTTGGTGTAGAGGAGAAGGCTTTGGGTTCCTAGAGCACTGGGCTGACTTTTCATTGGGGTACAAACTGTATTCTGCAGATGATTTGCACCTAAATGGAAGGGGGTCCGCTGTGCTGGGGGAGAGAATTCTAGCTGGGGTGGTGGAGTATTTAAACTAGGACTGAGGGGGGAGGTCAATGTAGAAAAAAAAAGGGGAAGTCAGGTTAGAGAGGGGTCAGACTATGTTGGTGGGGGGTGAAAGACTGAGGGGAGAGGACTAGACAACAGGATAAGGAGATCCTTTTGTTACAAAACAGCAGTGTAAATAAAAATGCCCAAATAATGTCAAAAAATCAAATTTATGATAATAAAAGTGAAAAACTGAAAGGCAAGTTAAAGCGTAGGTTCACAAATGCCAGAAGTCTAGCAAGCTGGAGGCCTTGGTACTGGAAGAAAATATAGATATAGTTGGTGTTGCTGAAACATGGCTGGACTCTTCACATGACTGGGCTGTAAATCTACAGGGTTTTACACTGTTTCGGAAAGACAGGACAAATAGGAAAGGTGGTGGTGTATGTATGTATGTATGTGAGAAGTGATATGAAGGAGAGTGTGAAAGAGACAATAGTGGGTGAAGATTGTGAGGAGATTGAGGGTGGAACTAGAAAGGGAGGTAATCACTGAAAAAAATACTTTTGGTGTAATCCATAAACCCCCCAATATAACTGAGGAGATGGAAGGTCAGCTATATAAAACAGATGGAGCGGGCTGCACAGGCGGGTACTGTAGTAATAATGGGAGATTTTAATTTCCGGGATATTAATTGGTGTCATGGTTCGGCTTCAACTGCAAAGGGGAGACATTTCCTCAACCTGTTGCAGGAAAATTTTATAGGCCAGTTTGTGGAAGACCCGACTAGAGGTGAAGCTCTGTTGGATCTGGTCATTTCTAATAATGCAGATCTTGTTGGGAATGTCAATGTTCGTGAAAACCTTGGTAACAGTGATCACAATATAGTTACATTTTACCAATACTGTAAAAAACAAACACCAGCTGCGAGGGCAAAAACATTTAATTTTAAGAAAGCCAATTTCCCCAGGATGAGGGCTGCAATTCAGGATATAGACTGGGAAGAACTAATGATAAATAATGGGACAAATGATAAATGGGAGATTTTCAAATCTACTTTGGGTAATTATAGTGCAAAATGTATAACTATAGGTAACAAGTATAAACGACTAAAATTAAATCCCACATGGCTTACACTTTCTGTGAAAGGGGCAATACATGACAAAAAAGGGCATTTAAAAAATACAAATCTGAGGGTATCCCCCCCTCCATATGCTGCAGGTGTCAGCTGTGTATTACAGCTCACACCCGGGACTAACGGACAGGAACAGCGATCGTGCGGTTACAGATGCCTGTAAAAACAACAATATATTGCAATACGTTAGTATTGGAGTATATTGTACCAGCGATCCAATGATCGCTGGTTGAAGTCCCCTATGGGGACTAATAAAATGTGTAGAAGAATTAATGTTATTAGTAGTGATAAAAAACAACTTTAAAGTAAAAAAAACAAAAACCTTTTCCCATTTTTCTTCTAAAGTAATGTAAAAAAAATAACCAAAATTGGTATTGCTGTGTCTGTAAAAAGCAAAACTATTACAATATACAATTATTTAACTTGCACGGTGAAGACCGTAAAAAAATTAATTTAAACCGCCAAAATCGCAGTTTTTTTTGTCACATTAGCTCTCATAAAAAACATGTAATACATCTTTTTGATCACATTTTATGTACCAAAAAATGGTACCAATAAAAACGACAGCTCGTCCCGCAAAAAATAAGACCTCCCACCGCTCAATCAACCGAAAAATAAAAAACAAACCGTTACGGCTCTCACAATGTGGTGAAACAAAACAATTATTATTTTAACAAAATAGATTTTTCTTTGTAAAAGTAGTATAATATAAAAAAAAAAAACGATACAAATTTGGTATCACCGTAATTGTATTGAGCCGCAGAATAAAGTAAAGTTTTTGTTTTTACCGCAGGGCGAAAGCTGTAAAAACGAAACCCCCAAAAAATGGAATGATTTTTTTCACAATTTCAGCCCGCAAAGAATTTTTTTTCTGTTTCCCAGTCCATATTATGGTACTTTAAATGGTGTCAATAGAAACTACAATTCCTCCCGCAAAAAATAAGCCCTCACTCACAGAAAAAGAAAAAAGTTATGGCTCTAAGAACGGGAGTGAAAAACGAATATAAGAAAGCAAAAAATGGATCAGTCCTGAAAGGGTTACATAGTTACATCGTACGGCTGAAAAAAATACACATCTCCATAAATTTCATTTCCAATGAAAAAAAAGTATGACCACATGTGGGGTATTTCCATGCTCAGGAGAAATTGCTTTACAAAAATTGGTTGTTTTTTTCTCCTTTATCCCTTGTGAAAATTCCACATTTTAGTGGAAAAAATGGTGATATTGATTTACGCGGTACTAATTCTAATAAATTCTGCAAAAGACCCGTGGGGTCTAAATGCTTACTATACCCCGAGAAAAAATCCTTGAGAGGTGTTTCCAAAATGGGGTCACTTTTGAGGTGTTTCCACTGTTTTGGCACCACAAGATCTCTTCAAACCTGACATGGTGCCTAAGATATATTTTAAAAAAAGGAGGCCCAAAACCCATTAGGTGCTCCTTTGCTTCTGAGGCCTGTGTTTCAGTCCATTAGCGCACTAGGGCCACATGTGGGATATTTCTAAAAACTGAAGAATCTGGGCAATAAATATTGAGTAGCATTTCTCGGGTAAAATCTTGTGTTAGAAAAAAAATTATTTTTTTATTAGAAATGAATTTCGCCCAAAAAAATAAAATTTGTACATTTCAGCTCTACTTTGCTTCCTGTGAAACGCCTAAAGGGTTGTGAATGCTGATTCGAATACCTTGAGGGGTGAAGTTTTCAAAATGGGGTGATTTATGGGGATTTTCTAATATATAAGGCCCTCAAAGCCACTTCAGAACTGAACTGGTCCCTGAAAAAATGGCCTGAAATTTTCTTTACAATATGAGAAATTGCTGCTAAAGTTCTAAGCCTTATAACGTCATAGAAAAATAAAAGGACGTTCAAAAAACGATGCAAACATAAAGTAGACATATGGGAAATATTAACTAGCAACTATTTTGTGTGGTATAACTATCTGTTTTACAAGCAGATAAGTTAAAATTTAGAAAAATGCTAATTTTTGCAAATGTTCTCTAAATTTTGGTGTTTTTCAAAAAAAAATACAGAATTTATAGACCAAATTTTTTCACTTTCAAAGTACAACATGTTACGAGAAAATCTCAGGATCGCTTGGATAGGTAAAAGCATTCCGAAGTTATTACCACAAAGTAACACGTCAGATTTTAAAAAAATCGTCTGTGTCCTGAAGGCCAAAACAGGCTGGGTCCTGAAGGGGTTAAACATTGGGGGCCTCAATAGCGCCTTTAAACGCAGCTTGTTCTGGAAAGAAGCTAAAATTATTGAAATGTAATGTGTTATTTAGTCAAGCGACACTTCCACATGCATAAAACTCCGGCATTTAGTAGCAAGGAGTCCTTATTGCAGTTCGGAACACCGTAGCCTTCAAATTTGACTAAATTGATAGATCCTCAAGGCAGATATATAGGCTTACCGTATTTTTCGTACTATAAGACGCAGTTTTTAGCAAGAATAAATCTTGCTAAGAAGTCCCTGCCTCTTATAGTCCGCAGTCAAGCTGAGCCCGCTCGATACACTGCACGTGTCATCTCTGTTTACAGCGGACACGCTGATCTAACGGCCAGGAACAGCAATTTCGCTGTTCCCGGACGTTTAAAGGGGTTTTGCCATAAAGAATATGTATCCCCTACCCACAGGATAGGAGATACACGTGTGATGAATGGGGGTTCGACTCCCAGCGATAAGGAAAACGGGGACCGAATGTCACCAAGAGCGCTACATGAGATGCTTTGACTTCCGCGTTCTGTGTCCGGCAGCTCCATAGTGATGAATTTGATTGATGATTTGATTTAATTTGAATGATTTTGCTGGAGCTGCTGAACAAATAAGCCGGACATAGAACTCGGAAGTCCAAGCTCCTCATGTAGCGCTCTGGGTGACTTTCGGTCCCATTCTCCTTATCGCTGGGTGTCCCAGCGGTCGGACCCCCAGCGATCCCACATGTACCCCATATCCTGTGGATAGGGAATATATGTGTTTTATTGCAAACCCCTTTAACTAGTTAAATGCCGCGGTCAATAGGGACCGTGGCATTTATAGGGGTTTTTCCATGAAGGACATTTATGATATATCCACAGAATATGTCAAATTTCAGATAGATGCAGGTCCCACCTTTGGTATCCGCACCTAACTCTAGAACGGGGCCCCCTAAACCCCGTTCTAACTTTCTGTGCTCTCTTGGCCACTTGATTACATGTGGAATTACGGAAACAGAATAACCCGCTGAGCTACGCTGTTTCCATAACTCCCATAGAACTGAATAGTAGTTCTATGTAACCAAATGGCCGTTGGTTCAAGTCCCCTAGGGGAACTAATAAAATGTGTAAAAATAATAATAATTTGGTATTGCTGCATCTGTAAAAGTCCGATTTATTACAATATACCATTATTTAACCCGCACGATGAACGGCATAAAAAAGAAATTGAATCATTAGAATAGTTTTTTGGTCACCTTAGCGCTTAAAAAAGAATAAATAAAAAAAATAATAAAAAAAGACTTCCGGTGGGCAGGACATCCAGGATGGCCGCATTTTAATCCAGCTCCTGCACCCAGCTGCAGAATCCAGTCTCCAGACCGCGCATCCCGGGTTTTTAGTGGCCGGAGACGACTGAATATCCCGGTGACAACATCACTCTGCCGCAGGAGCGCCATATTGACCGCCGAAGTCGGCCCAACAGGAAGGCGTGAGACAGCTCTGGGAGGTGGAGGAGCTGCCGCCCGCCATCTTGAGAGCTAGGCCACGAGATCTCAGGCCTCCTTCCCTGACACGCTAGAGGGGAAGTGAAGCAGAAGACAGCCAGAGATAGAGCCGTGAGAGGTGGGGATCCCTTGGCAGCAAGGCTCCCCTCAGTAAACAAGGAGGATCTGCAGCACTTACCCGCAGATGTCAGCTCATAGACCCCCATCAGGACCGACCGCACTGCATGCTGCCTGCAAACAGTGAGAGACACCTCACTGGTAACGGACTCTGACTCGCTGGCTGGATACAGCGAAGTACTCTGCACTGCTACCGTTTGCCTCATTGCCTGTCAGCATGTGGATGTGATTTGCTCGTGTAGAAGTTACCCTGTCTGTGTGGTTTAAGGCACTTGAAGCTCTTGCAAAGAAACAAACAAGAAAAAAAAAAAGAAAAAAATTATTCCCTGCGTGTGAGCTGGAAATCTTTAGTAACAACTAGCCGATTACTACACACACAGCACAGTCTTGGGCGCCGTCTAGTGGCCGATTTGTGAATTGCATCACATCCATGTAACCTGGAACATTTTGACATTAGAATGCTCTATACTTTTATGTGGGGACTGACATTCCTTCATTGCTTATATTGAGAGTACTTTTATATACACAGGAAACTGTGATACCTCCGGTAAGAACTGCCGATCGTTACGCTCCCTTTTGCGACCCAGATATTGGGTAATCCGCCCTCCTCCGTTATATTGCCTAACTGGATGCTCACAAATAGAGGATGCCTATTTCTCAAATGAGGCGATAAAAGTGTGTGGATGGGGACTGTGCTCTCTTGATGTAATCTATTTTGTATTTCCAACTTTGCCTCTCCCTTGCAACTGAAACGGTCCATTGGGACCTTGCTATGGACAAATTTCTTACTACAACACCGTCTGGTAGACAACTGCGGGCTGATCAGCGATCGGGAACGGAAGTCACCACGCCACTAAAAATGAATAAACAAAAGCTGCAGGCCAAGCAGGACAAGGCCACTTCCAAAACATCCAATACAAAGAGTAAGATTCCACCTGAGGAAGTATCCAACACGGCGGATCTTTTTTCAGGAGATGACGTCACACCTCCAAACTTATCTCCTAGTTCTAGTCCTTCAGGACCTTCTAACAGGGACGATCCTCAAGCAGCATTGGTGGCGGATAAGGTATCGCAACTATTGATCCCATTGTTTGACAAACGTCTCGAAGTGCTCCATACCTCAATAAATTCTGCGCTATCTCAAATTACTAACAATGCGCAGAGGATAGTGGAATTGGAAACTCGGGTACAAGGGTCGGAACAAACTATTGCCCATCTTGAAACCTCTCTACAACACAGCCAAACACTGGAGGCGGCACTCCGTGACAAGGTGGAAGACTTGGAAAACCGACATCGCCGAAACAATCTGCGCTTCGTTGGCATCCCAGAGAGTGTAGGAGGGGGAACATCTTCTGGACTATCTGACCAAAGAACTGCCAGCTGCTCTGAAACTGGAGACATTGAGTGACCCGCTCACAATTGAGAGAGCGCATCGCATTGGCCCTCCGGATGCCAACAGGGGCAATGGCAATAGCAGACCGCGTCAGGTTATTGCTAAATATCTGAATTGGTCGGTGAAAGAGAGAATACGGAGGGCATTACGACAGCAAAGGGAGTTGCGGATTCAGGGTAACCGAATCTTAATGTTCCAAGATTTTTCTGCCGCAGTATCGCAAAAAAGAAGGACTTTTGTGCCCATCTGTAAAATGCTAGCGGAGAACAACATGAAATTTCAACTACTATATCCGGCCAAGCTGAGAATAAAAGATGGAACAAGATCACTGATATTCGAGGATCCTTTGGCTGCCAGGCGACATCTTCATATGGAAGAAGGCGGAGATTGACAATCCACACTTAGGGGAGAGACAGTCCCCACTTCACAATAGTCCTTTCAACTTGTTAAATTGCTGGTGTACTATGTACTAATGCTTCAATTGTTGGTTTGTTTTTTGTTTGTTGTTTGGAGCCAGCCATGCTCTCTTTTCTTAACCTTGCTTATATTTCAGATGCCATATGCTTTACACCAGAACACTCGTATGCCACTTGGGGTTCAGCTGTTCCGGCGGCTCGCTGGGACCGAATGGGACAGCACCATAATGAATGACTTTACAGTGATGCCCTGGTTGACACCGCACAGATGAGTACAAACGCAGATACATACCACACTCCTTCGTGCATAAAATTTTATTCATGGAACGTAGCGGGACTTAACACTCCCATAAAACGGAAAAAGGTTCTTACACATATTAAATGCTCATCCCCCGATATTATTTTCCTCCAAGAAACACACTGGAGACAAGACCACTCGGGTACATTAAAGGCCCCCTGGCTGGAGACATGTTATACAGCTTCCCATAGCTGTTCCTCTAAGGGGGTAGCCATACTAATACGGAAAGGTCTGACCCATGTGGTGGAAAACGCTATCACTGACCCTGAGGGTCGGTACCTTACACGCTGGGTTCAAATAGATAACATATCCTACCTCTTGCACCAAACCAGGATCAACACGTTTTCTACAATGATATGATGCAGATCTTGTTACAACATAACACACAAAACATGATTATTGGGGGAGATTTTAATGGGGTACAGGACACTCAGCTTGATAGAAATACTCGAGGATCACAACTGAGCTCTACTGCTGCCTCCCTGCCCCACTTTAAGGAACAATTGGGATTATGCGATCCCTGGAGGATCACAAACTTAGACTCGCGGTAATACACATGCCATTCTGTGGCGCATGACACGTTTTCTCGTATAGATTATTTCCTAATATCCACCTCGCTTTTTACACGCCATCTCGCGTCCTGTACTAACCCAATCACAATTTCGGACCATGCACCTATACATATGACACTCCAGATAGTCACCCCACGACCGAAAACTGCATCTTGGAGATTCCCAGCATACCTGGTCAATTCAGAGGACTTTAAATCCTATTTGAGGATACAATGGAATAATTACATGGATGATAACATAGAACACCTAGGAGACACACCCTTGCTTTGGGCAACGGCAAAAGTCATAATGCGAAGTCACATAATGAGCTATATGGCACATAGGAAGAAGGTACAGCGTGACCAATTCAACACACTACATACATCTCTACTGTCGGCTCAATTGAAATATGCTCAGGACCCGGACACCCGGGCTCAGCAAATATACTTAACAGCTAAACACCTTCTAGACACTTTTGTACAAACTAATGCACAATGGCAGGTAAAACACACACAGAACAGATTCTATAGATGGGGAAACAAGGCAGGTTCCTTACTAGCCAATATGGCAAAGGAAAAAAAACCTTACAAACCAATCCTGACACTACGTGATCCTCTCACGGAGTGCTTGACCTCAGACCCGGACAAAATAGCGCACATATTCCATGATTATTTTGAAGATCTGTTCCGTGCTGCCCCGGCGGACCCCGTAACAATCAAATCTTTCCTCACTACTTTACAAATGCCCACTTTAACAGAGGAACAGCAAAATATGCTAGACTCTGTTATAGAAGAAGAGGAAGCCCGTGACGTGGTCGGGGCCTCTATGAATGGTAAAACACCAGGACCAGATGGCTTCTCGGCTGAATTTTATAAAATGCTGTCTCCAGAAATAATTCCGACCTTAAATTACCTTTATAATTCCGCTTACACACAGTCGGCTTTATCAGATTATTTCACGGACTCCAGGACTATTCTCTTACCAAAACCCAACAAAGATCCGGTAAACCCTCAGTCATACAGACCCATATCATTGCTAAACGCGGATTATAAATTTTTGTCTAAAATCCTAGCCAATAGATTACAGCTTATCCTACCACATATACTCAGTCCGGCACAAACAGGCTTCACTCAGGGAAGGCAATGCATAAAAAATGTCCGCGCGGCAGTTGCGGCCACGGTGATGGCTCGGAGCCCACAGAGTCCGGTAACTATGCTTATGAGTTTAGACGCAGAAAAGGCGTTTGATAAAATGGCGTGGCCTTTCTTGACCGAAGCCCTAATGCAGCACAAATTCGGTGCTACTTTTCTGAACTACATAGCGCTACTACAAACTGACACCAGGACCACAATTACGGTTAACTGACATAATACACCTCATTTAGATATATTCCGGGGGGCACGTCAGGGATGTCCACTCTTACCCCTACTTTTCAATTTGTCAATAGATCCTTTGTTGAGACATTTACAAACCTCCCCAGTATTTCAGGGCATAAAAACAGACGGGGCTGAAATCAAAATTGTAGCATTTGCGGATGACATACTGTTGATGATCTCCGACCCAAAACAAGCCCTACCTCAGATAATGGGGGACCTGACTACTTTTGGACGCCTTTCGGGTTACACGCTCAACATCGATAAAACTGAGACACTTTTGCTTAAGGGACCGTCAAAGCCTTTATGGTCTTCTGCTTACCCTTTTCGATGGCAACCTAACTCGCTGAAATACTTGGGGGTGCAGATAACAAACATTCCATCGGATCTATATAGACTTAATATCCGCCCATATATACAAAACTTGGAGGTTACACTGAAGATTTGGGGATCCTTGGCCCTTTCATACCTGGGGAGAGCATACTTACTAAAAATGACAGAATTGCCCAGACTTTTATATTTATTTCATACACTCCCAATTTATCTCACTCCTGGGGATGAAAAACGCATCAATTTCTTATATCGTACTTTTATCTGGGGGGGGGGGGGGGAGACTGAGGATAGCGTACAAATTGTTACAACAACCCAAACTCAATGGAGGGATAGCTTTCCCTAACATCCGAATATATAACCTAGCATCCTTACTTCGGGTAATAAGGGATTGGATAAATAATACATCACACTTTTCAGATACAGGATTGGAGCAAAAGCTTCTCCTGGACTGTGCACTACCCGCCATGCTTCATTTACAGCATCATATGCTGTCGGAAGAAATTAAAGATAACCCTCTCTTGCTATCTACATGGAAGGGGTGGAATAAAATCAGACACATATTGGGAGTTTCTCCGTTGATCTCCCCTTATTTGACCTTAGTCAAGAATCCTGGCTTTCAGGATGGTGGGTCCCATGCTATATTTGGTAACTGGTTCAGGGCAGGTATCAAGAACGTACATTGTCTGTTGCATGTTGCGGAAAAAAGGATGTACACGAGAACAGAACTTCTGCAAAAATATCCGGATGTACCGTTCCCTCACTTCATGTATTTTCAGGCGAGAAGCTATATTAACACTCTGCTACATAAACTGACTGATAGGGATTGGAACCCCACTGTACATGCAAAATTCAACAAACTCCTGAGTATTAGGGGAGCGATATCTCGAAACTATCAAGCTGTACACACACTTATAGATTATGCGGAAACTGAAGTTTCCCTCTCCAAATGGGTATTAGATGACTCCACTCTAACTTATGGGAATATACTGTTAGCGTTAGAGCAAGCCTATAAATATTTAACATCTGCCAGGTATTTGAAGATGAGAATAAAGATATGTCAGAGCATACCTTACTCCCTCAAAGGGTTATCTGATGGGTATATATACTAACTCTAATTGCTTTAAATGTGGCAAGGCTGACGCAAATCTATATCCCCGGTGATACAACAATTTTGGGATAGAATAAGAACTTTTACTTTAAAGAGGCTCTGTCACCAGATTTTGCAACCCCTATCTGCTATTGCAGCAGATCGGCGCTGCAATGTAGATTACAGTAACGTTTTTATTTTTAAAAAACGAGCATTTTTGGCCAAGTTATGACCATTTTTGTATTTATGCAAATGAGGCTTGCAAAAGTACAACTGGGCGTGTTGAAAAGTAAAAGTCCAAGTGGGCGTGTATTATGTGCGTACATCGGGGCGTTTTTACTACTTTTACTAGCTGGGCGCTCTGAAGAGAAGTAACATCCTCTTCTCTTCAGAACGCCCAGCTTCTGACAGTGCAGATTTGTGACGTCACTCACAGGTCCTGCATCGTGTCGGCACCAGAGGCTACAGATGATTCTGCAGCAGCATCGGCGTAGCATGTAGCTACTTACCTGCAAACGCTGATGCTGCTGCAGAATCAACTGTAGCCTCTGGTGCCGATGTGGCCGACACGATGCAGGACCTGTGAGTGACGTCACAGCGTGATCTCTCGAGAACACGCTGTCTGCACTGCCAGAAGCTGGGCGTTCTGAAGAGAAGTGGATGATACTTCTCGTCAGAACGCCCAGCTAGTAAAAGTAGTAAACACGCCCCGATGTACGCACATAATACACGCCCAGTTGTACTTTAACTTTTCAACACGCCCAGTTGTACTTTTGCAAGTCTCATTTGCATAAATACAAAAATGGCCATAACTTGGCCAAAAATGCTCGTTTTTTAAAAATAAAAACGTTACTGTAATCTACATTGCAGCTCCTAGCTGCTGCAATACCAGATAGGGGTTGCAAAATCTGGTGACAGAGCCTCTTTAACACACCTGACTAACTTCGTTCCTAATGATGCCTTGTGGGCTATTTTTGGATATCTGGACAAAAGATGTTATAACTATACATGGGGAGCACGTAAATTATTGCATATGATAGCGGCAGCGGGTGTAACATCTATTTTGCACACTTGGTTGCAAAAACGAGCGCCGCCGTTCCAATTGTTTTTGGATAAATTCACATTTTTGTTCAGGATGTACTGGACGGAAACCTCAATACGTAAGACGGTGCTCATAGAATCTTTTTTTGACACTTGGGGAAGTTTTATCTCTGTTCTTCCACAACGAGTTAGGGAGGCTATCAAGACCAATTTTCAGAGCACTGTGTGGTACCAGGAAGGGGTATTGATGGGATCACCACCGATGTCATAATAACAATATATGTGAAACCCGGAACCTGTTAGGCAGGACCGCAGGTTTCCCATTAATACACTCTGGGGCATTTATGCCTGTGCCTACCACAAGGGAATAGGGTATACAATATTTGCTGGGTGGCGGTGTTTTGGGGAATGTGGGGAGCATGGCTGGTTCTAAGTTCCACATAGGAACTTTTGTTTGCACTTGAGCAAAGTGCTGATTTATTTTTGATTTGCTGTTATTTTATTTCTTAGGATTTACTGTACTGATAGGGGCATTGTTCCTTACCTAGCTACTGACATGGCGGACACCCATATATTTCTGATTTTTATGCACAGGATTAGCTGTATCTTCTGCTATAATATCAATCGTTGTTATTATCACAATGCCCTTGTCGCTTTGATGTTTCTGTTTCATTGTAAAAGAATTGTTTATGGTGAAAATCACAATAAAAACATTTGTTAAAAAAAAAAAAAAAAGTGGTCCAAAAAAGTCGTATGTACCAAAAAATGGTGCCAATAAAACTACAGCTCGTCCCGCAAAAAATAAGTCCTCACGCCGCTCAATCGATGAAAAAAATATAAAAAAATAAAAAAAAGTTATGGCTCTCAAAAGGTGAAAAACAGAAAAAAATATTTTTTTAACAAAATTATTTTTTCCCTATTTTTTTTTCTGTTGTCTAAAGCCTGGGTGCGTCTTATGATCAGGTGCATCTTATAGTCCGAAAAATAAGAAAAAGTTTGTGATAACATCACCTACAACTTTTTTAATGTATATTTCCCAAACAGATGACACTGTAGATACTGGTCCTCAGGCCAGTCCATCAGGCCTCCTGATTGTTGGGGGAGACTAATACCATACTTGACCCAGACTTAGATTCTACCACCATTGGCAGACACACTGATTCTTTGGCTGACGTCATAGCGGAGGAAGGATATGACGACGCCTGGAGAGGTCAACCTGGTAGTGAAATGGACTACTCCTTTTTTCTCCTCCTTGAAAATCTTATTCAAGAATTCATTTTTCTTCTAAACAAACTAGCTCTCTTGCAGACCAGTACCTCCGTCATTGGGTCAATCACGTGGTCAGATCATGCCCCTATACTTATTAAGTTACAGGAACAATTTACTTTCCCTCCCCCCTCCCGTTGGAAACTAAATGATTTCACCCTTAACCATCCTGACCATGCTACCAAAATTCGGGAAGAATTCGTCATTTTTTCTCTCTAAATGAGAGAGTTCTGTAGAGAATCCTCATGTTCTGGGGAACGCCCACAAAGCCTACATGCGCGGTATACTTATTCAAGCCTGTACACAGGCAAAGAAAAAACGTACCAAAGAGACTAATGAATTACTCTCAAAGATTTGCAGCTTAGAAACACAAAATAAGTTAGATCATCTTATCTCGGTCAATGGAACTCCGTGCTCTTAGGCTACAATTACAGTCTTTACTTGCTGCAAAACACTACTACTACTTTAACCCCTTCCCTCTTTAGCCACTTTTGACCTTCCTGACAGAGCCTCATTTTTCAAATCTGACATGTGTCACTTTATGTGGTAATAACTCCGGAATGCTTTCACCTATCCAAGCGATTCTGAGATTGTTTTCTCGTGACACATTGGACTTTATGTTACTGGTAAAATTTGCTCGATATGTTCAGTATTTAATTGTGAAAAACACCAAAAATTTGCGAAAAATTGCAAAAATTAGCATTTTTCTCAATTTAAATGTATCTGCTTGTAAGACAGGCAGTTATACCACACAAAATTGTTGCTAATTAACATCACCCATATGTCTACTTTAGATTGGCATCGTTTTTTGAACATCCTTTTATTTTTCTATGACCTCACAAGGCTTAGAACTTTAGCAGCAATTTCTCACATTTTCAAGAAAATTTCAAAAGGCTATTTTTACAGGGGCCAGTTCAGTTGTGAAGTGGTTTTGAGGGCCTTATATATTAGAAACCCCAAAAAAGTCACCCCATTTTAAAAACTTCAGCCCTCAAAGTATTCAAAACAGCATTTAGAAAATGTCTTAACCCTTTAAACATTTCACAGGAATTAAAGCAAAGTAGAGGTGAAATTTACAAATTTCATATTTTTCTGCAGAAATACATTTTTAATACAATTTTTTTTATAACACAGAAGGTTTTACCAGAGAAATGCAACTCAATATTTGTTGCCCAGTTTCTGCAGTTTTAGGAAATATCCCACATGTGGCCGTAGCGTGCTACTGGACTGAAGCACCGGCCTCAGAAGCAAAGGAGCACCTAGTGGATTTTGGGGCCTTATTTTTGTTAGAATATATTTTAGGCACCATGTCAGGTTTGAAGGGCTCTTGCGGTGCCAAAACAGTCAAAATCCCCCAAAAGTGACCCCATCTGGGAAACTAGAGGAAATTATCTAGGGGTACAGTGAGCATTTTGACCGCACAGGTTTTTTACAGAAATTATTGGAAGTAGGCCGTGAAAATTAAAATCAACATTTCTTCAAAGAAAATGTAGGTTTAGCTAATTTTTTCTCATTTCCAGAAGGACTAAAGGAGAAAAAGCACCACAAAATTTGTAAAGCAATTTCTCCCGAGTAAAACAATACCCCACATGTGGTAATAAACGGCTGTTTGGACAAACGGCAGGGCTTAGAAGGGAAAGAGCACTATTTGACTTTTTGAGATCACATTTAGCAGGAATGATTTGCGGAGGCCAGGTCACATTTGCAAAGCCCCTGAGGGGACAAAACAATGAAAACGCCCAAAAAGGGACTCCATTTAGGAAACTACACCTCTTGAGGAATGCATCTAGGGGTGTATTGAGCATTTTGACCCCACAGATGTTTCATAGAATTTATTAGAATTAGGCAGTGAAAATAAAAACAGTCCTTTTTCTTCAATAAGACGTAGCTTTAGCGCAAATTTTTTCATTTTCTCAACAAATAAAGGTAAAAAAGAACCCAACATTTGTAAAGCTATTTCTCCCGAGTACGGCAATACCCCATATGTGGTCATAAACTGCTGTTTGGGCAAACCGCAGGGCTCAGATGGGAAGGACCGCCATTTGGAGTGCAGATGTTGCTGGATTGGTTTCTGGACACCTGTGGGCCCAAAACAGTGGAAACCCCCCAGAAGTGACCCCATTTTGGAAACTACACCCCTCAATGCATTTACCAAGGGGTGTAGTAAGCATTTTAACCCTGCAGGTGTTTTGTAGAAATTAGTGTGCGCTCAATGTTGCAGAGTGAAAATGGGATTTTTTTCCATAGATATGCCAATATGTGGTGCCCGGCTTGTGCCACCATAACAAGACAGCTCTCTAATTATTATGCGGTGTTTCCCGGTTTTAGAAACACCCTACATGTGGCCCTAATCTTTTGTCTGGACATATGACAGGGCTCAGAAGTGAAGAGTACCATGCGGAGTGGAGGCCTAATTTGGCGATTTACAAAGTATTGGTTCACAACTGCAGAGGCTCAGATGTGAAATAATAAAAAGAAACCCCTGATAAGTGACCCCCACTATGGAACTGCACCCCTCAAGGCATTAATTAAGGGGTGTAGTGAGCATTTTCACCCCACAGGTCTTTTCCATAAATGAATGCACTGCGGATGGTGCAAATTAAAAAAAATTATTTTTCCCTAGATATGCCATTCAGTGGCAAATATGTCATGCCCAGCTTATGATGCTGGAGACACACACCCCAAAAATTGTTAAAAGGTTTCTCCCGGGTATGACGATGCCATATATGTTGAAGGAAACTGCTGTTTGGGGACGCTGCAGGGTTCAGGGCCGAGGGAGCACCATTTGGCTTTTGGAGAGCGGATTTTGCTTGGCACTATATTTGTTTGAGTATTGCTGGTGTTTTATAATGTGGGGGTACATGTAAGCGGGGCGGAGTATATAAGGGGCATAGTCAGGTGGTATAAAAAAATAAAAATAATCCATAGATGTGTGTTACGCTGTGACACAATCCTTTCTGCACAGGCCGGTGTCGCACTGATAAATGGTGTCATTTCTTATCCCCCTTTTGGTCCACACTCCGCGCCTTTGTAGTTTGGGGAATTTTGCTGGGAAAGTATTAGCCTGGTATAATACGGGCACCGTCGCTTCCAGCGGATATGTTTGGGCTCTCCCCTTCCTGGTTCCCTAATTTTAGGTCCTTGATAAATCGCCTCTTGAAACAGAAGAAATGTTCCCCTCGGGCACAACTGCATATTTTTTTATTTCCTGACTTATTGGAGCCATAACTAATTTTATTTTTCATAGACGTAGCAGTATGAGGGCTGGTTTGTTGCGGGACGAGCTGTAGTTATTATTGGTACCATTTTGGGGTACATGCAACTTTTTGATCACCTTTTATCCTATTTTTTGGGATGCTAGGTAAACAAAAAAACGCAATTCTGGCACAGCTTTTTTTGGTTTTTTTATACAGCGTTCACCACGCATTATAAACTACATGTTAACTTTATTCTGCGGGTCAGTCCGATTCCGGCGATACCTAATTTATAGCACTTTTTTATGTTTTACAACTTTTTGCACAATAAAATTACTTTTGTAAAAAGAATGTATTTTTTCTGTCGCCAAGTTGTGAGAACCATAACGTTTTAATTTTTTTGTCGACGGAGTTGTATGAGGGCTTGTTTTTTGCGGGACGAGCTATAGTTTTTATAGGTACCATTTTTGGATACGTGCGACTTTTTGATCACTTTTTATTGTAATATTTGTAGGGCAAAGTGACCAAAAAACAGAAACTCTGGTAACGTTTTTTACGGTTTTTTTTTATGCTGTTCACCGCGTGCAATAAATAATATAATATTTTGATACCTCCGGTCGTTACGGTCGTGGCGATACCAAATACATATGGTTTATTATTATTTTTCAATAATAAAGGACTTGATAAGAGTAAAAGGGGGATTGTGTGTTATTTGATTACTTGAAACTTTTATTGTTTTCAAACTTTTATTTTTTGCACTTTTTTTTACACTTTTTTATACTTTTTTTACACTTTTTCTCAAGTCCCACTAGGGGACTTGAAGGTCCAACGGTCAGATTTTTTTTTTTCTAATACATTGCACTACCTATGTAGTGCAATGTATTAGATCTGTCAGTCATTCACTGACAGCAAGCCGTTTAGGCTTCGCCTCCCGGCGGGGCCTAAATCGGCTTCCGTAATGGCAGAGCAGGAGACCATTGTGTCTCCTGTTGCCATAACAGCAGTCGCCAGTCCCGATTGCCTGTCAGGGCTGGCGATCTGCTTGTAACCGCTACGATACAGCAATCGCTTTCGATTGCTGCATCGAAGGGGTTAATGGCAGGGAGCTAGCTCCGGTTCCTGCCGTTACAGGTGGATGTCAGCTGTACAGTACAGCTGACCTCCACCGCTGATGACGCCGGATCAGCTCCTGACCCGGCGCCATCTTGCCGGCAGCTACGGAAGCCGATCAGGCTCCGCCGCCGGGCGGATCTTGACCGGCTTCGGTGCTAGGCAGACCGGGAGGCCAGTATTAGGCCTCCGGTTGCCATTGCAGCCACCGGAACCCCGGCAATTTCATTGCTGGGGCTCCGATGAGCTGCAAACACCTTAAGTGCAGCGATCGCGTTTGAGCGCTGCACTTAAGGGGTTAATGGCGGGGATCGAAGCTAATTTCGGTCCCCGCCGTTACAGTCGGATGTCAGCTGTAAGATACAGCTGAGATCCGACGATGATGGCACCGACTCAGCTTCTGAGCCGGTGCCAAACGTTTGACGTACATGTACGGCATTTTGCGGGAAGTCAATGCTTTCCATGACGTACATGTACGTCAAATGTCGGGAAGGGGTTAAAAAGATGCAAATGCAATTTTATGTCAACGATAAAGCAGGCTCACTTTTAACCAGACGGATCAAAAAATACATGCTGAATTCGCATATATCGTTCCTATTAGACAGTCACGGTAACAAAATATCTGACCAACGACTTATAGCCAACCAGATTAAAGAATATTATAGCTCCCTCTACAAATTACAAGAGGATACCTCAGCATACCAACCTGTGGTAGAGGATATTGTTCGTTTTTTTGAGAGCAATAAATCTCCCTTCTATGTCCCGTACCCAGTTGGAGTCCGAATGTGCTCCTTTTTCCGATCAGGAGGTAGAGAAGGGGATTCTCTCTGTAAAACCCTTCAAAATTGCTAGGCCCTGACTGTTTCACAAATTTATATTTTAAGCATTTATCTAGCGCCTTAGCCCCTTATTTACCTGCCAGTTTTAAAAATGATGCGGCAGATGGAAATTTCCTTTCTGAAATGCTGGAAGCCACGATAGTTACTCTACCAAAACCGGGTAAAGACCCAACAACCCCAGCCAATTTCAGGCCAATATCTTCTCAACACAGACATTAAACTTTATGCTAAGGTCATAGCCTTGAGATTGGTTCACGTTATACCACAATTAATTCACCCTGACCAGGTGGGTTTTGTGTCAGGCAGAGAGTCTGACAGTACTCGTCGATTTATTGACCTAATTCAAAACGGTGGAACTCTCTAGGACGCATTCTCTGCATTTTGCCTTGGATGCGGAGAAGGCGTTTAATAGGGTCTACTGGGGATAATGGTCGGCTATATTAGACAAATTCTGATTTCAGGGCCTGATAAAAACAGCGGTTCTAGCTTTATACTCAAACCCTTCTGCTAGTGTTTTATCATCTGGCTTCATGTCTGACAGATAAGTTATCTCTATTGGAACCAGACAAGGGTGCCTATTGTCACCCATAATTTTCACCCTAGTGATGGAACCATTCACAGAACACAATGTCTAATTGCAATATCCATGGAATCTCTATAGGGAACGCTTTGCATGTCATTGGCCTTTACGCAGATGATGTAACACGGTCTTTGACTGACCCGATCACCTCCCTTTCGGAGGTCCAAAATACTATCGATAACTTTGGAAAAGTATTATACTATAAAACGAATCCATCTAAATCTCATATTGAGTATAGGAATTGATCCCTCGACCAAAGTCACTTTAGCAGCTCGTTTTCCTTATCTATGGCAGAACAAACAAATTACATATCTAGGTATTAATTTAAAGGAACAGTGTCATCACAATTTTTTTTTTTAATATGTTACAGATGTTAGTGCTTTATTAAAAACGTTTATATTTATTTGTGTGTTTGTGTTTTACTTTTTCTTATTTTTACACTTTTTCTTCCCTATGGGGGCTGCCATTTTTTTTTCCATTTCTGTATGTGTCGATTAACGACACATACAGACATGGAATACGGCAGCCACAGTCCCATAGGGACTGCGAACGGGGCCCGTTCCATCCACTAACATGTACGCCGTCTGTGTGGGAACTGCGCATGCGCCGCTCCCACACAGTCCAATTTGAAATTGGCGCCGTCCGGCGCCATTTTCCTGTGGACCGGAAGTCGCGGCCGGACAGTAAGATTACTACTTCCGGTCGCGGCTTCCGGACTTGTGCACTTGGACCAGCGGCAGCAGACGGAGCGGACGGGCCGGAGGGAGCCGCGGCGGCAGGAGCAGGTAAGAGATCTCTATGTATGTTCGTGTTTGTGTACGTTTACTACTGTATGTAAACCTACTACACTGTGTGTTAGCTCAAAAAATGGCGACACACAGTGTAGGAGGTTAGACCGTTCAAACCCCTCGTTTATCCCGGCACTAGCCAGGATAAAGGAGGGGGGGGATGCTGAGAGCTCACTAGAGCGAGGGCTTTTTACCCAATTTTGCAATGCTGCAATTTTGGGAATAGCTCCATCTAGTGACCAGCAATGGGAAATATTATAAATTAGAATTAATTTAGAATATTTCCTGACTCGTGAAAAAAAATAAAAAAATGTGAACAATGTTTAATCACCTACACACTAAATGTTTAATTAAAAAAAAAAAAACATGTTTTTCTGGCAACACATTCCCTTTAAGTCCCAGTAAAAACTTGTTTACATGTAATTATTTTCCCTGAAATTTTCTTTCCTATAACGCACGGCACAAATTGTTTAGCATAAGAGTCTCCACGTCAACCTGGCGTACGTTCCATTCCTGTAGTTCTGGGCTTGACTACGTTAGGAGATTTTCCCCTAGACTTTTTGAATACACTTGTGTCAGACATGGATTTACGAAACTGGGAGGCAGCTGGTGTAGACAAGATTGGTAGTCTTTACTCAGGTCCAGTTATGTGTACTTCTGAAGTTCTCACGCAACTATTCTGTCCCTACGAGAGATTTCTACAAATACCTTCAGATCAGCGATGCGTTGACTAATACGCTGATTTCCGATCAGACATTTCCAACAGTCATTTCTCAGTTCTTCTCCTCTACAAATCCCACTACACCCGAGATTTCTATGTTTTTTAAATTATGGCTTCACCCTAATACCATCATTAAATCTTCTTAGAATCTAAAATGGCAACAAGACTTCTATATCTTCATAACTATGGAAGATTGGTATAAGGCTATCAAAGCGATTAAAACTGTATCTAATGGAGCGAATCACTGGGAAACTTAGTTTAAGATCATGCTACGTTGGAATCTCACCCCTGCACAGAAAGACTAAACCCATCTTATCCCCATCATTGCCGGAGAGGATGTGGACTGGTTGGTTCTTATATGCATGTTTGGTGGGAAAGCCCCTTTGTTAATGCCTTTTGGTTGGTCACTGCTGACCTCATTAAAAAGGTTACTGGATGTGGTGGCGTGGCTAGCTATGGATGGCTGAAGACGTGCTTCCCTGAGCTCCTTCACCAAAATCTCCGGTCATCCAGCTTTCACAATGGGGAAGGCGAGCAAAAAAGGCAAGATAGCCTCATCTGCACAGCCCTCATCCCCTCAGGGTGATATTGGGGCATACTTCGGGAGGCAAATACCCATGCAGCTGCGGGGCTCGCTCCGGCATGAGGCACGAGGGCAAGGTGGCTGCCCAGCCCTAATACCTGGGCTGCTCCGATGCACCGGGGACACTGCCCCCCTATCCACGGAGGTCTCCTTACCTCCTCCGGGACCACCGCAGCGGGCACTTGCCTCCTCACGGTGATGGGGATGCTGGTTTCCAGGCTCCGTGTGGGGAAGCTTGCCAAGATGGCCACCACAGCCTGTGACTGATCCCGCCCTTGCCTGTGCCGTTACTGTGTCCCGGCCGGCCTCCTCTGTTGGGGAGGTCTTTTCTGTATTCCACTGTTGACTCCAGGGATGCCGCCGAGGCCAACGCTCAGCTCCAGGCCTCACACGCGGCCCTCCAATATGGCCGCCGGCACTTGCTGCCGAAGATGAGGAGACCGGAAGTGGCTGCTGGGTTGTCTCTTGGGGTGGCTTCCCTCACGGAATCGCCTCTCGGACCTGCGGTCCCTCTTCCTGCCCAGGATGTGTTCAGCATGGCGCCACGCAGCGCAGGCACGACTGCACCGGAGGACTCCTGGCCCGCTGTTTCTGGGCCTCTGCATCGGCCCTGCCTTCAGGCCGGGCCCCCTCGGGACACACCCTCTCCACCAATGGATTTGCACAGTGAGTACGGGGGTCCTGGACCTCATGTTCCCCTTTCCGTTGCTCAGGCCCGCATACCCCTCCAGCCTCACCAGGGTCCTGGACCACTGGGAGGTTCCCTCACATGGTCCTCTGGCTCCTCATGGATTATCCCCCCGCATGTCCAACCATCCTCTCCATCCTCGATGCCCCAGGGGTCTCCCTCGCTTCACCAGTCCTTGCCTCTTTCCCATGCCCGCAGCCAGGGTTCCGCCATCTTCTCTTCCAGCCACCATGTTCTGGACTCTGCCCGCAATCCGGGTGAAATGCCGGCTGTTTTCGGATTAAGTCATACTGACTCCTCAGTTGTACCGGGTTGTGAGGATAGACCGGCAACTCTTTTGGATATTCGTCAGATGGTCCAAACGCTGCCCACTAGGGTCATGTTCCTTTTATTATGGGGATGCATTTTCGCCGAATGTTTTTGTCATTGTTGGTTTGTATTAAAACCAATACAAAAATTTTAATTGGAAAAAAAAAAAAAGTTACTGGATTGGATGTCCAACTGCAGCCTAAATTGGCTCTCTGTTTTCTAGGTCTCACCGACTTTCCTTTACCTCTACACACGGTAATAGGACATATCATACTCGCAGCTAGAGCCATGATTGCGAAATCATGGAAGTCTAGCTCCCCTTTAACTACTAGGGAGCTTTGTCAGACTATTCCATTTGCATATAGCATGGAAATTTTTTTGGCTGTTAATACGCTTGGTATATCTAGGTTGAACTATAGATCGGATGTACGTAATGCATATTATTCAACATGTGGCACTTAATACCTGCCTCCCCCCAACCTCTTTGATATCTAAAGAATATTCGTGGAAGACTCGTTGGTCTGGGGGTTTCGGTCACTAACTTTGTATATGGGATATTAAGTGATATTTGTTATTCATTGTGTGATTGCTAATGTAACTCACACACGAGTATTGTTATTGCTACAATTTGTTCTTTTATTCTCTGTCCTTATAGCAGCAATTTGTATCGCATTCTGTGAACACAGATTCAAATACTGATTGTAATTATTGAAGTTCCTGCGTGAACTCGAATTTCCTTTCCTGATAGGATACATCACACTGCTATGTATTTTTAAAAGGTCTGAAAAATTTATTAAAAATGTAAACTTTAAAAAAAAAAAAAAAAAAAAAAAAAAAATAACGACAGTTTCTCAGTGCGACACTGGCCTGTGCAAAAAGGATTGCTTCACAGCATAACATACATCTATGGATTATTTAAATTTTTTTTTTTTACCCCATTATTATACCACCTGACTATGCCTCTGATGTACTCTGGCCAGCTTACATATACCCCCACATTATAATTGAAAACGCCAGCAATATTCAAAACTAATACCAAGCAAAATCTATGCTCCAAAAAGCTCTGTGAGCCCTACACTGTGCCCAAATAGCTGTTTAATTCCACTTATATGGCATCGCCATACCCGGGAGAACCGCTTTAACAATTTTTGGGGTGTGTCTACAGTGAGACAAGCTGGGCACGACATAGTGCCACTGAAATGGCTTATCTAGGGAAAAATTGCCATTTTTACTTTGAACCATCCACAGCGCATTCATTTATGGGAAAGACCTGTGGGGTGAAAATGCTCACTACATCCCTTAATAAATGCCTTGAGGGGTGTAGTTTCCAAAAAGGGATACTTCTCAGGGGTTTCATTAACTATTTCACATCAAAGCCTCTGCAATTGTGAACCAATACTTTGTAAATCCATGAATTAGGCCTCAATTTTGCATGGTACTCACTCGCTGTTGAGCCTTGTCGGACATCCAGGCAAAAGATTAGGGCCACATGTAGGGTGTTTCTAAAACCAGGAAACACAGCATAATAATTAGAGAGCCGTCTTGTTATGATGGCACAAGCTGGGCACCACATATTGGTATATCTATGGAAAAATTCCCATTTTCACTCTGCAACATCAAGTGCACACTAATTTCTGGATAACACCTGCGGGGTTAACATGCTCACTACACCCCTAGATGACTAACTTGAGGAGAATAGTTTCCAAAATGGGGTCACTTTTGAGGGGTTTCCACTGTTTTAGTCCCACAGGGGCTTTGCAAATGCGACATAGCGTCCAGAAACGAATCCAGCAAAATCTGCACTCGAAAAGTCAAATGGCGCTCCTTCACTTCTGAGCCCTACCGTGAGCCCAAACAGTAGTTTAGGATCACATATGGGGTATTGCCGTACTCGAGAGATATTGCTTTACAAATTATGGGGTTCTTTTTCTCCTTTATTTGTTGAGAAAATGAACAATTTTTAGCTAAAGCTACATATTTTCAACAGATTTTTTCATCTTCACTGCCCAATTCTAATAAAATCTATGACACCTGTGGGCTCAAAATGCTCACTACACCCCTAGATTAATTCCTCAAGGGGTGTAGTATCCCAAATTGAGTCACTTTTGGGTAGTTTCCACTGTACTGGTAACTTAGGGGCTTCGCAAAAGTGACATGGTGCCAAGAAACCAATACAGTAAAATCTGTGCTCCAAAAGCCAAATGGCGCTTGGTCCCTTCTGAGCACTGCCGTGTGCCCAAACAGCAGTTTATGATCACATATGGGGTATTTCCGTACTCCAGAGAAGTTTCAGATGTTAGGGGGCTTTTTCTTTATTCCTTGTGAACATTGTTTTTTGTTGTTTTTTTTTAGCTAAAACTACATTTAATTGAGGAAAATGTTTGTTTTTTTTCATTTTCACATCCAAATTCTAACATCTGTTAAACACCTGTGGGTCAAAATGCTCACTTCACCTCTAGATGAATTCCTTGTGGGTGTAGTTTCCAAAATGGGATCTTTTTTGGGGTGTTTCCTTTGCTTTGGTACCACGAGACCTCTTCAAACCGGACATGGACCCCAAAAGATATTCTAATAAAAAGAAGGCCCCAAAATCCTCTAGGTGCTCCTTTAAATCTAAGGCCGGTGCTTCAGTCCAGTAGCACACTAGGGCCACATGTGGGATATTTCTAAAAACTGTAGAATCTGGGCAATAAATATTGAGTGGTGTTTGTCAGGCAAAACCTTCTGTGTTACAGGAAAAAACATGGATTAAATATGAATTTTAAAAAAATTACGTTTGTTCATTTCACCTCTACTTTCCTTTAATTCTTGTGAAACGCCTAAAGGGTTAAGAAACTTTCTAAATGCGGTTTTGAAAACTTTGAGGGGTGCAGTAAAGTGGTGTGACTTATGGGGGTTTGAGGGGCCTATACAATACAGACACTTCACAATTGAACTGCTCAACATCAAGATAGCCTTTAGAAAATTTCTTGAAAATGTCTGCTAAAGTTCTAAGCCTTATAACATCCTAGAAAAATAAAAACAAGTTAAAAAAAACGATGCTAATCTAAAGTAGACATATGGGAAATGTTAATTAGCAACTATAGTGTGTGGTATTACTATCGGTTTTACAAGGAGATGCATTTAAATTTAGAAAAATGCAAAATGTGTATTTCACAATTAAATACTGAATGTATCGACCAAATTTTACCACTAACGTAAAGTCCAATGTGGCACGAGAAAATCTCAGAATCGCTTGGATAGGTAAAAGCATTCCAAAGTTATTACCACAAAGTGACACACAGGGGAGTAACTAGGAAAGACTGGGCACCATAGCAAATGTTTGACTGGGCGCCCCCCTTATAGATATTGTCCCCTGTAGATTGTGCCACACAGCCCCCCTGTAGACAGTGTCACAGCCAACTTGTAGATAGCTCCCTCCACCTCCCCCTTGTATATAGTGGCATACAGCCCACTCTGTAGATATCGCCATGAAGCCACCCCTGTATATAGTGCCACACAAACCCCCTTTCCTTGTATATAGTGCGCACCCCCCCCCCTTAGATCGTGCCACATAGCCCCCGGTAGACAGCGCCACACACAGACTCCTGTAGATTCTGCCACACATAGCCCCCCTAGTAGATAGTGCCACAGCTCCTCCCTTATGTATAATGCTATAACGGCTGCTCGCAGCGCCACCGGGCATGGGGGTGCTGTGTCGGCGGGCGGCACGGGCCCCCTCATGCCGCAGGCTCCATAGCAGCCGCTGCAGCGGTAGTTATGTCACTGGTCACATGTCAGAAAAATGAGGCTCTGTCAGGATGGTCAAAAGTGGCTGCAGCAGGAAGGGGTTAAATAATTAAAAGGATTAAGAGACGTCACACTACAAACCATATATGAATATTTATGTCTAAAATATACTTTAATCTGTACATTTATGGCAAATGGAATACATTGTATGCTTACGAAACATGTAATGGAGCATTGAACTTCAGGATTCTTCAATTCCTGTACTGGAAATAGGTTTATAAATTTTGTTAATCAGAATCTGGGTACACACATACCCTCAGAATATATGAGGACAGGGACACAAAAATAAATCCCCCAGACTTCCCCCCCTATCTAGGTAGAAGTGGGAAAATTGTGTGGGACCTCATGCACACCCTCCTTGAAACCAGCTACCACTTGTACCAAGTTAACAATTAAAATTCAGCCTCCGGAAGTGATGCCTCCAGAACGGTTAGGGTATGTTCACACTCAAACTCAAAAATGTCTGAAAACACGGAGCTGTTTTCAAGGGAAAACAGCTCCTGATTTTCAGACGTTTTTTGAGCAACTCGCGTTTTTCGCGGCCGTTTTTGGAGCGGTTTTCAATAGAGTCTACGAAAAACTGCTCCAAAAACGTCCCAAGAAGTGACCTGCACTTGTTTTTCGCGGCCGTTTTTGGAGCGGTTTTCAATAGAGTCTACGAAAAACTGCTCCAAAAACGTCCCAAGAAGTGACCTGCACTTGTTTTTCGCGGCCGTTTTTCAAAATGGCAGCGTAAAAAAACGGCCCGTCGGAACAGAACGCTGTTTTTCACAATCAATGGGCAGATGTTTTGGGGCGTTCTGCTTCCGATTTTTTGGCCGTTTGTTCAGGCGTTTACGGCCCGAAAAACGGCCGAAAATAGGCCGTGTGAACATACCCTTAGTGGGGAATATATTCCTTCGGAGGTACCTCCCTATTTTTTTTTTCTGTGGGACAACTGACCCAGAAAAGATGCCGTGTCTGTTATAAGAGAGGAATGTGCAATTCATTAGTGCGATCTGTGTCCCTCCAAGCCTGGGCTTTGTATCGGAGATGGTTTCAAAAATCTATCATTCCACTTAATATTACATATTATTTTATTATTATTTGCCATGTTTTCCCTTTTTAATTAAAATTTAATTCTACGCTTTTGCCAATTATTTTAATGCCCCATTACAAACTGGAAAAACCCCCAAAACAAAGACAAAAAAAAATTGTTATCCTACCCCTAGATGAATACTTTAAGAGGTGTCACAAAACGACCTATCCGGTGGATAGGTCATCAGTTGTCTGGTAGTGGACAACCCCTTTAAGGTCCAAACAAGCTTGATAATTAAGGGGTTACATGCACTACACAGTAACCATTTGTGGTTTGTTTTGTAAAAAAATACAGTACGTTAAGGCTCTAATGTGTGCCGTGTTCCTGGTTGTACTGAGCCAGGGCCAGTGTCGGGGATTGTATTGAAGTATTTTAAACTGTGTTTTCTATGTGGCTGACATTTTCTGGTCCTCTTGTGTACGTAATGAAGATCATGACGTGGTCTTGCTGTGTGTATTCTACATGATAATATTTTAACAAGCTATGCTTTCAGTTTCTTTTTTCCCCATTGAGAAAAATACAAGTTTACTTTTGCTTGAAATTGTTTTGTTTTTTTTACACTATTGGGCCTCAGGTTAGCAGGGAACAACATCTATGTGTAGCATGCTGTCCCCATATAAAGATCACCGTGACCAGAATAGGAGCACTGTGTTCTTGAGAAACAGGGAACAGGTTATTTCAGTTTACTGTCATTGTAGAGGAAAGCGCAGTAGCATCAAGCATAGCACGTTAATTTATAACAGGCATCTGTCACAGGGACCGTGCCATTAGCCTGTCAATTTAAG